>NW_027363368.1:600000-977513 GCF_046119375.1 Phyllobates terribilis
GCTTCAATCATTTCTGGACGTTTTTCAATGGCAAAAATCAATGAATATTGTAAATGCACAAAAAGTAATTTCTCCGCATTGCAAGGTGCAATTCTGAAATTTTTTGCTTTTTCCTGCTCCTCTTAGCATGATAAAGAAGATTCAAAGAGAGTGAGATGCCAGCTCCTTTCATTCAGTCAGTAGCTTCAATCATTTCTGGACGTTTTTCAATGGCAAAAATCATTGAATATTGTAAATGCACAAACAGTAATTTCTCCGCATTGCAAGGTGCAATTCTGAAATTTTTTGCTTTTTCCTGCTCCTCTTAGCATGATAAAGAAGATTCAAAGAGAGTGAGATGCCAGCTCCTTTCATTCAGTCAGTAGCTTCAATCATTTCTGGTATATAAATAACATGATGTTTTTCAATGGCAAAAATCAATGAATATTGTAAATGCACAAACAGTAATTTCTCCGCATTGCAAGGTGCAATTCTGAAATTTTTTGCTTTTTCCTGCTCCTCTGAGCATGATAAAGAATATTCAAGGAGAGTGAGATGCCAGCTCCTTTCATTCAGTCAGTAGCTTCAATCATTTCTGGACGTTTTTCAATGGCAAAAATCAATGAATATTGTAAATGCACAAACAGTAATTTCTCCGCATTGCAAGGTGCAATTCTGAAATTTTTGCTTTTTCCTGCTCCTCTTAGCATGATAAAGAAGATTCAAAGAGAGTGAGATGCCAGCTCCTTTCATTCAGTCAGTAGCTTCAATCATTTCTGGACGTTTTTCAATGGCAAAAATCAATGAATATTGTAAATGCACAAACAGTAATTTCTCCGCATTGCAAGGTGCAATTCTGAAATTTTTTGCTTTTTCCTGCTCCTCTTAGCATGATAAAGAAGATTCAAAGAGAGTGAGATGCCAGCTCCTTTCATTCAGTCAGTAGCTTCAAACATTTCTGGTATATGAATAACATGATGTTTTTCAATGGCAAAAATCAATGAATATTGTAAATGCACAAACAGTAATTTCTCCGCATTGCAAGGTGCAATTCTGAAATTTTTTGCTTTTTCCTGCTCATCTTAGCATGATAAAGAAAATTCAAAGAGAGTGAGATGCCAGCTCCTTTCATTCAGTAAGTAGCTTCAATCATTTCTGGACGTTTTTCAATGGCAAAAATCAATGAATATTGTAAATGCACAAACAGTAATTTCTCCGCATTGCAAGGTGCAATTCTGAAATTTTTTGCTTTTTCCTGCTCCTCTTAGCATGATAAACAAGATTCAAAGAGAGTGAGATGCCAGCTCCTTTCATTCAGTCAGTAGCTTCAATCATTTCTGGACGTTTTTCAATGGCAAAAATCAATGAATATTGTAAATGCACAAACAGTAATTTCTCCGCATTGCAAGGTGCAATTCTGAAATTTTTTGCTTTTTCCTGCTCCTCTTAGCATGATAAAGAAGATTCAAAGAGAGTGAGATGCCAGCTCCTTTCATTCAGTCAGTAGCTTCAAACATTTCTGGTATATGAATAACATGATATTTTTCAATGGCAAAAATCAATGAATATTGTAAATGCACAAACAGTAATTTCTCCGCATTGAAAGGTGCAATTCTGAAATTTTTTGCTTTTTCCTGCTCCTCTTAGCATGATAAAGAAGATTCAAAGAGAGTGAGATGCCAGCTCCTTTCATTCAGTCAGTAGCTTCAATCATTTCTGGACGTTTTTCAATGGCAAAAATCAATGAATATTGTAAATGCACAAACAGTAATTTCTCCGCATTGCAAGGTGCAATTCTGAAATTTTTTGCTTTTTCCTGCTCCTCTTAGCATGATAAACAAGATTCAAACAGAGTGAGATGCCAGCTCCTTTCATTCAGTCAGTAGCTTCAATCATTTCTGGACGTTTTTCAATGGCAAAAATCAATGAATATTGTAAATGCACAAACAGTAATTTCTCCGCATTGCAAGGTGCAATTCTGAAATTTTTTGCTTTTTTCTGCTCCTCTTAGCATGATAAAGAAGATTCAAAGAGAGTGAGATGCCAGCTCCTTTCATTCAGTCAGTAGCTTCAAACATTTCTGGTATATGAATAACATGATGTTTTTCAATGGCAAAAATCAATGAATATTGTAAATGCACAAACAGTAATTTCTCCGCATTGCAAGGTGCAATTCTGAAATTTTTTGCTTTTTCCTGCTCCTCTTAGCATGATAAAGAAGATTTAAAGAGAGTGAGATGCCAGCTCCTTTCATTCAGTCAGTAGCTTCAATCATTTCTGGACGTTTTTCAATGGCAAAAATCAATGAATATTGTAAATGCACAAACAGTAATTTCTCCGCATTGCAAGGTGCAATTCTGAAATTTTTTGCTTTTTCCTGGTCCTCTTAGCAAGATAAACAAGATTCAAAGAGAGTGAGATGCCAGCTCCTTTCATTCAGTCAGTAGCTTCAATCATTTCTGGACGTTTTTCAATGGCAAAATTCAATGAATATTGTAAATGCACAAACAGTAATTTCTCCGCATTGCAAGGTGCAATTCTGAAATTTTTTGCTTTTTCCTGCTCCTCTTAGCATGATAAAGAAGATTCAAAGAGAGTGAGATGCCAGCTCCTTTCATTCAGTCAGTAGCTTCAATCATTTCTGGACGTTTTTCAATGGCAAAAATCAATGAATATTGTAAATGCACAAACAGTAATTTCTCCGCATTGCAAGGTGCAATTCTGAAATTTTTTGCTTTTTCCTGCTCCTCTTAGCATGATAAAGAAGATTCAAAGAGAGTGAGATGCCAGCTCCTTTCATTCAGTCAGTAGCTTCAATCATTTCTGGACGTTTTTCAATGGCAAAAATCAATGAATATTGTAAATGCACAAACAGTAATTTCTCCGCATTGCAAGGTGCAATTCTGAAATTTTTTGCTTTTTCCTGCTCCTCTTAGCATGATAAAGAAGATTCAAAGAGAGTGAGATGCCAGCTCCTTTCATTCAGTCAGTAGCTTCAAACATTTCTGGTATATGAATAACATGATGTTTTTCAATGGCAAAAATGAATGAATATTGTAAATGCACAAACAGTAATTTCTCCGCATTGCAAGGTGCAATTTTGAAATTTTTTGCCTTTTCCTGCTCCTCTTAGCATGATAAAGAAGATTCAAAGAGAGTGAGATGCCAGCTCCTTTCATTCAGTCAGTAGCTTCAATCATTTCTGGACGTTTTTCAATGGCAAAAATCAATGAATATTGTAAATGCACAAACAGTAATTTCTCCGCATTGCAAGGTGCAATTCTGAAATTTTTTGCTTTTTTCTGCTCCTCTTAGCATGATAAAGAAGATTCAAAGAGAGTGAGATGCCAGCTCCTTTCATTCAGTCAGTAGCTTCAAACATTTCTGGTATATGAATAACATGATGTTTTTCAATGGCAAAAATCAATGAATATTGTAAATGCACAAACAGTAATTTCTCCGCATTGCAAGGTGCAATTCTGAAATTTTTTGCTTTTTCCTGCTCCTCTTAGCATGATAAAGAAGATTCAAAGAGAGTGAGATGCCAGCTCCTTTCATTCAGTCAGTAGCTTCAATCATTTCTGGACGTTTTTCAATGGCAAAAATCAATGAATATTGTAAATGCACAAACAGTAATTTCTCCGCATTGCAAGGTGCAATTCTGAAATTTTTTGCTTTTTCCTGCTCCTCTTAGCAAGATAAACAAGATTCAAAGAGAGTGAGATGCCAGCTCCTTTCATTCAGTCAGTAGCTTCAATCATTTCTGGACGTTTTTCAATGGCAAAAATCAATGAATATTGTAAATGCACAAACAGTAATTTCTCCGCATTGCAAGGTGCAATTCTGAAATTTTTTGCTTTTTCCTGCTCCTCTTAGCATGATAAAGAAGATTCAAAGAGAGTGAGATGCCAGCTCCTTTCATTCAGTCAGTAGCTTCAATCATTTCTGGACGTTTTTCAATGGCAAAAATCAATGAATATTGTAAATGCACAAACAGTAATTTCTCCGCATTGCAAGGTGCAATTCTGAAATTTTTTGCTTTTTCCTGCTCCTCTTAGCATGATAAAGAAGATTCAAAGAGAGTGAGATGCCAGCTCCTTTCATTCAGTCAGTAGCTTCAATCATTTCTGGACGTTTTTCAATGGCAAAAATCAATGAATATTGTAAATGCACAAACAGTAATTTCTCCGCATTGCAAGGTGCAATTCTGAAATTTTTTGATTTTTCCTGCTCCTCTTAGCATGATAAAGAAGATTCAAAGAGAGTGAGATGCCAGCTCCTTTCATTCAGTCAGTAGCTTCAAACATTTCTGGTATATGAATAACATGATATTTTTCAATGGCAAAAATCAATGAATATTGTAAATGCACAAACAGTAATTTCTCCGCATTGAAAGGTGCAATTCTGAAATTTTTTGCTTTTTCCTGCTCCTCTTAGCATGATAAAGAAGATTCAAAGAGAGTGAGATGCCAGCTCCTTTCATTCAGTCAGTAGCTTCAATCATTTCTGGACGTTTTTCAATGGCAAAAATCAATGAATATTGTAAATGCACAAACAGTAATTTCTCCGCATTGCAAGGTGCAATTCTGAAATTTTTTGCTTTTTCCTGCTCCTCTTAGCAAGATAAACAAGATTCAAAGAGAGTGAGATGCCAGCTCCTTTCATTCAGTAAGTAGCTTCAATCATTTCTGGACGTTTTTCAATGGCAAAAATCAATGAATATTGTAAATGCACAAACAGTAATTTCTCCGCATTGCAAGGTGCAATTCTGAAATTTTTTGCTTTTTCCTGCTCCTCTTAGCATGGTAAAGAAGATTCAAAGAGAGTGAGATGCCAGCTCCTTTCATTCAGTCAGTAGCTTCAATCATTTCTGGACGTTTTTCAATGGCAAAAATCAATGAATATTGTAACTGCACAAACAGTAATTTCTCCGCATTGCAAGGTGCAATTCTGAAATTTTTTGCTTTTTCCTGCTCCTCTTAGCATGATAAAGAAGATTCAAAGAGAGTGAGATGCCAGCTCCTTTCATTCAGTCAGTAGCTTCAAACATTTCTGGTATATGAATAACATGATATTTTTCAATGGCAAAAATCAATGAATATTGTAAATGCACAGTAATTTCTCCGCATTGAAAGGTGCAATTCTGAAATTTTTTGCTTTTTCCTGCTCCTCTTAGCATGATAAAGAAGATTCAAAGAGAGTGAGATGCCAGCTCCTTTCATTCAGTCAGTAGCTTCAATCATTTCTGGACGTTTTTCAATGGCAAAAATCAATGAATATTGTAAATGCACAAACAGTAATTTCTCCGCATTGCAAGGTGCAATTCTGAAATTTTTTGCTTTTTCCTGCTCCTCTTAGCATGATAAACAAGATTCAAACAGAGTGAGATGCCAGCTCATTTCATTCAGTCAGTAGCTTCAATCATTTCTGGACGTTTTTCAATGGCAAAAATCAATGAATATTGTAAATGCACAAACAGTAATTTCTCCGCATTGCAAGATGCAATTCTGAAATTTTTTGCTTTTTTCTGCTACTCTTAGCATGATAAAGAAGATTCAAAGAGAGTGAGATGCCAGCTCCTTTCATTCAGTCAGTAGCTTCAAACATTTCTGGTATATGAATAACATGATGTTTTTCAATGGCAAAAATCAATGAATATTGTAAATGCACAAACAGTAATTTCTCCGCATTGCAAGGTGCAATTCTGAAATTTTTTGCTTTTTCCTGCTCCTCTTAGCATGATAAAGAAGATTCAAAGAGAGTGAGATGCCAGCTCCTTTCATTCAGTCAGTAGCTTCAAACATTTCTGGTATATGAATAACATGATGTTTTTCAATGGCAAAAATCAATGAATATTGTAAATGCACAAACAGTAATTTCTCCGCATTGCAAGGTGCAATTCTGAAATTTTTTGCTTTTTCCTGCTCCTCTTAGCATGATAAAGAAGATTCAAAGAGAGTGAGATGCCAGCTCCTTTCATTCAGTAAGTAGCTTCAATCATTTCTGGACGTTTTTCAATGGCAAAAATCAATGAATATTGTAAATGCACAAACAGTAATTTCTCCGCATTGCAAGGTGCAATTCTGAAATTTTTTGCTTTTTCCTGCTCCTCTTAGCAAGATAAACAAGATTCAAAGAGAGTGAGATGCCAGCTCCTTTCATTCAGTCAGTAGCTCCAAACATTTCTGGTATATGAATAACATGATATTTTTCAATGGCAAAAATCAATGAATATTGTAAATGCACAAACAGTAATTTCTCCGCATTGAAAGGTGCAATTCTGAAATTTTTTGCTTTTTCCTGCTCCTCTTAGCATGATAAAGAAGATTCAAAGAGAGTGAGATGCCAGCTCCTTTCATTCAGTCAGTAGCTTCAATCATTTCTGGACGTTTTTCAATGGCAAAAATCAATGAATATTGTAAATGCACAAACAGTAATTTCTCCGCATTGCAAGGTGCAATTCTGAAATTTTTTGCTTTTTCCTGCTCCTCTTAGCATGATAAAGAAGATTCAAAGAGAGTGAGATGCCAGCTCCTTTCATTCAGTCAGTAGCTTCAAACATTTCTGGTATATGAATAACATGATGTTTTTCAATGGCAAAAATCAATGAATATTGTAAATGCACAAACAGTAATTTTGCGCATTGCAAGGTGCAATTCTGAAATTTTTTGCTTTTTCCTGCTCCTCTTAGCATGATAAAGAAGATTCAAAGAGAGTGAGATGCCAGCTCCTTTCATTCAGTAAGTAGCTTCAATCATTTCTGGACGTTTTTCAATGGCAAAAATCAATGAATATTGTAAATGCACAAACAGTAATTTCTCCGCATTGCAAGGTGCAATTCTGAAATTTTTTGCTTTTTCCTGCTCCTCTTAGCATGATAAACAAGATTCAAAGAGAGTGAGATGCCAGCTCCTTTCATTCAGTCAGTAGCTTCAATCATTTCTGGACGTTTTTCAATGGCAAAAATCAATGAATATTGTAACTGCACAAACAGTAATTTCTCCGCATTGCAAGGTGCAATTCTGAAATTTTTTGCTTTTTCCTGCTCCTCTTAGCATGATAAAGAAGATTCAAAGAGAGTGAGATGCCAGCTCCTTTCATTCAGTCAGTAGCTTCAAACATTTCTGGTATATGAATAACATGATATTTTTCAATGGCAAAAATCAATGAATATTGTAAATGCACAGTAATTTCTCCGCATTGAAAGGTGCAATTCTGAAATTTTTTGCTTTTTCCTGCTCCTCTTAGCATGATAAAGAAGATTCAAAGAGAGTGAGATGCCAGCTCCTTTCATTCAGTCAGTAGCTTCAATCATTTCTGGACGTTTTTCAATGGCAAAAATCAATGAATATTGTAAATGCACAAACAGTAATTTCTCCGCATTGCAAGGTGCAATTCTGAAATTTTTTGCTTTTTCCTGCTCCTCTTAGCATGATAAACAAGATTCAAACAGAGTGAGATGCCAGCTCCTTTCATTCAGTCAGTAGCTTCAATCATTTCTGGACGTTTTTCAATGGCAAAAATCAATGAATATTGTAAATGCACAAACAGTAATTTCTCCGCATTGCAAGATGCAATTCTGAAATTTTTTGCTTTTTTCTGCTACTCTTAGCATGATAAAGAAGATTCAAAGAGAGTGAGATGCCAGCTCCTTTCATTCAGTCAGTAGCTTCAAACATTTCTGGTATATGAATAACATGATGTTTTTCAATGGCAAAAATCAATGAATATTGTAAATGCACAAACAGTAATTTCTCCGCATTGCAAGGTGCAATTCTGAAATTTTTTGCTTTTTCCTGCTCCTCTTAGCATGATAAAGAAGATTCAAAGAGAGTGAGATGCCAGCTACTTTCATTCAGTAAGTAGCTTCAATCATTTCTGGACGTTTTTCAATGGCAAAAATCAATGAATATTGTAAATGCACAAACAGTAATTTCTCCGCATTGCAAGGTGCAATTCTGAAATTTTTTGCTTTTTTCTACTAATCTTAGCATGATAAAAAAGATTCAAAGAGAGTGAGATGCCAGCTCCTTTCATTCAGTCAGTAGCTTCAAACATTTCTGGTATATGAATAACATGATGTTTTTCAATGGCAAAAATCAATGAATATTGTAAATGCACAAACAGTAATTTCTCCGCATTGCAAGGTGCAATTCTGAAATTTTTTGCTTTTTCCTGCTCCTCTTAGCATGATAAAGAAGATTCAAAGAGAGTGAGATGCCAGCTCCTTTCATTCAGTCAGTAGCTTCAAACATTTCTGGTATATGAATAACATGATGTTTTTCAAAGGCAAAAATCAATGAATATTGTAAATGCACAAACAGTAATTTCTCCGCATTGCAAGGTGCAATTCTGAAATTTTTTGCTTTTTCCTGCTCCTCTTAGCAAGATAAACAAGATTCAAAGAGAGTGAGATGCCAGCTCCTTTCATTCAGTCAGTAGCTTCAATCATTTCTGGACGTTTTTCAATGGCAAAAATCAATGAATATTGTAAATGCACAAACAGTAATTTCTCTGCATTGCAAGGTGCAATTCTGAAATTTTTTGCTTTTTCCTGCTCCTCTTAGCATGATAAAGAAGATTCAAAGAGAGTGAGATGCCAGCTCCTTTCATTCAGTCAGTAGCTTCAATCATTTCTGGACGTTTTTCAATGGCAAAAATCAATGAATATTGTAAATGCACAAAAAGTAATTTCTCCGCATTGCAAGGTGCAATTCTGAAATTTTTTGCTTTTTCCTGCTCCTCTTAGCATGATAAAGAAGATTCAAAGAGAGTGAGATGCCAGCTCCTTTCATTCAGTCAGTAGCTTCAATCATTTCTGGACGTTTTTCAATGGCAAAAATCATTGAATATTGTAAATGCACAAACAGTAATTTCTCCGCATTGCAAGGTGCAATTCTGAAATTTTTTGCTTTTTCCTGCTCCTCTTAGCATGATAAAGAAGATTCAAAGAGAGTGAGATGCCAGCTCCTTTCATTCAGTCAGTAGCTTCAATCATTTCTGGTATATAAATAACATGATGTTTTTCAATGGCAAAAATCAATGAATATTGTAAATGCACAAACAGTAATTTCTCCGCATTGCAAGGTGCAATTCTGAAATTTTTTGCTTTTTCCTGCTCCTCTGAGCATGATAAAGAAGATTCAAGGAGAGTGAGATGCCAGCTCCTTTCATTCAGTCAGTAGCTTCAATCATTTCTGGACGTTTTTCAATGTCAAAAATCAATGAATATTGTAAATGCACAAACAGTAATTTCTCCGCATTGCAAGGTGCAATTCTGAAATTTTTGCTTTTTCCTGCTCCTCTCAGCATGATAAACAAGATTCAAAGAGAGTGAGATGCCAGCTCCTTTCATTCAGTCAGTAGCTTCAATCATTTCTGGACGTTTTTCAATGGCAAAAATCAATGAATATTGTAAATGCACAAACAGTAATTTCTCCGCATTGCAAGGTGCAATTCTGAAATTTTTTGCTTTTTCCTGCTCCTCTTAGCATGATAAAGAAGATTCAAAGAGAGTGAGATGCCAGCTCCTTTCATTCAGTCAGTAGCTTCAAACATTTCTGGTATATGAATAACATGTTTTTCAATGGCAAAAATCACTGAATATTGTAAATGCACAAACAGTAATTTCTCCGCATTGCAAGGTGCAATTCTGAAATTTTTTGCTTTTTCCTGCTCCTCTTAGCATGATAAAGAAGATTCAAAGAGAGTGAGATGCCAGCTCCTTTCATTCAGTCAGTAGCTTCAATCATTTCTGGACGTTTTTCAATGGCAAAAATCAATGAATATTGTAAATGCACAAACAGTAATTTCTCCGCATTGCAAGGTGCAATTCTGAAATTTTTTGCTTTTTCCTGCTCCTCTTAGCATGATAAAGAAGATTCAAAGAGAGTGAGATGCCAGCTCCTTTCATTCAGTCAGTAGCTTCAAACATTTCTGGTATATGAATAACATGATGTTTTTCAATGGCAAAAATCAATGAATATTGTAAATGCACAAACAGTAATTTCTCCGCATTGCAAGGTGCAATTCTGAAATTTTTTGCTTTTTCCTGCTCCTCTTAGCATGATAAAGAAAATTCAAAGAGAGTGAGATGCCAGCTCCTTTCATTCAGTAAGTAGCTTCAATCATTTCTGGACGTTTTTCAATGGCAAAAATCAATGAATATTGTAAATGCACAAACAGTAATTTCTCCGCATTGCAAAGTGCAATTCTGAAATTTTTTGCTTTTTCCTGCTCCTCTTAGCATGATAAACAAGATTCAAAGAGAGTGAGATGCCAGCTCCTTTCATTCAGTCAGTAGCTTCAATCATTTCTGGACGTTTTTCAATGGCAAAAATCAATGAATATTGTAAATGCACAAACAGTAATTTCTCCGCATTGCAAGGTGCAATTCTGAAATTTTTTGCTTTTTCCTGCTCCTCTTAGCATGATAAAGAAGATTCAAAGAGAGTGAGATGCCAGCTCCTTTCATTCAGTCAGTAGCTTCAAACATTTCTGGTATATGAATAACATGATATTTTTCAATGGCAAAAATCAATGAATATTGTAAATGCACAAACAGTAATTTCTCCGCATTGAAAGGTGCAATTCTGAAATTTTTTGCTTTTTCCTGCTCCTCTTAGCATGATAAAGAAGATTCAAAGAGAGTGAGATGCCAGCTCCTTTCATTCAGTCAGTAGCTTCAATCATTTCTGGACGTTTTTCAATGGCAAAAATCAATGAATATTGTAAATGCACAAACAGTAATTTCTCCGCATTGCAAGGTGCAATTCTGAAATTTTTTGCTTTTTCCTGCTCCTCTTAGCATGATAAACAAGATTCAAAAAGAGTGAGATGCCAGCTCCTTTCATTCAGTCAGTAGCTTCAATCATTTCTGGACGTTTTTCAATGGCAAAAATCAATGAATATTGTAAATGCACAAACAGTAATTTCTCCGCATTGCAAGGTGCAATTCTGAAATTTTTTGCTTTTTTCTACTAATCTTAGCATGATAAAGAAGATTCAAAGAGAGTGAGATGCCAGCTCCTTTCATTCAGTCAGTAGCTTCAAACATTTCTGGTATATGAATAACATGATGTTTTTCAATGGCAAAAATCAATGAATATTGTAAATGCACAAACAGTAATTTCTCCGCATTGCAAGGTGCAATTCTGAAATTTTTTGCTTTTTTCTACTAATCTTAGCATGATAAAGAAGATTCAAAGAGAGTGAGATGCCAGCTCCTTTCATTCAGTCAGTAGCTTCAAACATTTCTGGTATATGAATAACATGATGTTTTTCAATGGCAAAAATCAATGAATATTGTAAATGCACAAACAGTAATTTCTCCGCATTGCAAGATGCAATTCTGAAATTTTTTGCTTTTTCCTGCTCCTCTTAGCATGATAAAGAAGATTCAAAGAGAGTGAGATGCCAGCTCCTTTCATTCAGTCAGTAGCTTCAAACATTTCTGGTATATGAATAACATGATGTTTTTCAAAGGCAAAAATCAATGAATATTGTAAATGCACAAACAGTAATTTCTCCGCATTGCAAGGTGCAATTCTGAAATTTTTTGCTTTTTCCTGCTCCTCTTAGCAAGATAAACAAGATTCAAAGAGAGTGAGATGCCAGCTCCTTTCATTCAGTCAGTAGCTTCAATCATTTCTGGACGTTTTTCAATGGCAAAAATCAATGAATATTGTAAATGCACAAACAGTAATTTCTCCGCATTGCAAGGTGCAATTCTGAAATTTTTTGCTTTTTCCTGCTCCTCTTAGCATGATAAAGAAGATTCAAAGAGAGTGAGATGCCAGCTCCTTTCATTCAGTCAGTAGCTTCAATCATTTCTGGACGTTTTTCAATGGCAAAAATCAATGAATATTGTAAATGCACAAAAAGTAATTTCTCCGCATTGCAAGGTGCAATTCTGAAATTTTTTGCTTTTTCCTGCTCCTCTTAGCATGATAAAGAAGATTCAAAGAGAGTGAGATGCCAGCTCCTTTCATTCAGTCAGTAGCTTCAATCATTTCTGGACTTTTTTCAATGGCAAAAATCATTGAATATTGTAAATGCACAAACAGTAATTTCTCCGCATTGCAAGGTGCAATTCTGAAATTTTTTGCTTTTTCCTGCTCCTCTTAGCATGATAAAGAAGATTCAAAGAGAGTGAGATGCCAGTTCCTTTCATTCAGTCAGTAGCTTCAATCATTTCTGGTATATAAATAACATGATGTTTTTCAATGGCAAAAATCAATGAATATTGTAAATGCACAAACAGTAATTTCTCCGCATTGCAAGGTGCAATTCTGAAATTTTTTGCTTTTTCCTGCTCCTCTGAGCATGATAAAGAAGATTCAAGGAGAGTGAGATGCCAGCTCCTTTCATTCAGTCAGTAGCTTCAATCATTTCTGGACGTTTTTCAATGTCAAAAATCAATGAATATTGTAAATGCACAAACAGTAATTTCTCCGCATTGCAAGGTGCAATTCTGAAATTTTTGCTTTTTCCTGCTCCTCTTAGCATGATAAACAAGATTCAAAGAGAGTGAGATGCCAGCTCCTTTCATTCAGTCAGTAGCTTCAATCATTTCTGGACGTTTTTCAATGGCAAAAATCAATGAATATTGTAAATGCACAAACAGTAATTTCTCCGCATTGCAAGGTGCAATTCTGAAATTTTTTGCTTTTTCCTGCTCCTCTTAGCATGATAAAGAAGATTCAAAGAGAGTGAGATGCCAGCTCCTTTCATTCAGTCAGTAGCTTCAAACATTTCTGGTATATGAATAACATGTTTTTCAATGGCAAAAATCACTGAATATTGTAAATGCACAAACAGTAATTTCTCCGCATTGCAAGGTGCAATTCTGAAATTTTTTGCTTTTTCCTGCTCCTCTTAGCATGATAAAGAAGATTCAAAGAGAGTGAGATGCCAGCTCCTTTCATTCAGTCAGTAGCTTCAATCATTTCTGGACGTTTTTCAATGGCAAAAATCAATGAATATTGTAAATGCACAAACAGTAATTTCTCCGCATTGCAAGGTGCAATTCTGAAATTTTTTGCTTTTTCCTGCTCCTCTTAGCATGATAAAGAAGATTCAAAGAGAGTGAGATGCCAGCTCCTTTCATTCAGTCAGTAGCTTCAAACATTTCTGGTATATGAATAACATGATGTTTTTCAATGGCAAAAATCAATGAATATTGTAAATGCACAAACAGTAATTTCTCCGCATTGCAAGGTGCAATTCTGAAATTTTTTGCTTTTTCCTGCTCCTCTTAGCATGATAAAGAAAATTCAAAGAGAGTGAGATGCCAGCTCCTTTCATTCAGTAAGTAGCTTCAATCATTTCTGGACGTTTTTCAATGGCAAAAATCAATGAATATTGTAAATGCACAAACAGTAATTTCTCCGCATTGCAAGGTGCAATTCTGAAATTTTTTGCTTTTTCCTGCTCCTCTTAGCATGATAAACAAGATTCAAAGAGAGTGAGATGCCAGCTCCTTTCATTCAGTCAGTAGCTTCAATCATTTCTGGACGTTTTTCAATGGCAAAAATCAATGAATATTGTAAATGCACAAACAGTAATTTCTCCGCATTGCAAGGTGCAATTCTGAAATTTTTTGCTTTTTCCTGCTCCTCTTAGCATGATAAAGAAGATTCAAAGAGAGTGAGATGCCAGCTCCTTTCATTCAGTCAGTAGCTTCAAACATTTCTGGTATATGAATAACATGATATTTTTCAATGGCAAAAATCAATGAATATTGTAAATGCACAAACAGTAATTTCTCCGCATTGAAAGGTGCAATTCTGAAATTTTTTGCTTTTTCCTGCTCCTCTTAGCATGATAAAGAAGATTCAAAGAGAGTGAGATGCCAGCTCCTTTCATTCAGTCAGTAGCTTCAATCATTTCTGGACGTTTTTCAATGGCAAAAATCAATGAATATTGTAAATGCACAAACAGTAATTTCTCCGCATTGCAAGGTGCAATTCTGAAATTTTTTGCTTTTTCCTGCTCCTCTTAGCATGATAAACAAGATTCAAACAGAGTGAGATGCCAGCTCCTTTCATTCAGTCAGTAGCTTCAATCATTTCTGGACGTTTTTCAATGGCAAAAATCAATGAATATTGTAAATGCACAAACAGTAATTTCTCCGCATTGCAAGGTGCAATTCTGAAATTTTTTGCTTTTTTCTGCTCCTCTTAGCATGATAAAGAAGATTCAAAGAGAGTGAGATGCCAGCTCCTTTCATTCAGTCAGTAGCTTCAAACATTTCTGGTATATGAATAACATGATGTTTTTCAATGGCAAAAATCAATGAATATTGTAAATGCACAAACAGTAATTTCTCCGCATTGCAAGGTGCAATTCTGAAATTTTTTGCTTTTTCCTGCTCCTCTTAGCATGATAAAGAAGATTTAAAGAGAGTGAGATGCCAGCTCCTTTCATTCAGTCAGTAGCTTCAATCATTTCTGGACGTTTTTCAATGGCAAAAATCAATGAATATTGTAAATGCACAAACAGTAATTTCTCCGCATTGCAAGGTGCAATTCTGAAATTTTTTGCTTTTTCCTGCTCCTCTTAGCAAGATAAACAAGATTCAAAGAGAGTGAGATGCCAGCTCCTTTCATTCAGTCAGTAGCTTCAATCATTTCTGGACGTTTTTCAATGGCAAAAATCAATGAATATTGTAAATGCACAAACAGTAATTTCTCCGCATTGCAAGGTGCAATTCTGAAATTTTTTGCTTTTTCCTGCTCCTCTTAGCATGATAAAGAAGATTCAAAGAGAGTGAGATGCCAGCTCCTTTCATTCAGTCAGTAGCTTCAATCATTTCTGGACGTTTTTCAATGGCAAAAATCAATGAATATTGTAAATGCACAAACAGTAATTTCTCCGCATTGCAAGGTGCAATTCTGAAATTTTTTGCTTTTTCCTGCTCCTCTTAGCATGATAAAGAAGATTCAAAGAGAGTGAGATGCCAGCTCCTTTCATTCAGTCAGTAGCTTCAATCATTTCTGGACGTTTTTCAATGGCAAAAATCAATGAATATTGTAAATGCACAAACAGTAATTTCTCCGCATTGCAAGGTGCAATTCTGAAATTTTTTGCTTTTTCCTGCTCCTCTTAGCATGATAAAGAAGATTCAAAGAGAGTGAGATGCCAGCTCCTTTCATTCAGTCAGTAGCTTCAAACATTTCTGGTATATGAATAACATGATGTTTTTCAATGGCAAAAATCAATGAATATTGTAAATGCACAAACAGTAATTTCTCCGCATTGCAAGGTGCAATTTTGAAATTTTTTGCCTTTTCCTGCTCCTCTTAGCATGATAAAGAAGATTCAAAGAGAGTGAGATGCCAGCTCCTTTCATTCAGTCAGTAGCTTCAATCATTTCTGGACGTTTTTCAATGGCAAAAATCAATGAATATTGTAAATGCACAAACAGTAATTTCTCCGCATTGCAAGGTGCAATTCTGAAATTTTTTGCTTTTTTCTGCTCCTCTTAGCATGATAAAGAAGATTCAAAGAGAGTGAGATGCCAGCTCCTTTCATTCAGTCAGTAGCTTCAAACATTTCTGGTATATGAATAACATGATGTTTTTCAATGGCAAAAATCAATGAATATTGTAAATGCACAAACAGTAATTTCTCC
This sequence comes from Phyllobates terribilis, assembly GCF_046119375.1. Classification (NCBI taxonomy): domain Eukaryota; kingdom Metazoa; phylum Chordata; class Amphibia; order Anura; family Dendrobatidae; genus Phyllobates; species Phyllobates terribilis. The sequence continues at coordinate 615,614 of NW_027363368.1, forward strand.
GCATTGCAAGGTGCAATTCTGAAATTTTTTGCTTTTTCCTGCTCCTCTTAGCATGATAAAGAAGATTCAAAGAGAGTGAGATGCCAGCTCCTTTCATTCAGTCAGTAGCTTCAATCATTTCTGGACGTTTTTCAATGGCAAAAATCAATGAATATTGTAAATGCACAAACAGTAATTTCTCCGCATTGCAAGGTGCAATTCTGAAATTTTTTGCTTTTTCCTGCTCCTCTTAGCAAGATAAACAAGATTCAAAGAGAGTGAGATGCCAGCTCCTTTCATTCAGTCAGTAGCTTCAATCATTTCTGGACGTTTTTCAATGGCAAAAATCAATGAATATTGTAAATGCACAAACAGTAATTTCTCCGCATTGCAAGGTGCAATTCTGAAATTTTTTGCTTTTTCCTGCTCCTCTTAGCATGATAAAGAAGATTCAAAGAGAGTGAGATGCCAGCTCCTTTCATTCAGTCAGTAGCTTCAATCATTTCTGGACGTTTTTCAATGGCAAAAATCAATGAATATTGTAAATGCACAAACAGTAATTTCTCCGCATTGCAAGGTGCAATTCTGAAATTTTTTGCTTTTTCCTGCTCCTCTTAGCATGATAAAGAAGATTCAGAGAGAGTGAGATGCCAGCTCCTTTCATTCAGTCAGTAGCTTCAATCATTTCTGGACGTTTTTCAATGGCAAAAATCAATGAATATTGTAAATGCACAAACAGTAATTTCTCCGCATTGCAAGGTGCAATTCTGAAATTTTTTGATTTTTCCTGCTCCTCTTAGCATGATAAAGAAGATTCAAAGAGAGTGAGATGCCAGCTCCTTTCATTCAGTCAGTAGCTTCAAACATTTCTGGTATATGAATAACATGATATTTTTCAATGGCAAAAATCAATGAATATTGTAAATGCACAAACAGTAATTTCTCCGCATTGAAAGGTGCAATTCTGAAATTTTTTGCTTTTTCCTGCTCCTCTTAGCATGATAAAGAAGATTCAAAGAGAGTGAGATGCCAGCTCCTTTCATTCAGTCAGTAGCTTCAATCATTTCTGGACGTTTTTCAATGGCAAAAATCAATGAATATTGTAAATGCACAAACAGTAATTTCTCCGCATTGCAAGGTGCAATTCTGAAATTTTTTGCTTTTTCCTGCTCCTCTTAGCAAGATAAACAAGATTCAAAGAGAGTGAGATGCCAGCTCCTTTCATTCAGTAAGTAGCTTCAATCATTTCTGGACGTTTTTCATTGGCAAAAATCAATGAATATTGTAAATGCACAAACAGTAATTTCTCCGCATTGCAAGGTGCAATTCTGAAATTTTTTGCTTTTTCCTGCTCCTCTTAGCATGATAAAGAAGATTCAAAGAGAGTGAGATGCCAGCTCCTTTCATTCAGTCAGTAGCTTCAATCATTTCTGGACGTTTTTCAATGGCAAAAATCAATGAATATTGTAAATGCACAAACAGTAATTTCTCCGCATTGCAAGGTGCAATTCTGAAATTTTTTGCTTTTTCCTGCTCCTCTTAGCATGATAAAGAAGATTCAAAGAGAGTGAGATGCCAGCTCCTTTCATTCAGTCAGTAGCTTCAATCATTTCTGGACGTTTTTCAATGGCAAAAATCAATGAATATTGTAAATGCACAAACAGTAATTTCTCCGCATTGCAAGGTGCAATTCTGAAATTTTTTGCTTTTTCCTGCTCCTCTTAGCATGATAAAGAAGATTCAAAGAGAGTGAGATGCCAGCTCCTATCATTCAGTCAGTAGCTTCAAACATTTCTGGTATATGAATAACATGATGTTTTTCAATGGCAAAAATCAATGAATATTGTAAATGCACAAACAGTAATTTCTCCGCATTGCAAGGTGCAATTTTGAAATTTTTTGCTTTTTCCTGCTCCTCTTAGCATGATAAAGAAGATTCAAAGAGAGTGAGATGCCAGCTCCTTTCATTCAGTCAGTAGCTTCAATCATTTCTGGACGTTTTTCAATGGCAAAAATCAATGAATATTGTAAATGCACAAACAGTAATTTCTCCGCATTGCAAGGTGCAATTCTGAAATTTTTTGCTTTTTTCTGCTCCTCTTAGCATGATAAAGAAGATTCAAAGAGAGTGAGATGCCAGCTCCTTTCACTCAGTCAGTAGCTTCAAACATTTCTGGTATATGAATAACATGATGTTTTTCAATGGCAAAAATCAATGAATATTGTAAATGCACAAACAGTAATTTCTCCGCATTGCAAGGTGCAATTCTGAAATTTTTTGCTTTTTCCTGCTCCTCTTAGCATGATAAAGAAGATTCAAAGAGAGTGAGATGCCAGCTCCTTTCATTCAGTCAGTAGCTTCAATCATTTCTGGACGTTTTTCAATGGCAAAAATCAATGAATATTGTAAATGCACAAACAGTAATTTCTCCGCATTGCAAGGTGCAATTCTGAAATTTTTTGCTTTTTCCTGCTCCTCTTAGCAAGATAAACAAGATTCAAAGAGAGTGAGATGCCAGCTCCTTTCATTCAGTCAGTAGCTTCAATCATTTCTGGACGTTTTTCAATGGCAAAAATCAATGAATATTGTAAATGCACAAACAGTAATTTCTCCGCATTGCAAGGTGCAATTCTGAAATTTTTTGCTTTTTCCTGCTCCTCTTAGCATGATAAAGAAGATTCAAAGAGAGTGAGATGCCAGCTCCTTTCATTCAGTCAGTAGCTTCAATCATTTCTGGACGTTTTTCAATGGCAAAAATCAATGAATATTGTAAATGCACAAACAGTAATTTCTCCGCATTGCAAGGTGCAATTCTGAAATTTTTTGCTTTTTCCTGCTCCTCTTAGCATGATAAAGAAGATTCAAAGAGAGTGAGATGCCAGCTCCTTTCATTCAGTCAGTAGCTTCAATCATTTCTGGACGTTTTTCAATGGCAAAAATCAATGAATATTGTAAATGCACAAACAGTAATTTCTCCGCATTGCAAGGTGCAATTCTGAAATTTTTTGCTTTTTCCTGCTCCTCTTAGCATGATAAAGAAGATTCAAAGAGAGTGAGATGCCAGCTCCTTTCATTCAGTCAGTAGCTTCAAACATTTCTGGTATATGAATAACATGATGTTTTTCAATGGCAAAAATCAATGAATATTGTAAATGCACAAACAGTAATTTCTCCGCATTGCAAGGTGCAATTTTGAAATTTTTTGCTTTTTCCTGCTCCTCTTAGCATGATAAAGAAGATTCAAAGAGAGTGAGATGCCAGCTCCTTTCATTCAGTCAGTAGCTTCAATCATTTCTGGACGTTTTTCAATGGCAAAAATCAATGAATATTGTAAATGCACAAACAGTAATTTCTCCGCATTGCAAGGTGCAATTCTGAAATTTTTTGCTTTTTTCTGCTCCTCTTAGCATGATAAAGAAGATTCAAAGAGAGTGAGATGCCAGCTCCTTTCACTCAGTCAGTAGCTTCAAACATTTCTGGTATATGAATAACATGATGTTTTTCAATGGCAAAAATCAATGAATATTGTAAATGCACAAACAGTAATTTCTCCGCATTGCAAGGTGCAATTCTGAAATTTTTTGCTTTTTCCTGCTCCTCTTAGCATGATAAAGAAGATTCAAAGAGAGTGAGATGCCAGCTCCTTTCATTCAGTCAGTAGCTTCAATCATTTCTGGACGTTTTTCAATGGCAAAAATCAATGAATATTGTAAATGCACAAACAGTAATTTCTCCGCATTGCAAGGTGCAATTCTGAAATTTTTTGCTTTTTCCTGCTCCTCTTAGCAAGATAAACAAGATTCAAAGAGAGTGAGATGCCAGCTCCTTTCATTCAGTCAGTAGCTTCAATCATTTCTGGACGTTTTTCAATGGCAAAAATCAATGAATATTGTAAATGCACAAACAGTAATTTCTCCGCATTGCAAGGTGCAATTCTGAAATTTTTTGCTTTTTCCTGCTCCTCTTAGCATGATAAAGAAGATTCAAAGAGAGTGAGATGCCAGCTCCTTTCATTCAGTCAGTAGCTTCAAACATTTCTGGTATATGAATAACATGATGTTTTTCAATGGCAAAAATCAATGAATATTGTAAATGCACAAACAGTAATTTCTCCGCATTGCAAGGTGCAATTTTGAAATTTTTTGCTTTTTCCTGCTCCTCTTAGCATGATAAAGAAGATTCAAAGAGAGTGAGATGCCAGCTCCTTTCATTCAGTCAGTAGCTTCAATCATTTCTGGACGTTTTTCAATGGCAAAAATCAATGAATATTGTAAATGCACAAACAGTAATTTCTCCGCATTGCAAGGTGCAATTCTGAAATTTTTTGCTTTTTCCTGCTCCTCTTAGCATGATAAACAAGATTGAAAGAGAGTGAGATGCCAGCTCCTTTCATTCAGTCAGTAGCTTCAATCATTTCTGGATGTTTTTCAATGGCAAAAATCAATGAATATTGTAAATGCACAAACAGTAATTTGTCCGCATTGCAAGGTGCAATTCTGAAATTTTTTGCTTTTTTCTGCCCCTCTTAGCATGATAAAGAAGATTCAAAGAGAGTGAGATGCCAGCTCCTTTCATTCAGTCAGTAGCTTCAAACATTTCTGGTATATGAATAACATGATGTTTTTCAATGGCAAAAATCAATGAATATTGTAAATGCACAAACAGTAATTTCTCCGCATTGCAAGGTGCAATTCTGAAATTTTTTGCTTTTTCCTGCTCCTCTAAGCATGATAAAGAAGATTCAAAGAGAGTGAGATGCCAGCTCCTTTCATTCAGTCAGTAGCTTCAATCATTTCTGGACGTTTTTCAATGGCAAAAATCAATGAATATTGTAAATGCACAAACAGTAATTTCTCCGCATTGCAAGGTGCAATTCTGAAATTTTTTGCTTTTTCCTGCTCCTCTTAGCATGATAAACAAGATTCAAAGAGAATGAGATGCCAGCTCCTTTCCTTCAGTCAGTAGCTTCAATCATTTCTGGACGTTTTTCAATGGCAAAAATCAATGAATATTGTAAATGCACAAACAGTAATTTCTCCGCATTGCAAGGTGCAATTCTGAAATTTTTTGCTTTTTCCTGCTCCTCTTAGCATGATAAAGAAGATTCAAAGAGAGTGAGATGCCAGCTCCTTTCATTCAGTCAGTAGCTTCAAACATTTCTGGTATATGAATAACATGATGTTTTTCAATGGCAAAAATCAATGAATATTGTAAATGCACAAACAGTAATTTCTCCGCATTGCAAGGTGCAATTCTGAAATTTTTTGCTTTTTCCTGCTCCTCTTAGCATGATAAAGAAGATTCAAAGAGAGTGAGATGCCAGCTCCTTTCATTCAGTCAGTAGCTTCAATCATTTCTGGACGTTTTTCAATGGCAAAAATCAATGAATATTGTAAATGCACAAACAGTAATTTCTCCGCATTGCAAGGTGCAATTCTGAATTTTTTTGCTTTTTCCTGCTCCTCTTAGCATGATAAAGAAGATTCAAAGAGAGTGAGATGCCAGCTCCTTTCATTCAGTCAGTAGCTTCAAACATTTCTGGTATATGAATAACATGATGTTTTTCAATGGCAAAAATCAATGAATATTGTAAATGCACAAACAGTAATTTCTCCGCATTGCAAGGTGCAATTTTGAAATTTTTTGCTTTTTCCTGCTCCTCTTAGCATGATAAAGAAGATTCAAAGAGAGTGAGATGCCAGCTCCTTTCATTCAGTCAGTAGCTTCAATCATTTCTGGACGTTTTTCAATGGCAAAAATCAATGAATATTGTAAATGCACAAACAGTAATTTCTCCGCATTGCAAGGTGCAATTCTGAATTTTTTTGCTTTTTCCTGCTCCTCTTAGCATGATAAACAAGATTCAAAGAGAGTGAGATGCCAGCTCCTTTCATTCAGTCAGTAGCTTCAATCATTTCTGGATGTTTTTCAATGGCAAAAATCAATGAATATTGTAAATGCACAAACAGTAATTTCTCCGCATTGCAAGGTGCAATTCTGAAATTTTTTGCTTTTTTCTGCTCCTCTTAGCATGATAAAGAAGATTCAAAGAGAGTGAGATGCCAGCTCCTTTCATTCAGTCAGTAGCTTCAAACATTTCTGGTATATGAATAACATGATGTTTTTCAATGGCAAAAATCAATGAATATTGTAAATGCACAAACAGTAATTTCTCCGCATTGCAAGGTGCAATTCTGAAATTTTTTGCTTTTTCCCGCTCCTCTTAGCATGATAAAGAAGATTCAAAGAGAGTGAGATGCCAGCTCCTTTCATTCAGTCAGTAGCTTCAAACATTTCTGGTATATGAATAACATGATGTTTTTCAATGGCAAAAATCAATGAATATTGTAAATGCACAAACAGTAATTTCTCCGCATTGCAAGGTGCAATTCTGAAATTTTTTGCTTTTTCCTGCTCCTCTTAGCATGATAAAGAAGATTCAAAGAGAGTGAGATGCCAGCTCCTTTCATTCAGTCAGTAGCTTCAATCATTTCTGGACGTTTTTCAATGGCAAAAATCATTGAATATTGTAAATGCACAAACAGTAATTTCTCCGCATTGCAAGGTGCAATTCTGAAATTTTTTGCTTTTTCCTGCTCCTCTTAGCATGATAAAGAAGATTCAAAGAGAGTGAGATGCCAGCTCCTTCCATTCAGTCAGTAGCTTCAATCATTTCTGGTATATGAATAACATGATGTTTTTCAATGGCAAAAATCAATGAATATTGTAAATGCACAAACAGTAATTTCTCCGCATTGCAAGGTGCAATTCTGAAATTTTTTGCTTTTTCCTGCTCCTCTAAGCATGATAAAGAAGATTCAAAGAGAGTGAGATGCCAGCTCCTTTCATTCAGTCAGTAGCTTCAATCATTTCTGGACGTTTTTCAATGGCAAAAATCAATGAATATTGTAAATGCACAAACAGTAATTTCTCCGCATTGCAAGGTGCAATTCTGAAATATTTTGCTTTTTCCTGCTCCTCTTAGCATGATAAACAAGATTCAAAGAGAGTGAGATGCCAGCTCCTTTCATTCAGTCAGTAGCTTCAATCATTTCTGGACGTTTTTCAATGGCAAAAATCAATGAATATTGTAAATGCACAAACAGTAATTTCTCCGCATTGCAAGGTGCAATTCTGAAATTTTTTGCTTTTTCCTGCTCCTCTTAGCATGATAAAGAAGATTCAAAGAGAGTGAGATGCCAGCTCCTTTCATTCAGTCAGTAGCTTCAAACATTTCTGGTATATGAATAACATGATGTTTTTCAATGGCAAAAATCAATGAATATTGTAAATGCACAAACAGTAATTTCTCCGCATTGCAAGGTGCAATTCTGAAATTTTTTGCTTTTTCCTGCTCCTCTAAGCATGATAAAGAAGATTCAAAGAGAGTGAGATGCCAGCTCCTTTCATTCAGTCAGTAGCTTCAATCATTTCTGGACGTTTTTCAATGGCAAAAATCAATGAATATTGTAAATGCACAAACAGTAATTTCTCCGCATTGCAAGGTGCAATTCTGAAATTTTTTGCTTTTTCCTGCTCCTCTTAGCATGATAAACAAGATTCAAAGAGAATGAGATGCCAGCTCCTTTCATTCAGTCAGTAGCTTCAATCATTTCTGGACGTTTTTCAATGCAAAAATCAATGAATATTGTAAATGCACAAACAGTAATTTCTCCGCATTGCAAGGTGCAATTCTGAAATTTTTTGCTTTTTCCTGCTCCTCTTAGCATGATAAAGAAGATTCAAAGAGAGTGAGATGCCAGCTCCTTTCATTCAGTCAGTAGCTTCAAACATTTCTGGTATATGAATAACATGATGTTTTTCAATGGCAAAAATCAATGAATATTGTAAATGCACAAACAGTAATTTCTCTGCATTGCAAGGTGCAATTCTGAAATTTTTTGCTTTTTCCTGCTCCTCTTAGCATGATAAAGAAGATTCAAAGAGAGTGAGATGCCAGCTCCTTTCACTCAGTCAGTAGCTTCAAACATTTCTGGTATATGAATAACATGATGTTTTTCAATGGCAAAAATCAATGAATATTGTAAATGCACAAACAGTAATTTCTCCGCATTGCAAGGTGCAATTCTGAAATTTTTTGCTTTTTCCTGCTCCTCTAAGCATGATAAAGAAGATTCAAAGAGAGTGAGATGCCAGCTCCTTTCATTCAGTCAGTAGCTTCAATCATTTCTGGACGTTTTTCAATGGCAAAAATCAATGAATATTGTAAATGCACAAACAGTAATTTCTCCGCATTGCAAGGTGCAATTCTGAAATTTTTTGCTTTTTCCTGCTCCTCTTAGCATGATAAACAAGATTCAAAGAGAATGAGATGCCAGCTCCTTTCATTCAGTCAGTAGCTTCAATCATTTCTGGACGTTTTTCAATGGCAAAAATCAATGAATATTGTAAATGCACAAACAGTAATTTCTCCGCATTGCAAGGTGCAATTCTGAAATTTTTTGCTTTTTCCTGCTCCTCTTAGCATGATAAAGAAGATTCAAAGAGAGTGAGATGCCAGCTCCTTTCATTCAGTCAGTAGCTTCAAACATTTCTGGTATATGAATAACATGATGTTTTTCAATGGCAAAAATCAATGAATATTGTAAATGCACAAACAGTAATTTCTCCGCATTGCAAGGTGCAATTCTGAAATTTTTTGCTTTTTCCTGCTCCTCTTAGCATGATAAAGAAGATTCAAAGAGAGTGAGATGCCAGCTCCTTTCATTCAGTCAGTAGCTTCAATCATTTCTGGACGTTTTTCAATGGCAAAAATCAATGAATATTGTAAATGCACAAACAGTAATTTCTCCGCATTGCAAGGTGCAATTCTGAATTTTTTTGCTTTTTCCTGCTCCTCTTAGCATGATAAAGAAGATTCAAAGAGAGTGAGATGCCAGCTCCTTTCATTCAGTCAGTAGCTTCAAACATTTCTGGTATATGAATAACATGATGTTTTTCAATGGCAAAAATCAATGAATATTGTAAATGCACAAACAGTAATTTCTCCGCATTGCAAGGTGCAATTTTGAAATTTTTTGCTTTTTCCTGCTCCTCTTAGCATGATAAAGAAGATTCAAAGAGAGTGAGATGCCAGCTCCTTTCATTCAGTCAGTAGCTTCAATCATTTCTGGACGTTTTTCAATGGCAAAAATCAATGAATATTGTAAATGCACAAACAGTAATTTCTCCGCATTGCAAGGTGCAATTCTGAATTTTTTTGCTTTTTCCTGCTCCTCTTAGCATGATAAACAAGATTCAAAGAGAGTGAGATGCCAGCTCCTTTCATTCAGTCAATAGCTTCAATCATTTCTGGATGTTTTTCAATGGCAAAAATCAATGAATATTGTAAATGCACAAACAGTAATTTCTCCGCATTGCAAGGTGCAATTCTGAAATTTTTTGCTTTTTTCTGCTCCTCTTAGCATGATAAAGAAGATTCAAAGAGAGTGAGATGCCAGCTCCTTTCATTCAGTCAGTAGCTTCAAACATTTCTGGTATATGAATAACATGATGTTTTTCAATGGCAAAAATCAATGAATATTGTAAATGCACAAACAGTAATTTCTCCGCATTGCAAGGTGCAATTCTGAAATTTTTTGCTTTTTCCTGCTCCTCTTAGCATGATAAAGAAGATTCAAAGAGAGTGAGATGCCAGCTCCTTTCATTCAGTCAGTAGCTTCAATCATTTCTGGACGTTTTTCAATGGCAAAAATCATTGAATATTGTAAATGCACAAACAGTAATTTCTCCGCATTGCAAGGTGCAATTCTGAAATTTTTTGCTTTTTCCTGCTCCTCTTAGCATGATAAAGAAGATTCAAAGAGAGTGAGATGCCAGCTCCTTTCATTCAGTCAGTAGCTTCAATCATTTCTGGTATATGAATAACATGATGTTTTTCAATGGCAAAAATCAATGAATATTGTAAATGCACAAACAGTAATTTCTCCGCATTGCAAGGTGCAATTCTGAAATTTTTTGCTTTTTCCTGCTCCTCTAAGCATGATAAAGAAGATTCAAAGAGAGTGAGATGCCAGCTCCTTTCATTCAGTCAGTAGCTTCAATCATTTCTGGACGTTTTTCAATGGCAAAAATCAATGAATATTGTAAATGCACAAACAGTAATTTCTCCGCATTGCAAGGTGCAATTCTGAAATATTTTGCTTTTTCCTGCTCCTCTTAGCATGATAAACAAGATTCAAAGAGAGTGAGATGCCAGCTCCTTTCATTCAGTCAGTAGCTTCAATCATTTCTGGACGTTTTTCAATGGCAAAAATCAATGAATATTGTAAATGCACAAACAGTAATTTCTCCGCATTGCAAGGTGCAATTCTGAAATTTTTTGCTTTTTCCTGCTCCTCTTAGCATGATAAAGAAGATTCAAAGAGAGTGAGATGCCAGCTCCTTTCATTCAGTCAGTAGCTTCAAACATTTCTGGTATATGAATAACATGATGTTTTTCAATGGCAAAAATCAATGAATATTGTAAATGCACAAACAGTAATTTCTCCGCATTGCAAGGTGCAATTCTGAAATTTTTTGCTTTTTCCTGCTCCTCTAAGCATGATAAAGAAGATTCAAAGAGAGTGAGATGCCAGCTCCTTTCATTCAGTCAGTAGCTTCAATCATTTCTGGACGTTTTTCAATGGCAAAAATCAATGAATATTGTAAATGCACAAACAGTAATTTCTCCGCATTGCAAGGTGCAATTCTGAAATTTTTTGCTTTTTCCTGCTCCTCTTAGCATGATAAACAAGATTCAAAGAGAATGAGATGCCAGCTCCTTTCATTCAGTCAGTAGCTTCAATCATTTCTGGACGTTTTTCAATGCAAAAATCAATGAATATTGTAAATGCACAAACAGTAATTTCTCCGCATTGCAAGGTGCAATTCTGAAATTTTTTGCTTTTTCCTGCTCCTCTTAGCATGATAAAGAAGATTCAAAGAGAGTGAGATGCCAGCTCCTTTCATTCAGTCAGTAGCTTCAAACATTTCTGGTATATGAATAACATGATGTTTTTCAATGGCAAAAATCAATGAATATTGTAAATGCACAAACAGTAATTTCTCCGCATTGCAAGGTGCAATTCTGAAATTTTTTGCTTTTTCCTGCTCCTCTTAGCATGATAAAGAAGATTCAAAGAGAGTGAGATGCCAGCTCCTTTCACTCAGTCAGTAGCTTCAATCATTTCTGGACGTTTTTCAATGGCAAAAATCAATGAATATTGTAAATGCACAAACAGTAATTTCTCCGCATTGCAAGGTGCAATTCTGAAATTTTTTGCTTTTTCCTGCTCCTCTTAACATGATAAACAAGATTGAAAGAGAGTGAGATGCCAGCTCCTTTCATTCAGTCAGTAGCTTCAATCATTTCTGGATGTTTTTCAATGGCAAAAATCAATGAATATTGTAAATGCACAAACAGTAATTTGTCCGCATTGCAAGGTGCAATTCTGAAATTTTTTGCTTTTTTCTGCTCCTCTTAGCATGATAAAGAAGATTCAAAGAGAGTGAGATGCCAGCTCCTTTCATTCAGTCAGTAGCTTCAAACATTTCTGGTATATGAATAACATGATGTTTTTCAATGGCAAAAATCAATGAATATTGTAAATGCACAAACAGTAATTTCTCCGCATTGCAAGGTGCAATTCTGAAATTTTTTGCTTTTTCCTGCTCCTCTAAGCATGATAAAGAAGATTCAAAGAGAGTGAGATGCCAGCTCCTTTCATTCAGTCAGTAGCTTCAATCATTTCTGGACGTTTTTCAATGGCAAAAATCAATGAATATTGTAAATGCACAAACAGTAATTTATCCGCATTGCAAGGTGCAATTCTGAAATTTTTTGCTTTTTCCTGCTCCTCTTAGCATGATAAACAAGATTCAAAGAGAATGAGATGCCAGCTCCTTTCATTCAGTCAGTAGCTTCAATCATTTCTGGACGTTTTTCAATGGCAAAAATCAATGAATATTGTAAATGCACAAACAGTAATTTCTCCGCATTGCAAGGTGCAATTCTGAAATTTTTTGCTTTTTCCTGCTCCTCTTAGCATGATAAAGAAGATTCAAAGAGAGTGAGATGCCAGCTCCTTTCATTCAGTCAGTAGCTTCAAACATTTCTGGTATATGAATAACATGATGTTTTTCAATGGCAAAAATCAATGAATATTGTAAATGCACAAACAGTAATTTCTCCGCATTGCAAGGTGCAATTCTGAAATTTTTTGCTTTTTCCTGCTCCTCTTAGCATGATAAAGAAGATTCAAAGAGAGTGAGATGCCAGCTCCTTTCATTCAGTCAGTAGCTTCAATCATTTCTGGACGTTTTTCAATGGCAAAAATCAATGAATATTGTAAATGCACAAACAGTAATTTCTCCGCATTGCAAGGTGCAATTCTGAATTTTTTTGCTTTTTCCTGCTCCTCTTAACATGATAAAGAAGATTCAAAGAGAGTGAGATGCCAGCTCCTTTCATTCAGTCAGTAGCTTCAAACATTTCTGGTATATGAATAACATGATGTTTTTCAATGGCAAAAATCAATGAATATTGTAAATGCACAAACAGTAATTTCTCTGCATTGCAAGGTGCAATTTTGAAATTTTTTGCTTTTTCCTGCTCCTCTTAGCATGATAAAGAAGATTCAAAGAGAGTGAGATGCCAGCTCCTTTCATTCAGTCAGTAGCTTCAATCATTTCTGGACGTTTTTCAATGGCAAAAATCAATGAATATTGTAAATGCACAAACAGTAATTTCTCCGCATTGTAAGGTGCAATTCTGAATTTTTTTGCTTTTTCCTGCTCCTCTTAGCATGATAAAGAAGATTCAAAGAGAGTGAGATGCCAGCTCCTTTCATTCAGTCAGTAGCTTCAAACATTTCTGGTATATGAATAACATGATGTTTTTCAATGGCAAAAATCAATGAATATTGTAAATGCACAAACAGTAATTTCTCCGCATTGCAAGGTGCAATTTTGAAATTTTTTGCTTTTTCCTGCTCCTCTTAGCATGATAAAGAAGATTCAAAGAGAGTGAGATGCCAGCTCCTTTCATTCAGTCAGTAGCTTCAATCATTTCTGGACGTTTTTCAATGGCAAAAATCAATGAATATTGTAAATGCACAAACAGTAATTTCTCCGCATTGCAAGGTGCAATTCTGAATTTTTTTGCTTTTTCCTGCTCCTCTTAGCATGATAAACAAGATTCAAAGAGAGTGAGATGCCAGCTCCTTTCATTCAGTCAGTAGCTTCAATCATTTCTGGATGTTTTTCAATGGCAAAAATCAATGAATATTGTAAATGCACAAACAGTAATTTCTCCGCATTGCAAGGTGCAATTCTGAAATTTTTTGCTTTTTTCTGCTCCTCTTAGCATGATAAAGAAGATTCAAAGAGAGTGAGATGCCAGCTCCTTTCATTCAGTCAGTAGCTTCAAACATTTCTGGTATATGAATAACATGATGTTTTTCAATGGCAAAAATCAATGAATATTGTAAATGCACAAACAGTAATTTCTCCGCATTGCAAGGTGCAATTCTGAAATTTTTTGCTTTTTCCTGCTCCTCTTAGCATGATAAAGAAGATTCAAAGAGAGTGAGATGCCAGCTCCTTTCATTCAGTCAGTAGCTTCAAACATTTCTGGTATATGAATAACATGATGTTTTTCAATGGCAAAAATCAATGAATATTGTAAATGCACAAACAGTAATTTCTCCGCATTGCAAGGTGCAATTCTGAAATTTTTTGCTTTTTCCTGCTCCTCTTAGCATGATAAAGAAGATTCAAAGAGAGTGAGATGCCAGCTCCTTTCATTCAGTCAGTAGCTTCAATCATTTCTGGACATTTTTCAATGGCAAAAATCATTCAATATTGTAAATGCACAAACAGTAATTTCTCCGCATTGCAAGGTGCAATTCTGAAATTTTTTGCTTTTTCCTGCTCCTCTTAGCATGATAAAGAAGATTCAAAGAGAGTGAGATGCCAGCTCCTTTCATTCAGTCAGTAGCTTCAATCATTTCTGGACGTTTTTCAATGGCAAAAATCAATGAATATTGTAAATGCACAAACAGTAATTTCTCCGCATTGCAAGGTGCAATTCTGAAATTTTTTGCTTTTTCCTGCTCCTCTTAGCATGATAAAGAAGATTCAAAGAGAGTGAGATGCCAGCTCCTTTCATTCAGTCAGTAGCTTCAAACATTTCTGGTATATGAATAACATGATGTTTTTCAATGGCAAAAATCAATGAATATTGTAAATGCACAAACAGTAATTTCTCCGCATTGCAAGGTGCAATTCTGAAATTTTTTGCTTTTTCCTGCTCCTCTAAGCATGATAAAGAAGATTCAAAGAGAGTGAGATGCCAGCTCCTTTCATTCAGTCAGTAGCTTCAATCATTTCTGGACGTTTTTCAATGGCAAAAATCAATGAATATTGTAAATGCACAAACAGTAATTTCTCCGCATTGCAAGGTGCAATTCTGAAATTTTTTGCTTTTTCCTGCTCCTCTTAGCATGATAAACAAGATTCAAAGAGAATGAGATGCCAGCTCCTTTGATTCAGTCAGTAGCTTCAATCATTTCTGGACGTTTTTCAATGCAAAAATCAATGAATATTGTAAATGCACAAACAGTAATTTCTCCGCATTGCAAGGTGCAATTCTGAAATTTTTTGCTTTTTCCTGCTCCTCTTAGCATGATAAAGAAGATTCAAAGAGAGTGAGATGCCAGCTCCTTTCATTCAGTCAGTAGCTTCAAACATTTCTGGTATATGAATAACATGATGTTTTTCAATGGCAAAAATCAATGAATATTGTAAATGCACAAACAGTAATTTCTCCGCATTGCAAGGTGCAATTCTGAAATTTTTTGCTTTTTCCTGCTCCTCTTAGCATGATAAAGAAGATTCAAAGAGAGTGAGATGCCAGCTCCTTTCACTCAGTCAGTAGCTTCAAACATTTCTGGTATATGAATAACATGATGTTTTTCAATGGCAAAAATCAATGAATATTGTAAATGCACAAACAGTAATTTCTCCGCATTGCAAGGTGCAATTCTGAAATTTTTTGCTTTTTCCTGCTCCTCTTAGCATGATAAAGAAGATTCAAAGAGAGTGAGATGCCAGCTCCTTTCATTCAGTCAGTAGCTTCAATCATTTCTGGACGTTTTTCAATGGCAAAAATCAATGAATATTGTAAATGCACAAACAGTAATTTCTCCGCATTGCAAGGTGCAATTCTGAAATTTTTTGCTTTTTCCTGCTCCTCTTAGCAAGATAAACAAGATTCAAAGAGAGTGAGATGCCAGCTCCTTTCATTCAGTCAGTAGCTTCAATCATTTCTGGACGTTTTTCAATGGCAAAAATCAATGAATATTGTAAATGCACAAACAGTAATTTCTCCGCATTGCAAGGTGCAATTCTGAAATTTTTTGCTTTTTCCTGCTCCTCTTAGCATGATAAAGAAGATTCAAAGAGAGTGAGATGCCAGCTCCTTTCATTCAGTCAGTAGCTTCAATCATTTCTGGACGTTTTTCAATGGCAAAAATCAATGAATATTGTAAATGCACAAACAGTAATTTCTCCGCATTGCAAGGTGCAATTCTGAAATTTTTTGCTTTTTCCTGCTCCTCTTAGCATGATAAAGAAGATTCAAAGAGAGTGAGATGCCAGCTCCTTTCATTCAGTCAGTAGCTTCAAACATTTCTGGTATATGAATAACATGATGTTTTTCATTGGCAAAAATCAATGAATATTGTAAATGCACAAACAGTAATTTCTCCGCATTGCAAGGTGCAATTTTGAAATTTTTTGCTTTTTCCTGCTCCTCTTAGCATGATAAAGAAGATTCAAAGAGAGTGAGATGCCAGCTCCTTTCATTCAGTCAGTAGCTTCAATCATTTCTGGACGTTTTTCAATGGCAAAAATCAATGAATATTGTAAATGCACAAACAGTAATTTCTCCGCATTGCAAGGTGCAATTCTGAAATTTTTTGCTTTTTCCTGCTCCTCTTAGCATGATAAACAAGATTGAAAGAGAGTGAGATGCCAGCTCCTTTCATTCAGTCAGTAGCTTCAATCATTTCTGGATGTTTTTCAATGGCAAAAATCAATGAATATTGTAAATGCACAAACAGTAATTTGTCCGCATTGCAAGGTGCAATTCTGAAATTTTTTGCTTTTTTCTGCTCCTCTTAGCATGATAAAGAAGATTCAAAGAGAGTGAGATGCCAGCTCCTTTCATTCAGTCAGTAGCTTCAAACATTTCTGGTATATGAATAACATGATGTTTTTCAATGGCAAAAATCAATGAATATTGTAAATGCACAAACAGTAATTTCTCCGCATTGCAAGGTGCAATTCTGAAATTTTTTGCTTTTTCCTGCTCCTCTAAGCATGATAAAGAAGATTCAAAGAGAGTGAGATGCCAGCTCCTTTCATTCAGTCAGTAGCTTCAATCATTTCTGGACGTTTTTCAATGGCAAAAATCAATGATTATTGTAAATGCACAAACAGTAATTTCTCCGCATTGCAAGGTGCAATTCTGAAATTTTTTGCTTTTTCCTGCTCCTCTTAGCATGATAAACAAGATTCAAAGAGAATGAGATGCCAGCTCCTTTCATTCAGTCAGTAGCTTCAATCATTTCTGGACGTTTTTCAATGGCAAAAATCAATGAATATTGTAAATGCACAAACAGTAATTTCTCCGCATTGCAAGGTGCAATTCTGAAATTTTTTGCTTTTTCCTGCTCCTCTTAGCATGATAAAGAAGATTCAAAGAGAGTGAGATGCCAGCTCCTTTCATTCAGTCAGTAGCTTCAAACATTTCTGGTATATGAATAACATGATGTTTTTCAATGGCAAAAATCAATGAATATTGTAAATGCACAAACAGTAATTTCTCCGCATTGCAAGGTGCAATTCTGAAATTTTTTGCTTTTTCCTGCTCCTCTTAGCATGATAAAGAAGATTCAAAGAGAGTGAGATGCCAGCTCCTTTCATTCAGTCAGTAGCTTCAATCATTTCTGGACGTTTTTCAATGGCAAAAATCAATGAATATTGTAAATGCACAAACAGTAATTTCTCCGCATTGCAAGGTGCAATTCTGAATTTTTTTGCTTTTTCCTGCTCCTCTTAGCATGATAAAGAAGATTCAAAGAGAGTGAGATGCCAGCTCCTTTCATTCAGTCAGTAGCTTCAAACATTTCTGGTATATGAATAACATGATGTTTTTCAATGGCAAAAATCAATGAATATTGTAAATGCACAAACAGTAATTTCTCCGCATTGCAAGGTGCAATTTTGAAATTGTTTGCTTTTTCCTGCTCCTCTTAGCATGATAAAGAAGATTCAAAGAGAGTGAGATGCCAGCTCCTTTCATTCAGTCAGTAGCTTCAATCATTTCTGGACGTTTTTCAATGGCAAAAATCAATGAATATTGTAAATGCACAAACAGTAATTTCTCCGCATTGCAAGGTGCAATTCTGAATTTTTTTGCTTTTTCCTGCTCCTCTTAGCATGATAAACAAGATTGAAAGAGAGTGAGATGCCAGCTCCTTTCATTCAGTCAGTAGCTTCAATCATTTCTGGATGTTTTTCAATGGCAAAAATCAATGAATATTGTAAATGCACAAACAGTAATTTGTCCGCATTGCAAGGTGCAATTCTGAAATTTTTTGCTTTTTTCTGCTCCTCTTAGCATGATAAAGAAGATTCAAAGAGAGTGAGATGCCAGCTCCTTTCATTCAGTCAGTAGCTTCAAACATTTCTGGTATATGAATAACATGATGTTTTTCAATGGCAAAAATCAATGAATATTGTAAATGCACAAACAGTAATTTCTCCGCATTGCAAGGTGCAATTCTGAAATTTTTTGCTTTTTCCTGCTCCTCTAAGCATGATAAAGAAGATTCAAAGAGAGTGAGATGCCAGCTCCTTTCATTCAGTCAGTAGCTTCAATCATTTCTGGACGTTTTTCAATGGCAAAAATCAATGAATATTGTAAATGCACAAACAGTAATTTCTCCGCATTGCAAGGTGCAATTCTGAAATTTTTTGCTTTTTCCTGCTCCTCTTAGCATGATAAACAAGATTCAAAGAGAATGAGATGCCAGCTCCTTTCATTCAGTCAGTAGCTTCAATCATTTCTGGACGTTTTTCAATGGCAAAAATCAATGAATATTGTAAATGCACAAACAGTAATTTCTCCGCATTGCAAGGTGCAATTCTGAAATTTTTTGCTTTTTCCTGCTCCTCTTAGCATGATAAAGAAGATTCAAAGAGAGTGAGATGCCAGCTCCTTTCATTCAGTCAGTAGCTTCAAACATTTCTGGTATATGAATAACATGATGTTTTTCAATGGCAAAAATCAATGAATATTGTAAATGCACAAACAGTAATTTCTCCGCATTGCAAGGTGCAATTCTGAAATTTTTTGCTTTTTCCTGCTCCTCTTAGCATGATAAAGAAGATTCAAAGAGAGTGAGATGCCAGCTCCTTTCATTCAGTCAGTAGCTTCAATCATTTCTGGACGTTTTTCAATGGCAAAAATCAATGAATATTGTAAATGCACAAACAGTAATTTCTCCGCATTGCAAGGTGCAATTCTGAATTTTTTTGCTTTTTCCTGCTCCTCTTAGCATGATAAAGAAGATTCAAAGAGAGTGAGATGCCAGCTCCTTTCATTCAGTCAGTAGCTTCAAACATTTCTGGTATATGAATAACATGATGTTTTTCAATGGCAAAAATCAATGAATATTGTAAATGCACAAACAGTAATTTCTCCGCATTGCAAGGTGCAATTCTGAAATTTTTTGCTTTTTCCTGCTCCTCTAAGCATGATAAAGAAGATTCAAAGAGAGTGAGATGCCAGCTCCTTTCATTCAGTCAGTAGCTTCAATCATTTCTGGACGTTTTTCAATGGCAAAAATCAATGAATATTGTAAATGCACAAACAGTAATTTCTCCGCATTGCAAGGTGCAATTCTGAAATTTTTTGCTTTTTCCTGCTCGTCTTAGCATGATAAAGAAGATTCAAAGAGAGTGAGATGCCAGCTCCTTTCATTCAGTCAGTAGCTTCAAACATTTCTGGTATATGAATAACATGATGTTTTTCAATGGCAAAAATCAATGAATATTGTAAATGCACAAACAGTAATTTCTCCGCATTGCAAGGTGCAATTTTGAAATTTTTTGCTTTTTCCTGCTCCTCTTAGCATGATAAAGAAGATTCAAAGAGAGTGAGATGCCAGCTCCTTTCATTCAGTCAGTAGCTTCAATCATTTCTGGACGTTTTTCAATGGCAAAAATCAATGAATATTGTAAATGCACAAACAGTAATTTCTCCGCATTGCAAGGTGCAATTCTGAATTTTTTTGCTTTTTCCTGCTCCTCTTAGCATGATAAACAAGATTCAAAGAGAGTGAGATGCCAGCTCCTTTCATTCAGTCAGTAGCTTCAATCATTTCTGGATGTTTTTCAATGGCAAAAATCAATGAATATTGTAAATGCACAAACAGTAATTTCTCCTCATTGCAAGGTGCAATTCTGAAATTTTTTGCTTTTTTCTGCTCCTCTTAGCATGATAAAGAAGATTCAAAGAGAGTGAGATGCCAGCTCCTTTCATTCAGTCAGTAGCTTCAAACATTTCTGGTATATGAATAACATGATGTTTTTCAATGGCAAAAATCAATGAATATTGTAAATGCACAAACAGTAATTTCTCCGCATTGCAAGGTGCAATTCTGAAATTTTTTGCTTTTTCCTGCTCATCTTAGCATGATAAAGAAGATTCAATGAGAGTGAGATGCCAGCTCCTTTCATTCAGTCAGTAGCTTCAAACATTTCTGGTATATGAATAACATGATGTTTTTCAATGGCAAAAATCAATGAATATTGTAAATGCACAAACAGTAATTTCTCCGCATTGCAAGGTGCAATTCTGAAATTTTTTGCTTTTTCCTGCTCCTCTTAGCATGATAAAGAAGATTCAAAGAGAGTGAGATGCCAGCTCCTTTCATTCAGTCAGTAGCTTCAATCATTTCTGGACGTTTTTCAATGGCAAAAATCATTGAATATTGTAAATGCACAAACAGTAATTTCTCCGCATTGCAAGGTGCAATTCTGAAATTTTTTGCTTTTTCCTGCTCCTCTTAGCATGATAAAGAAGATTCAAAGAGAGTGAGAGGCCAGCTCCTTTCATTCAGTCAGTAGCTTCAATCATTTCTGGTATATGAATAACATGATGTTTTTCAATGGCAAAAATCAATGAATATTGTAAATGCACAAACAGTAATTTCTCCGCATTGCAAGGTGCAATTCTGAAATTTTTTGCTTTTTCCTGCTCCTCTAAGCATGATAAAGAAGATTCAAAGAGAGTGAGATGCCATCTCCTTTCATTCAGTCAGTAGCTTCAATCATTTCTGGACGTTTTTCAATGGCAAAAATCAATGAATATTGTAAATGCACAAACAGTAATTTCTCCGCATTGCAAGGTGCAATTCTGAAATTTTTTGCTTTTTCCTGCTCCTCTTAGCATGATAAACAAGATTCAAAGAGAGTGAGATGCCAGCTCCTTTCATTCAGTCAGTAGCTTCAATCATTTCTGGACGTTTTTCAATGGCAAAAATCAATGAATATTGTAAATGCACAAACAGTAATTTCTCCGCATTGCAAGGTGCAATTCTGAAATTTTTTGCTTTTTCCTGCTCCTCTTAGCATGATAAAGAAGATTCAAAGAGAGTGAGATGCCAGCTCCTTTCATTCAGTCAGTAGCTTCAAACATTTCTGGTATATGAATAACATGATGTTTTTCAATGGCAAAAATCAATGAATATTGTAAATGCACAAACAGTAATTTCTCCGCATTGCAAGGTGCAATTCTGAAATTTTTTGCTTTTTCCTGCTCCTCTAAGCATGATAAAGAAGATTCAAAGAGAGTGAGATGCCAGCTCCTTTCATTCAGTCAGTAGCTTCAATCATTTCTGGACGTTTTTCAATGGCAAAAATCAATGAATATTGTAAATGCACAAACAGTAATTTCTCCGCATTGCAAGGTGCAATTCTGAAATTTTTTGCTTTTTCCTGCTCCTCTTAGCATGATAAAGAAGATTCAAAGAGAGTGAGATGCCAGCTCCTTTCATTCAGTCAGTAGCTTCAATCATTTCTGGACGTTTTTCAATGGCAAAAATCAATGAATATTGTAAATGCACAAACAGTAATTTCTCCGCATTGCAAGGTGCAATTCTGAAATTTTTTGCTTTTTCCTGCTCCTCTTAGCATGATAAAGAAGATTCAAAGAGAGTGAGATGCCAGCTCCTTTCATTCAGTCAGTAGCTTCAAACATTTCTGGTATATGAATAACATGATGTTTTTCAATGGCAAAAATCAATGAATATTGTAAATGCACAAACAGTAATTTCTCCGCATTGCAAGGTGCAATTCTGAAATTTTTTGCTTTTTCCTGCTCCTCTTAGCATGATAAAGAAGATTCAAAGAGAGTGAGATGCCAGCTCCTTTCATTCAGTCAGTAGCTTCAATCATTTCTGGACGTTTTTCAATGGCAAAAATCAATGAATATTGTAAATGCACAAATAGTAATTTCTCCGCATTGCAAGGTGCAATTCTGAAATTTTTTGCTTTTTCCTGCTCCTCTTAGCAAGATAAAGAAGATTCAAAGAGAGTGAGATGCCAGCTCCTTTCATTCAGTCAGTAGCTTCAATCATTTCTGGACGTTTTTCAATGGCAAAAATCAATGAATATTGTAAATGCACAAACAGTAATTTCTCCGCATTGCAAGGTGCAATTCTGAAATTTTTTGCTTTTTCCTGCTCCTCTTAGCATGATAAAGAAGATTCAAAGAGAGTGAGATGCCAGCTCCTTTCATTCAGTCAGTAGCTTCAATCATTTCTGGACGTTTTTCAATGGCAAAAATCAATGAATATTGTAAATGCACAAACAGTAATTTCTCCGCATTGCAAGGTGCAATTCTGAAATTTTTTGCTTTTTCCTGCTCCTCTTAGCATGATAAAGAAGATTCAAAGAGAGTGAGATGCCAGCTCCTTTCATTCAGTCAGTAGCTTCAATCATTTCTGGACGTTTTTCAATGGCAAAAATCAATGAATATTGTAAATGCACAAACAGTAATTTCTCCGCATTGCAAGGTGCAATTCTGAAATTTTTTGCTTTTTCCTGCTCCTCTTAGCATGATAAAGAAGATTCAAAGAGAGTGAGATGCCAGCTCCTTTCATTCAGTCAGTAGCTTCAAACATTTCTGGTATATGAATAACATGATGTTTTTCAATGGCAAAAATCAATGAATATTGTAAATGCACAAACAGTAATTTCTCCGCATTGCAAGGTGCAATTCTGAAATTTTTTGCTTTTTCCTGCTCCTCTTAGCATGATAAAGAAGATTCAAAGAGAGTGAGATGCCAGCTCCTTTCATTCAGTCAGTAGCCTCAATCATTTCTGGACGTTTTTCAATGGCAAAAATCAATGAATATTGTAAATGCACAAACAGTAATTTCTCCGCATTGCAAGGTGCAATTCTGAAATTTTTTGCTTTTTTCTGCTCCTCTTAGCATGATAAAGAAGATTCAAAGAGAGTGAGATGCCAGCTCCTTTCACTCAGTCAGTAGCTTCAAACATTTCTGGTATATGAATAACATGATGTTTTTCAATGGCAAAAATCAATGAATATTGTAAATGCACAAACAGTAATTTCTCCGCATTGCAAGGTGCAATTCTGAAATTTTTTGCTTTTTTCTGCTCCTCTTAGCATGATAAAGAAGATTCAAAGAGAGTGAGATGCCAGCTCCTTTCATTCAGTCAGTAGCTTCAAACATTTCTGGTATATGAATAACATGATGTTTTTCAATGGCAAAAATCAATGAATATTGTAAATGCACAAACAGTAATTTCTCCGCATTGCAAGGTGCAATTCTGAAATTTTTTGCTTTTTCCTGCTCCTCTAAGCATGATAAAGAAGATTCAAAGAGAGTGAGATGCCAGCTCCTTTCATTCAGTCAGTAGCTTCAATCATTTCTGGACATTTTTCAATGGCAAAAATCAATGAATATTGTAAATGCACAAACAGTAATTTCTCCGCATTGCAAGGTGCAATTCTGAAATTTTTTGCTTTTTCCTGCTCCTCTTAGCATGATAATCAAGATTCAAAGAGAATGAGATGCCAGCTCCTTTCATTCAGTCAGTAGCTTCAATCATTTCTGGACGTTTTTCAATGGCAAAAATCAATGAATATTGTAAATGCACAAACAGTAATTTCTCCGCATTGCAAGGTGCAATTCTGAAATTTTTTGCTTTTTCCTGCTCCTCTTAGCATGATAAAGAAGATTCAAAGAGAGTGAGATGCCAGCTCCTTTCATTCAGTCAGTAGCTTCAAACATTTCTAGTATATGAATAACATGATGTTTTTCAATGGCAAAAATCAATGAATATTGTAAATGCACAAACAGTAATTTCTCCGCATTGCAAGGTGCAATTCTGAAATTTTTTGCTTTTTCCTGCTCCTCTTAGCATGATAGAGAAGATTCAAAGAGAGTGAGATGCCAGCTCCTTTCATTCAGTCAGTAGCTTCAATCATTTCTGGATGTTTTTCAATGGCAAAAATCAATGAATATTGTAAATGCACAAACAGTAATTTCTCCGCATTGCAAGGTGCAATTCTGAATTTTTTTGCTTTTTCCTGCTCCTCTTAGCATGATAAAGAAGATTCAAAGAGAGTGAGATGCCATCTCCTTTCATTCAGTCAGTAGCTTCAAACATTTCTGGTATATGAATAACATGATGTTTTTCAATGGCAAAAATCAATGAATATTGTAAATGCACAAACAGTAATTTCTCCGCATTGCAAGGTGCAATTTTGAAATTTTTTGCTTTTTCCTGCTCCTCTTAGCATGATAAAGAAGATTCAAAGAGAGTGAGATGCCAGCTCCTTTCATTCAGTCAGTAGCTTCAATCATTTCTGGACGTTTTTCAATGGCAAAAATCAATGAATATTGTAAATGCACAAACAGTAATTTCTCCGCATTGCAAGGTGCAATTCTGAAATTTTTTGCTTTTTTCTGCTCCTCTTAGCATGATAAAGAAGATTCAAAGAGAGTGAGATGCCAGCTCCTTTCACTCAGTCAGTAGCTTCAAACATTTCTGGTATATGAATAACATGATGTTTTTCAATGGCAAAAATCAATGAATATTGTAAATGCACAAACAGTAATTTCTCCGCATTGCAAGGTGCAATTCTGAAATTTTTTGCTTTTTCCTGCTCCTCTTAGCATGATAAAGAAGATTCAAAGAGAGTGAGATGCCAGCTCCTTTCATTCAGTCAGTAGCTTCAATCATTTCTGGACGTTTTTCAATGGCAAAAATCAATGAATATTGTAAATGCACAAACAGTAATTTCTCCGCATTGCAAGGTGCAATTCTGAAATTTTTTGCTTTTTCCTGCTCCTCTTAGCAAGATAAACAAGATTCAAAGAGAGTGAGATGCCAGCTCCTTTCATTCAGTCAGTAGCTTCAATCATTTCTGGACGTTTTTCAATGGCAAAAATCAATGAATATTGTAAATGCACAAACAGTAATTTCTCCGCATTGCAAGGTGCAATTCTGAAATTTTTTGCTTTTTCCTGCTCCTCTTAGCATGATAAAGAAGATTCAAAGAGAGTGAGATGCCAGCTCCTTTCATTCAGTCAGTAGCTTCAATCATTTCTGGACGTTTTTCAATGGCAAAAATCAATGAATATTGTAAATGCACAAACAGTAATTTCTCCGCATTGCAAGGTGCAATTCTGAAATTTTTTGCTTTTTCCTGCTCCTCTTAGCATGATAAAGAAGATTCAAAGAGAGTGAGATGCCAGCTCCTTTCATTCAGTCAGTAGCTTCAAACATTTCTGGTATATGAATAACATGATGTTTTTCAATGGCAAAAATCAATGAATATTGTAAATGCACAAACAGTAATTTCTCCGCATTGCAAGGTGCAATTTTGAAATTTTTTGCTTTTTCCTGCTCCTCTTAGCATGATAAAGAAGATTCAAAGAGAGTGA
Organism: Phyllobates terribilis; assembly: GCF_046119375.1. Classification (NCBI taxonomy): domain Eukaryota; kingdom Metazoa; phylum Chordata; class Amphibia; order Anura; family Dendrobatidae; genus Phyllobates; species Phyllobates terribilis. The sequence goes on from NW_027363368.1 coordinate 640,646, forward strand.
GATGCCAGCTCCTTTCATTCAGTCAGTAGCTTCAATCATTTCTGGACGTTTTTCAATGGCAAAAATCAATGAATATTGTAAATGCACAAACAGTAATTTCTCCGCATTGCAAGGTGCAATTCTGAAATTTTTTGCTTTTTCCTGCTCCTCTTAGCATGATAAACAAGATTGAAAGAGAGTGAGATGCCAGCTCCTTTCATTCAGTCAGTAGCTTCAATCATTTCTGGATGTTTTTCAATGGCAAAAATCAATGAATATTGTAAATGCACAAACAGTAATTTCTCCGCATTGCAAGGTGCAATTCTGAAATTTTTTGCTTTTTTCTGCTCCTCTTAGCATGATAAAGAAGATTCAAAGAGAGTGAGATGCCAGCTCCTTTCATTCAGTCAGTAGCTTCAAACATTTGTGGTATATGAATAACATGATGTTTTTCAATGGCAAAAATCAATGAATATTGTAAATGCACAAACAGTAATTTCTCCGCATTGCAAGGTGCAATTCTGAAATTTTTTGCTTTTTCCTGCTCCTCTAAGCATGATAAAGAAGATTCAAAGAGAGTGAGATGCCAGCTCCTTTCATTCAGTCAGTAGCTTCAATCATTTCTGGACGTTTTTCAATGGCAAAAATCAATGAATATTGTAAATGCACAAACAGTAATTTCTCCGCATTGCAAGGTGCAATTCTGAAAGTTTTTGCTTTTTCCTGCTCCTCTTAGCATGATAAACAAGATTCAAAGAGAATGAGATGCCAGCTCCTTTCATTCAGTCAGTAGCTTCAATCATTTCTGGACGTTTTTCAATGGCAAAAATCAATGAATATTGTAAATGCACAAACAGTAATTTCTCCGCATTGCAAGGTGCAATTCTGAAATTTTTTGCTTTTTCCTGCTCCTCTTAGCATGATAAAGATTCAAAGAGAGTGAGATGCCAGCTCCTTTCATTCAGTCAGTAGCTTCAAACATTTGTGGTATATGAATAACATGATGTTTTTCAATGGCAAAAATCAATGAATATTGTAAATGCACAAACAGTAATTTCTCCGCATTGCAAGGTGCAATTCTGAAATTTTTTGCTTTTTCCTGCTCCTCTTAGCATGATAGAGAAGATTCAAAGAGAGTGAGATGCCAGCTCCTTTCATTCAGTCAGTAGCTTCAATCATTTCTGGACGTTTTTCAATGGCAAAAATCAATGAATATTGTAAATGCACAAACAGTAATTTCTCCGCATTGCAAGGTGCAATTCTGAATTTTTTTGCTTTTTCCTGCTCCTCTTAGCATGATAAAGAAGATTCAAAGAGAGTGAGATGCCAGCTCCTTTCATTCAGTCAGTAGCTTCAAACATTTCTGGTATATGAATAACATGATGTTTTTCAATGGCAAAAATCAATGAATATTGTAAATGCACAAACAGTAATTTCTCCGCATTGCAAGGTGCAATTTTGAAATTTTTTGCTTTTTCCTGCTCCTCTTAGCATGATAAAGAAGATTCAAAGAGAGTGAGATGCCAGCTCCTTTCATTCAGTCAGTAGCTTCAATCATTTCTGGACGTTTTTCAATGGCAAAAATCAATGAATATTGTAAATGCACAAACAGTAATTTCTCCGCATTGCAAGGTGCAATTCTGAAATTTTTTGCTTTTTTCTGCTCCTCTTAGCATGATAAAGAAGATTCAAAGAGAGTGAGATGCCAGCTCCTTTCACTCAGTCAGTAGCTTCAAACATTTCTGGTATATGAATAACATGATGTTTTTCAATGGCAAAAATCAATGAATATTGTAAATGCACAAACAGTAATTTCTCCGCATTGCAAGGTGCAATTCTGAAATTTTTTGCTTTTTCCTGCTCCTCTTAGCATGATAAAGAAGATTCAAAGAGAGTGAGATGCCAGCTCCTTTCATTCAGTCAGTAGCTTCAATCATTTCTGGACGTTTTTCAATGGCAAAAATCAATGAATATTGTAAATGCACAAACAGTAATTTCTCCGCATTGCAAGGTGCAATTCTGAAATTTTTTGCTTTTTCCTGCTCCTCTTAGCAAGATAAACAAGATTCAAAGAGAGTGAGATGCCAGCTCCTTTCATTCAGTCAGTAGCTTCAATCATTTCTGGACGTTTTTCAATGGCAAAAATCAATGAATATTGTAAATGCACAAACAGTAATTTCTCCGCATTGCAAGGTGCAATTCTGAAATTTTTTGCTTTTTCCTGCTCCTCTTAGCATGATAAAGAAGATTCAAAGAGAGTGAGATGCCAGCTCCTTTCATTCAGTCAGTAGCTTCAATCATTTCTGGACGTTTTTCAAGGGCAAAAATCAATGAATATTGTAAATGCACAAACAGTAATTTCTCCGCATTGTAAGGTGCAATTCTGAAATTTTTTGCTTTTTCCTGCTCCTCTTAGCATGATAAAGAAGATTCAAAGAGAGTGAGATGCCAGCTCCTTTCATTCAGTCAGTAGCTTCAAACATTTCTGGTATATGAATAACATGATGTTTTTCAATGGCAAAAATCAATGAATATTGTAAATGCACAAACAGTAATTTCTCCGCATTGCAAGGTGCAATTCTGAAATTTTTTGCTTTTTCCTGCTCCTCTTAGCATGATAAACAAGATTGAAAGAGAGTGAGATGCCAGCTCCTTTCATTCAGTCAGTAGCTTCAATCATTTCTGGATGTTTTTCAATGGCAAAAATCAATGAATATTGTAAATGCACAAACAGTAATTTCTCCGCATTGCAAGGTGCAATTCTGAAATTTTTTGCTTTTTTCTGCTCCTCTTAGCATGATAAAGAAGATTCAAAGAGAGTGAGATGCCTGCTCCTTTCATTCAGTCAGTAGCTTCAAACATTTCTGGTATATGAATAACATGATGTTTTTCAATGGCAAAAATCAATGAATATTGTAAATGCACAAACAGTAATTTCTCCGCATTGCAAGGTGCAATTCTGAAATTTTTTGCTTTTTCCTGCTCCTCTAAGCATGATAAAGAAGATTCAAAGAGAGTGAGATGCCAGCTCTTTTCATTCAGTCAGTAGCTTCAATCATTTCTGGACGTTTTTCAATGGCAAAAATCAATGAATATTGTAAATGCACAAACAGTAATTTCTCCGCATTGCAAGGTGCAATTCTGAAATTTTTTGCTTTTTCCTGCTCCTCTTAGCATGATAAACAAGATTCAAAGAGAATGAGATGCCAGCTCCTTTCATTCAGTCAGTAGCTTCAATCATTTCTGGACGTTTTTCAATGGCAAAAATCAATGAATATTGTAAATGCACAAACAGTAATTTCTCCGCATTGCAAGGTGCAATTCTGAAATTTTTTGCTTTTTCCTGCTCCTCTTAGCATGATAAAGATTCAAAGAGAGTGAGATGCCAGCTCCTTTCATTCAGTCAGTAGCTTCAAACATTTCTGGTATATGAATAACATGATGTTTTTCAATGGCAAAAATCAATGAATATTGTAAATGCACAAACAGTAATTTCTCCGCATTGCAAGGTGCAATTCTGAAATTTTTTGCTTTTTCCTGCTCCTCTTAGCATGATAAAGATTCAAAGAGAGTGAGATGCCAGCTCCTTTCATTCAGTCAGTAGCTTCAATCATTTCTGGACATTTTTCAATGGCAAAAATCAATGAATATTGTAAATGCACAAACAGTAATTTCTCCGCATTGCAAGGTGCAATTCTGAATTTTTTTGCTTTTTCCTGCTCCTCTTACCATGATAAAGAAGATTCAAAGAGAGTGAGATGCCAGCTCCTTTCATTCAGTCAGTAGCTTCAATCATTTCTGGATGTTTTTCAATGGCAAAAATCAATGAATATTGTAAATGCACAAACAGTAATTTCTCCGCATTGCAAGGTGCAATTCTGAAATTTTTTGCTTTTTTCTGCTCCTCTTAGCATGATAAAGAAGATTCAAAGAGAGTGAGATGCCAGCTCCTTTCATTCAGTCAGTAGCTTCAAACATTTCTGGTATATGAATAATATGATGTTTTTCAATGGCAAAAATCAATGAATATTGTAAATGCACAAACAGTAATTTCTCCGCATTGCAAGGTGCAATTCTGAAATTTTTTCCTTTTTCCTGCTCCTCTAAGCATGATAAAGAAGATTCAAAGAGAGTGAGATGCCAGCTCCTTTCATTCAGTCAGTAGCTTCAATCATTTCTGGACGTTTTTCAATGGCAAAAATCAATGAATATTGTAAATGCACAAACAGTAATTTCTCCGCATTGCAAGGTGCAATTCTGAAATTTTTTGCTTTTTCCTGCTCCTCTTAGCATGATAAACAAGATTCAAAGAGAATGAGATGCCAGCTCCTTTCATTCAGTCAGTAGCTTCAATCATTTCTGGACGTTTTTCAATGGCAAAAATCAATGAATATTGTAAATGCACAAACAGTAATTTCTCCGCATTGCAAGGTGCAATTCTGAAATTTTTTGCTTTTTCCTGCTCCTCTTAGCATGATAAAGATTCAAAGAGAGTGAGATGCCAGCTCCTTTCATTCAGTCAGTAGCTTCAAACATTTCTGGTATATGAATAACATGATGTTTTTCAATGGCAAAAATCAATGAATATTGTAAATGCACAAACAGTAATTTCTCCGCATTGCAAGGTGCAATTCTGAAATTTTTTGCTTTTTCCTGCTCCTCTTAGCATGATAAAAATTCAAAGAGAGTGAGATGCCAGCTCCTTTCATTCAGTCAGTAGCTTCAATCATTTCTGGACATTTTTCAATGGCAAAAATCAATGAATATTGTAAATGCACAAACAGTAATTTCTCCGCATTGCAAGGTGCAATTCTGAATTTTTTTGCTTTTTCCTGCTCCTCTTAGCATGATAAAGAAGATTCAAAGAGAGTGAGATGCCAGCTCCTTTCATTCAGTCAGTAGCTTCAAACATTTCTGGTATATGAATAACATGATGTTTTTCAATGGCAAAAATCAATGAATATTGTAAATGCACAAACAGTAATTTCTCCGCATTGCAAGGTGCAATTTTGAAATTTTTTGCTTTTTCCTGCTCCTCTTAGCATGATAAAGAAGATTCAAAGAGAGTGAGATGCCAGCTCCTTTCATTCAGTCAGTAGCTTCAATCATTTCTGGACGTTTTTCAATGGCAAAAATCAATGAATATTGTAAATGCACAAACAGTAATTTCTCCGCATTGCAAGGTGCAATTCTGAATTTTTTTGCTTTTTCCTGCTCCTCTTAGCATGATAAACAAGATTCAAAGAGAGTGAGATGCCAGCTCCTTTCATTCAGTCAGTAGCTTCAATCATTTCTGGATGTTTTTCAATGGCAAAAATCAATGAATATTGTAAATGCACAAACAGTAATTTCTCCGCATTGCAAGGTGCAATTCTGAAATTTTTTGCTTTTTTCTGCTCCTCTTAGCATGATAAAGAAGATTCAAAGAGAGTGAGATGCCAGCTCCTTTCATTCAGTCAGTAGCTTCAAACATTTCTGGTATATGAATAACATGATGTTTTTCAATGGCAAAAATCAATGAATATTGTAAATGCACAAACAGTAATTTCTCCGCATTGCAAGGTGCAATTCTGAAATTTTTTGCTTTTTCCTGCTCCTCTTAGCATGATAAAGAAGATTCAAAGAGAGTGAGATGCCAGCTCCTTTCATTCAGTCAGTAGCTTCAAACATTTCTGGTATATGAATAACATGATGTTTTTCAATGGCAAAAATCAATGAATATTGTAAATGCACAAACAGTAATTTCTCCGCATTGCAAGGTGCAATTCTGAATTTTTTTGCTTTTTCCTGCTCCTCTTAGCATGATAAAGAAGATTCAAAGAGAGTGAGATGCCAGCTCCTTTCATTCAGTCAGTAGCTTCAAACATTTCTGGTATATGAATAACATGATGTTTTTCAATGGCAAAAATCAATGAATATTGTAAATGCACAAACAGTAATTTCTCCGCATTGCAAGGTGCAATTTTGAAATTTTTTGCTTTTTCCTGCTCCTCTTAGCATGATAAAGAAGATTCAAAGAGAGTGAGATGCCAGCTCCTTTCATTCAGTCAGTAGCTTCAATCATTTCTGGACGTTTTTCAATGGCAAAAATCAATGAATATTGTAAATGCACAAACAGTAATTTCTCCGCATTGCAAGGTGCAATTCTGAATTTTTTTGCTTTTTCCTGCTCCTCTTAGCATGATAAACAAGATTCAAAGAGAGTGAGATGCCAGCTCCTTTCATTCAGTCAGTAGCTTCAATCATTTCTGGATGTTTTTCAATGGCAAAAATCAATGAATATTGTAAATGCACAAACAGTAATTTCTCCGCATTGCAAGGTGCAATTCTGATATTTTTTGCTTTTTTCTGCTCCTCTTAGCATGATAAAGAAGATTCAAAGAGAGTGAGATGCCAGCTCCTTTCATTCAGTCAGTAGCTTCAAACATTTCTGGTATATGAATAACATGATGTTTTTCAATGGCAAAAATCAATGAATATTGTAAATGCACAAACAGTAATTTCTCCGCATTGCAAGGTGCAATTCTGAAATTTTTTGCTTTTTCCTGCTCCTCTTAGCATGATAAAGAAGATTCAAAGAGAGTGAGATGCCAGCTCCTTTCATTCAGTCAGTAGCTTCAAACATTTCTGGTATATGAATAACATGATGTTTTTCAATGGCAAAAATCAATGAATATTGTAAATGCACAAACAGTAATTTCTCCGCATTGCAAGGTGCAATTCTGAAATTTTTTGCTTTTTCCTGCTCCTCTTAGCATGATAAAGAAGATTCAAAGAGAGTGAGATGCCAGCTCCTTTCATTCAGTCAGTAGCTTCAATCATTTCTGGACGTTTTTCAATGGCAAAAATCATTGAATATTGTAAATGCACAAACAGTAATTTCTCCGCATTGCAAGGTGCAATTCTGAAATTTTTTGCTTTTTCCTGCTCCTCTTAGCATGATAAAGAAGATTCAAAGAGAGTGAGATGCCAGCTCCTTTCATTCAGTCAGTAGCTTCAATCATTTCTGGTATATGAATAACATGATGTTTTTCAATGGCAAAAATCAATGAATATTGTAAATGCACAAACAGTAATTTCTCCGCATTGCAAGGTGCAATTCTGAAATTTTTTGCTTTTTCCTGCTCCTCTAAGCATGATAAAGAAGATTCAAAGAGAGTGAGATGCCAGCTCCTTTCATTCAGTCAGTAGCTTCAATCATTTCTGGACGTTTTTCAATGGCAAAAATCAATGAATATTGTAAATGCACAAACAGTAATTTCTCCGCATTGCAAGGTGCAATTCTGAAATTTTTTGCTTTTTCCTGCTCCTCTTAGCATGATAAACAAGATTCAAAGAGAATGAGATGCCAGCTCCTTTCATTCAGTCAGTAGCTTCAATCATTTCTGGACGTTTTTCAATGCAAAAATCAATGAATATTGTAAATGCACAAACAGTAATTTCTCCGCATTGCAAGGTGCAATTCTGAAATTTTTTGCTTTTTCCTGCTCCTCTTAGCATGATAAAGAAGATTCAAAGAGAGTGAGATGCCAGCTCCTTTCATTCAGTCAGTAGCTTCAAACATTTCTGGTATATGAATAACATGATGTTTTTCAATGGCAAAAATCAATGAATATTGTAAATGCACAAACAGTAATTTCTCCGCATTGCAAGGTGCAATTCTGAAATTTTTTGCTTTTTCCTGCTCCTCTTAGCATGATAAAGAAGATTCAAAGAGAGTGAGATGCCAGCTCCTTTCATTCAGTCAGTAGCTTCAATCATTTCTGGACGTTTTTCAATGGCAAAAATCAATGAATATTGTAAATGCACAAACAGTAATTTCTCCGCATTGCAAGGTGCAATTCTGAATTTTTTTGCTTTTTCCTGCTCCTCTTAGCATGATAAAGAAGATTCAAAGAGAGTGAGATGCCAGCTCCTTTCATTCAGTCAGTAGCTTCAATCATTTCTGGACGTTTTTCAATGGCAAAAATCAATGAATATTGTAAATGCACAAACAGTAATTTCTCCGCATTGCAAGGTGCAATTCTGAAATTTTTTGCTTTTTCCTGCTCCTCTTAGCATGATAAAGAAGATTCAAAGAGAGTGAGATGCCAGCTCCTTTCATTCAGTCAGTAGCTTCAAACATTTCTGGTATATGAATAACATGATGTTTTTCAATGGCAAAAATCAATGAATATTGTAAATGCACAAACAGTAATTTCTCCGCATTGCAAGGTGCAATTCTGAAATTTTTTGCTTTTTCCTGCTCCTCTTAGCATGATAAAGAAGATTCAAAGAGAGTGAGATGCCAGCTCCTTTCATTCAGTCAGTAGCTTCAATCATTTCTGGACGTTTTTCAATGGCAAAAATCAATGAATATTGTAAATGCACAAACAGTAATTTCTCCGCATTGCAAGGTGCAATTCTGAAATTTTTTGCTTTTTCCTGCTCCTCTTAGCAAGATAAAGAAGATTCAAAGAGAGTGAGATGCCAGCTCCTTTCATTCAGTCAGTAGCTTCAATCATTTCTGGACGTTTTTCAATGGCAAAAATCAATGAATATTGTAAATGCACAAACAGTAATTTCTCCGCATTGCAAGGTGCAATTCTGAAATTTTTTGCTTTTTCCTGCTCCTCTTAGCATGATAAAGAATATTCAAAGAGAGTGAGATGCCAGCTCCTTTCATTCAGTCAGTAGCTTCAATCATTTCTGGACGTTTTTCAATGGCAAAAATCAATGAATATTGTAAATGCACAAACAGTAATTTCTCCGCATTGCAAGGTGCAATTCTGAAATTTTTTGCTTTTCCTGCTCCTCTTAGCATGATAAAGAAGATTCAAAGAGAGTGAGATGCCAGCTCCTTTCATTCAGTCAGTAGCTTCAATCATTTCTGGACGTTTTTCAATGGCAAAAATCAATGAATATTGTAAATGCACAAACAGTAATTTCTCCGCATTGCAAGGTGCAATTCTGAAATTTTTTGCTTTTTCCTGCTCCTCTTAGCATGATAAAGAAGATTCAAAGAGAGTGAGATGCCAGCTCCTTTCATTCAGTCAGTAGCTTCAAACATTTCTGGTATATGAATAACATGATGTTTTTCAATGGCAAAAATCAATGAATATTGTAAATGCACAAACAGTAATTTCTCCGCATTGCAAGGTGCAATTTTGAAATTTTTTGCTTTTTCCTGCTCCTCTTAGCATGATAAAGAAGATTCAAAGAGAGTGAGATGCCAGCTCCTTTCATTCAGTCAGTAGCCTCAATCATTTCTGGACGTTTTTCAATGGCAAAAATCAATGAATATTGTAAATGCACAAACAGTAATTTCTCCGCATTGCAAGGTGCAATTCTGAAATTTTTTTCTTTTTCCTGCTCCTCTTAGCATGATAAAGATTCAAAGAGAGTGAGATGCCAGCTCCTTTCATTCAGTCAGTAGCTTCAATCATTTCTGGACATTTTTCAATGGCAAAAATCAATGAATATTGTAAATGCACAAACAGTAATTTCTCCGCATTGCAAGGTGCAATTCTGAAATTTTTTGCTTTTTTCTGCTCCTCTTAGCATGATAAAGAAGATTCAAAGAGAGTGAGATGCCAGCTCCTTTCATTCAGTCAGTAGCTTCAAACATTTCTGGTATATGAATAACATGATGTTTTTCAATGGCAAAAATCAATGAATATTGTAAATGCACAAACAGTAATTTCTCCGCATTGCAAGGTGCAATTCTGAAATTTTTTGCTTTTTCCTGCTCCTCTAAGCATGATAAAGAAGATTCAAAGAGAGTGAGATGCCAGCTCCTTTCATTCAGTCAGTAGCTTCAATCATTTCTGGACGTTTTTCAATGGCAAAAATCAATGAATATTGTAAATGCACAAACAGTAATTTCTCCGCATTGCAAGGTGCAATTCTGAAATTTTTTGCTTTTTCCTGCTCCTCTTAGCATGATAAACAAGATTCAAAGAGAATGAGATGCCAGCTCCTTTCATTCAGTCAGTAGCTTCAATCATTTCTGGACGTTTTTCAATGGCAAAAATCAATGAATATTGTAAATGCACAAACAGTAATTTCTCCGCATTGCAAGGTGCAATTCTGAAATTTTTTGCTTTTTCCTGCTCCTCTTAGCATGATAAAGATTCAAAGAGAGTGAGATGCCAGCTCCTTTCATTCAGTCAGTAGCTTCAAACATTTCTGGTATATGAATAACATGATGTTTTTCAATGGCAAAAATCAATGAATATTGTAAATGCACAAACAGTAATTTCTCCGCATTGCAAGGTGCAATTCTGAAATTTTTTGCTTTTTCCTGCTCCTCTTAGCATGATAAAGATTCAAAGAGAGTGAGATGCCAGCTCCTTTCATTCAGTCAGTAGCTTCAATCATTTCTGGACATTTTTCAATGGCAAAAATCAATGAATATTGTAAATGCACAAACAGTAATTTCTCCGCATTGCAAGGTGCAATTCTGAATTTTTTTGCTTTTTCAAGCTCCTCTTACCATGATAAAGAAGATTCAAAGAGAGTGAGATGCCAGCTCCTTTCATTCAGTCAGTAGCTTCAATCATTTCTGGATGTTTTTCAATGGCAAAAATCAATGAATATTGTAAATGCACAAACAGTAATTTCTCCGCATTGCAAGGTGCAATTCTGAAATTTTTTGCTTTTTTCTGCTCCTCTTAGCATGATAAAGAAGATTCAAAGAGAGTGAGATGCCAGCTCCTTTCATTCAGTCAGTAGCTTCAAACATTTCTGGTATATGAATAACATGATGTTTTTCAATGGCAAAAATCAATGAATATTGTAAATGCACAAACAGTAATTTCTCCGCATTGCAAGGTGCAATTCTGAAATTTTTTGCTTTTTCCTGCTCCTCTAAGCATGATAAAGAAGATTCAAAGAGAGTGAGATGCCAGCTCCTTTCATTCAGTCAGTAGCTTCAATCATTTCTGGACGTTTTTCAATGGCAAAAATCAATGAATATTGTAAATGCACAAACAGTAATTTCTCCGCATTGCAAGGTGCAATTCTGAAATTTTTTGCTTTTTCCTGCTCCTCTTAGCATGATAAACAAGATTCAAAGAGAATGAGATGCCAGCTCCTTTCATTCAGTCAGTAGCTTCAATCATTTCTGGACGTTTTTCAATGGCAAAAATCAATGAATATTGTAAATGCACAAACAGTAATTTCTCCGCATTGCAAGGTGCAATTCTGAAATTTTTTGCTTTTTCCTGCTCCTCTTAGCATGATAAAGATTCAAAGAGAGTGAGATGCCAGCTCCTTTCATTCAGTCAGTAGCTTCAAACATTTCTGGTATATGAATAACATGATGTTTTTCAATGGCAAAAATCAATGAATATTGTAAATGCACAAACAGTAATTTCTCCGCATTGCAAGGTGCAATTCTGAAATTTTTTGCTTTTTCCTGCTCCTCTTAGCATGATAAAGATTCAAAGAGAGTGAGATGCCAGCTCCTTTCATTCAGTCAGTAGCTTCAATCATTTCTGGACATTTTTCAATGGCAAAAATCAATGAATATTGTAAATGCACAAACAGTAATTTCTCCGCATTGCAAGGTGCAATTCTGAATTTTTTTGCTTTTTCCTGCTCCTCTTAGCATGATAAAGAAGATTCAAAGAGAGTGAGATGCCAGCTCCTTTCATTCAGTCAGTAGCTTCAAACATTTCTGGTATATGAATAACATGATGTTTTTCAATGGCAAAAATCAATGAATATTGTAAATGCACAAACAGTAATTTCTCCGCATTGCAAGGTGCAATTCTGAATTTTTTTGCTTTTTCCTGCTCCTCTTAGCATGATAAACAAGATTCAAAGAGAGTGAGATGCCAGCTCCTTTCATTCAGTCAGTAGCTTCAATCATTTCTGGATGTTTTTCAATGGCAAAAATCAATGAATATTGTAAATGCACAAACAGTAATTTCTCCGCATTGCAAGGTGCAATTCTGAAATTTTTTGCTTTTTTCTGCTCCTCTTAGCATGATAAAGAAGATTCAAAGAGAGTGAGATGCCAGCTCCTTTCATTCAGTCAGTAGCTTCAAACATTTCTGGTATATGAATAACATGATGTTTTTCAATGGCAAAAATCAATGAATATTGTAAATGCACAAACAGTAATTTCTCCGCATTGCAAGGTGCAATTCTGAAATTTTTTGCTTTTTCCTGCTCCTCTTAGCATGATAAAGAAGATTCAAAGAGAGTGAGATGCCAGCTCCTTTCATTCAGTCAGTAGCTTCAAACATTTCTGGTATATGAATAACATGATGTTTTTCAATGGCAAAAATCAATGAATATTGTAAATGCACAAACAGTAATTTCTCCGCATTGCAAGGTGCAATTCTGAATTTTTTTGCTTTTTCCTGCTCCTCTTAGCATGATAAAGAAGATTCAAAGAGAGTGAGATGCCAGCTCCTTTCATTCAGTCAGTAGCTTCAAACATTTCTGGTATATGAATAACATGATGTTTTTCAATGGCAAAAATCAATGAATATTGTAAATGCACAAACAGTAATTTCTCCGCATTGCAAGGTGCAATTTTGAAATTTTTTGCTTTTTCCTGCTCCTCTTAGCATGATAAAGAAGATTCAAAGAGAGTGAGATGCCAGCTCCTTTCATTCAGTCAGTAGCTTCAATCATTTCTGGACGTTTTTCAATGGCAAAAATCAATGAATATTGTAAATGCACAAACAGTAATTTCTCCGCATTGCAAGGTGCAATTCTGAATTTTTTTGCTTTTTCCTGCTCCTCTTAGCATGATAAACAAGATTCAAAGAGAGTGAGATGCCAGCTCCTTTCATTCAGTCAGTAGCTTCAATCATTTCTGGACATTTTTCAATGGCAAAAATCAATGAATATTGTAAATGCACAAACAGTAATTTCTCCGCATTGCAAGGTGCAATTCTGAAATTTTTTGCTTTTTCCTGCTCCTCTTAGCATGATAAAGATTCAAAGAGAGTGAGATGCCAGCTCCTTTCATTCAGTCAGTAGCTTCAAACATTTCTGGTATATGAATAACATGATGTTTTTCAATGGCAAAAATCAATGAATATTGTAAATGCACAAACAGTAATTTCTCCGCATTGCAAGGTGCAATTCTGAAATTTTTTGCTTTTTCCTGCTCCTCTTAGCATGATAAAGATTCAAAGAGAGTGAGATGCCAGCTCCTTTCATTCAGTCAGTAGCTTCAATCATTTCTGGACATTTTTCAATGGCAAAAATCAATGAATATTGTAAATGCACAAACAGTAATTTCTCCGCATTGCAAGGTGCAATTCTGAATTTTTTTGCTTTTTCCTGCTCCTCTTAGCATGATAAAGAAGATTCAAAGAGAGTGAGATGCCAGCTCCTTTCATTCAGTCAGTAGCTTCAAACATTTCTGGTATATGAATAACATGATGTTTTTCAATGGCAAAAATCAATGAATATTGTAAATGCACAAACAGTAATTTCTCCGCATTGCAAGGTGCAATTCTGAATTTTTTTGCTTTTTCCTGCTCCTCTTAGCATGATAAACAAGATTCAAAGAGAGTGAGATGCCAGCTCCTTTCATTCAGTCAGTAGCTTCAATCATTTCTGGATGTTTTTCAATGGCAAAAATCAATGAATATTGTAAATGCACAAACAGTAATTTCTCCGCATTGCAAGGTGCAATTCTGAAATTTTTTGCTTTTTTCTGCTCCTCTTAGCATGATAAAGAAGATTCAAAGAGAGTGAGATGCCAGCTCCTTTCATTCAGTCAGTAGCTTCAAACATTTCTGGTATATGAATAACATGATGTTTTTCAATGGCAAAAATCAATGAATATTGTAAATGCACAAACAGTAATTTCTCCGCATTGCAAGGTGCAATTCTGAAATTTTTTGCTTTTTCCTGCTCCTCTTAGCATGATAAAGAAGATTCAAAGAGAGTGAGATGCCAGCTCCTTTCATTCAGTCAGTAGCTTCAAACATTTCTGGTATATGAATAACATGATGTTTTTCAATGGCAAAAATCAATGAATATTGTAAATGCACAAACAGTAATTTCTCCGCATTGCAAGGTGCAATTCTGAATTTTTTTGCTTTTTCCTGCTCCTCTTAGCATGATAAAGAAGATTCAAAGAGAGTGAGATGCCAGCTCCTTTCATTCAGTCAGTAGCTTCAAACATTTCTGGTATATGAATAACATGATGTTTTTCAATGGCAAAAATCAATGAATATTGTAAATGCACAAACAGTAATTTCTCCGCATTGCAAGGTGCAATTTTGAAATTTTTTGCTTTTTCCTGCTCCTCTTAGCATGATAAAGAAGATTCAAAGAGAGTGAGATGCCAGCTCCTTTCATTCAGTCAGTAGCTTCAATCATTTCTGGACGTTTTTCAATGGCAAAAATCAATGAATATTGTAAATGCACAAACAGTAATTTCTCCGCATTGCAAGGTGCAATTCTGAATTTTTTTGCTTTTTCCTGCTCCTCTTAGCATGATAAACAAGATTCAAAGAGAGTGAGATGCCAGCTCCTTTCATTCAGTCAGTAGCTTCAATCATTTCTGGATGTTTTTCAATGGCAAAAATCAATGAATATTGTAAATGCACAAACAGTAATTTCTCCGCATTGCAAGGTGCAATTCTGAAATTTTTTGCTTTTTTCTGCTCCTCTTAGCATGATAAAGAAGATTCAAAGAGAGTGAGATGCCAGCTCCTTTCATTCAGTCAGTAGCTTCAAACATTTCTGGTATATGAATAACATGATGTTTTTCAATGGCAAAAATCAATGAATATTGTAAATGCACAAACAGTAATTTCTCCGCATTGCAAGGTGCAATTCTGAAATTTTTTGCTTTTTCCTGCTCCTCTTAGCATGATAAAGAAGATTCAAAGAGAGTGAGATGCCAGCTCCTTTCATTCAGTCAGTAGCTTCAAACATTTCTGGTATATGAATAACATGATGTTTTTCAATGGCAAAAATCAATGAATATTGTAAATGCACAAACAGTAATTTCTCCGCATTGCAAGGTGCAATTCTGAAATTTTTTGCTTTTTCCTGCTCCTCTTAGCATGATAAAGAAGATTCAAAGAGAGTGAGATGCCAGCTCCTTTCATTCAGTCAGTAGCTTCAATCATTTCTGGACGTTTTTCAATGGCAAAAATCATTGAATATTGTAAATGCACAAACAGTAATTTCTCCGCATTGCAAGGTGCAATTCTGAAATTTTTTGCTTTTTCCTGCTCCTCTTAGCATGATAAAGAAGATTCAAAGAGAGTGAGATGCCAGCTCCTTTCATTCAGTCAGTAGCTTCAATCATTTCTGGTATATGAATAACATGATGTTTTTCAATGGCAAAAATCAATGAATATTGTAAATGCACAAACAGTAATTTCTCCGCATTGCAAGGTGCAATTCTGAAATTTTTTGCTTTTTCCTGCTCCTCTAAGCATGATAAAGAAGATTCAAAGAGAGTGAGATGCCAGCTCCTTTCATTCAGTCAGTAGCTTCAATCATTTCTGGACGTTTTTCAATGGCAAAAATCAATGAATATTGTAAATGCACAAACAGTAATTTCTCCGCATTGCAAGGTGCAATTCTGAAATTTTTTGCTTTTTCCTGCTCCTCTTAGCATGATAAACAAGATTCAAAGAGAATGAGATGCCAGCTCCTTTCATTCAGTCAGTAGCTTCAATCATTTCTGGACGTTTTTCAATGCAAAAATCAATGAATATTGTAAATGCACAAACAGTAATTTCTCCGCATTGCAAGGTGCAATTCTGAAATTTTTTGCTTTTTCCTGCTCCTCTTAGCATGATAAAGAAGATTCAAAGAGAGTGAGATGCCAGCTCCTTTCATTCAGTCAGTAGCTTCAAACATTTCTGGTATATGAATAACATGATGTTTTTCAATGGCAAAAATCAATGAATATTGTAAATGCACAAACAGTAATTTCTCCGCATTGCAAGGTGCAATTCTGAAATTTTTTGCTTTTTCCTGCTCCTCTTAGCATGATAAAGAAGATTCAAAGAGAGTGAGATGCCAGCTCCTTTCATTCAGTCAGTAGCTTCAATCATTTCTGGACGTTTTTCAATGGCAAAAATCAATGAATATTGTAAATGCACAAACAGTAATTTCTCCGCATTGCAAGGTGCAATTCTGAATTTTTTTGCTTTTTCCTGCTCCTCTTAGCATGATAAAGAAGATTCAAAGAGAGTGAGATGCCAGCTCCTTTCATTCAGTCAGTAGCTTCAATCATTTCTGGACGTTTTTCAATGGCAAAAATCAATGAATATTGTAAATGCACAAACAGTAATTTCTCCGCATTGCAAGGTGCAATTCTGAAATTTTTTGCTTTTTCCTGCTCCTCTTAGCATGATAAAGAAGATTCAAAGAGAGTGAGATGCCAGCTCCTTTCATTCAGTCAGTAGCTTCAAACATTTCTGGTATATGAATAACATGATGTTTTTCAATGGCAAAAATCAATGAATATTGTAAATGCACAAACAGTAATTTCTCCGCATTGCAAGGTGCAATTCTGAAATTTTTTGCTTTTTCCTGCTCCTCTTAGCATGATAAAGAAGATTCAAAGAGAGTGAGATGCCAGCTCCTTTCATTCAGTCAGTAGCTTCAATCATTTCTGGACGTTTTTCAATGGCAAAAATCAATGAATATTGTAAATGCACAAACAGTAATTTCTCCGCATTGCAAGGTGCAATTCTGAAATTTTTTGCTTTTTCCTGCTCCTCTTAGCATGATAAAGAAGATTCAAAGAGAGTGAGATGCCAGCTCCTTTCATTCAGTCAGTAGCTTCAATCATTTCTGGACGTTTTTCAATGGCAAAAATCAATGAATATTGTAAATGCACAAACAGTAATTTCTCCGCATTGCAAGGTGCAATTCTGAAATTTTTTGCTTTTTCCTGCTCCTCTTAGCATGATAAAGAAGATTCAAAGAGAGTGAGATGCCAGCTCCTTTCATTCAGTCAGTAGCTTCAAACATTTCTGGTATATGAATAACATGATGTTTTTCAATGGCAAAAATCAATGAATATTGTAAATGCACAAACAGTAATTTCTCCGCATTGCAAGGTGCAATTTTGAAATTTTTTGCTTTTTCCTGCTCCTCTTAGCATGATAAAGAAGATTCAAAGAGAGTGAGATGCCAGCTCCTTTCATTCAGTCAGTAGCCTCAATCATTTCTGGACGTTTTTCAATGGCAAAAATCAATGAATATTGTAAATGCACAAACAGTAATTTCTCCGCATTGCAAGGTGCAATTCTGAAATTTTTTGCTTTTTCCTGCTCCTCTTAGCATGATAAAGATTCAAAGAGAGTGAGATGCCAGCTCCTTTCATTCAGTCAGTAGCTTCAATCATTTCTGGACATTTTTCAATGGCAAAAATCAATGAATATTGTAAATGCACAAACAGTAATTTCTCCGCATTGCAAGGTGCAATTCTGAATTTTTTTGCTTTTTCCTGCTCCTCTTAGCATGATAAAGAAGATTCAAAGAGAGTGAGATGCCAGCTCCTTTCATTCAGTCAGTAGCTTCAAACATTTCTGGTATATGAATAACATGATGTTTTTCAATGGCAAAAATCAATGAATATTGTAAATGCACAAACAGTAATTTCTCCGCATTGCAAGGTGCAATTTTGAAATTTTTGGCTTTTTCCTGCTCCTCTTAGCATGATAAAGAAGATTCAAAGAGAGTGAGATGCCAGCTCCTTTCATTCAGTCAGTAGCTTCAATCATTTCTGGACGTTTTTCAATGGCAAAAATCAATGAATATTGTAAATGCACAAACAGTAATTTCTCCGCATTGCAAGGTGCAATTCTGAATTTTTTTGCTTTTTCCTGCTCCTCTTAGCATGATAAACAAGATTCAAAGAGAGTGAGATGCCAGCTCCTTTCATTCAGTCAGTAGCTTCAATCATTTCTGGATGTTTTTCAATGGCAAAAATCAATGAATATTGTAAATGCACAAACAGTAATTTCTCCGCATTGCAAGGTGCAATTCTGAAATTTTTTGCTTTTTTCTGCTCCTCTTAGCATGATAAAGAAGATTCAAAGAGAGTGAGATGCCAGCTCCTTTCATTCAGTCAGTAGCTTCAAACATTTCTGGTATATGAATAACATGATATTTTTCAATGGCAAAAATCAATGAATATTGTAAATGCACAAACAGTAATTTCTCCGCATTGCAAGGTGCAATTCTGAAATTTTTTGCTTTTTCCTGCTCCTCTTAGCATGATAAAGAAGATTCAAAGAGAGTGAGATGCCAGCTCCTTTCATTCAGTCAGTAGCTTCAAACATTTCTGGTATATGAATAACATGATGTTTTTCAATGGCAAAAATCAATGAATATTGTAAATGCACAAACAGTAATTTCTCCGCATTGCAAGGTGCAATTCTGAATTTTTTTGCTTTTTCCTGCTCCTCTTAGCATGATAAAGAAGATTCAAAGAGAGTGAGATGCCAGCTCCTTTCATTCAGTCAGTAGCTTCAAACATTTCTGGTATATGAATAACATGATGTTTTTCAATGGCAAATATCAATGAATATTGTAAATGCACAAACAGTAATTTCTCCGCATTGCAAGGTGCAATTTTGAAATTTTTTGCTTTTTCCTGCTCCTCTTAGCATGATAAAGAAGATTCAAAGAGAGTGAGATGCCAGCTCCTTTCATTCAGTCAGTAGCTTCAATCATTTCTGGACGTTTTTCAATGGCAAAAATCAATGAATATTGTAAATGCACAAACAGTAATTTCTCCGCATTGCAAGGTGCAATTCTGAATTTTTTTGCTTTTTCCTGCTCCTCTTAGCATGATAAACAAGATTCAAAGAGAGTGAGATGCCAGCTCCTTTCATTCAGTCAGTAGCTTCAATCATTTCTGGATGTTTTTCAATGGCAAAAATCAATGAATATTGTAAATGCACAAACAGTAATTTCTCCGCATTGCAAGGTGCAATTCTGAAATTTTTTGCTTTTTTCTGCTCCTCTTAGCATGATAAAGAAGATTCAAAGAGAGTGAGATGCCAGCTCCTTTCATTCAGTCAGTAGCTTCAAACATTTCTGGTATATGAATAACATGATGTTTTTCAATGGCAAAAATCAATGAATATTGTAAATGCACAAACAGTAATTTCTCCGCATTGCAAGGTGCAATTCTGAAATTTTTTGCTTTTTCCTGCTCCTCTTAGCATGATAAAGAAGATTCAAAGAGAGTGAGATGCCAGCTCCTTTCATTCAGTCAGTAGCTTCAAACATTTCTGGTATATGAATAACATGATGTTTTTCAATGGCAAAAATCAATGAATATTGTAAATGCACAAACAGTAATTTCTCCGCATTGCAAGGTGCAATTCTGAAATTTTTTGCTTTTTCCTGCTCCTCTTAGCATGATAAAGAAGATTCAAAGAGAGTGAGATGCCAGCTCCTTTCATTCAGTCAGTAGCTTCAATCATTTCTGGACGTTTTTCAATGGCAAAAATCATTGAATATTGTAAATGCACAAACAGTAATTTCTCCGCATTGCAAGGTGCAATTCTGAAATTTTTTGCTTTTTCCTGCTCCTCTTAGCATGATAAAGAAGATTCAAAGAGAGTGAGATGCCAGCTCCTTTCATTCAGTCAGTAGCTTCAATCATTTCTGGTATATGAATAACATGATGTTTTTCAATGGCAAAAATCAGTGAATATTGTAAATGCACAAACAGTAATTTCTCCGCATTGCAAGGTGCAATTCTGAAATTTTTTGCTTTTTCCTGCTCCTCTAAGCATGATAAAGAAGATTCAAAGAGAGTGAGATGCCAGCTCCTTTCATTCAGTCAGTAGCTTCAATCATTTCTGGACGTTTTTCAATGGCAAAAATCAATGAATATTGTAAATGCACAAACAGTAATTTCTCCGCATTGCAAGGTGCAATTCTGAAATTTTTTGCTTTTTCCTGCTCCTCTTAGCATGATAAACAAGATTCAAAGAGAATGAGATGCCAGCTCCTTTCATTCAGTCAGTAGCTTCAATCATTTCTGGACGTTTTTCAATGCAAAAATCAATGAATATTGTAAATGCACAAACAGTAATTTCTCCGCATTGCAAGGTGCAATTCTGAAATTTTTTGCTTTTTCCTGCTCCTCTTAGCATGATAAAGAAGATTCAAAGAGAGTGAGATGCCAGCTCCTTTCATTCAGTCAGTAGCTTCAAACATTTCTGGTATATGAATAACATGATGTTTTTCAATGGCAAAAATCAATGAATATTGTAAATGCACAAACAGTAATTTCTCCGCATTGCAAGGTGCAATTCTGAAATTTTTTGCTTTTTCCTGCTCCTCTTAGCATGATAAAGAAGATTCAAAGAGAGTGAGATGCCAGCTCCTTTCATTCAGTCAGTAGCTTCAATCATTTCTGGACGTTTTTCAATGGCAAAAATCAATGAATATTGTAAATGCACAAACAGTAATTTCTCCGCATTGCAAGGTGCAATTCTGAATTTTTTTGCTTTTTCCTGCTCCTCTTAGCATGATAAAGAAGATTCAAAGAGAGTGAGATGCCAGCTCCTTTCATTCAGTCAGTAGCTTCAATCATTTCTGGACATTTTTCAATGGCAAAAATCAATGAATATTGTAAATGCACAAACAGTAATTTCTCCGCATTGCAAGGTGCAATTCTGAAATTTTTTGCTTTTTCCTGCTCCTCTTAGCATGATAAAGAAGATTCAAAGAGAGTGAGATGCCAGCTCCTTTCATTCAGTCAGTAGCTTCAAACATTTCTGGTATATGAATAACATGATGTTTTTCAATGGCAAAAATCAATGAATATTGTAAATGCACAAACAGTAATTTCTCCGCATTGCAAGGTGCAATTCTGAAATTTTTTGCTTTTTCCTGCTCCTCTTAGCATGATAAAGAAGATTCAAAGAGAGTGAGATGCCAGCTCCTTTCATTCAGTCAGTAGCTTCAATCATTTCTGGACGTTTTTCAATGGCAAAAATCAATGAATATTGTAAATGCACAAACAGTAATTTCTCCGCATTGCAAGGTGCAATTCTGAAATTTTTTGCTTTTTCCTGCTCCTCTTAGCAAGATAAAGAAGATTCAAAGAGAGTGAGATGCCAGCTCCTTTCATTCAGTCAGTAGCTTCAATCATTTCTGGACGTTTTTCAATGGCAAAAATCAATGAATATTGTAAATGCACAAACAGTAATTTCTCCGCATTGCAAGGTGCAATTCTGAAATTTTTTGCTTTTTCCTGCTCCTCTTAGCATGATAAAGAAGATTCAAAGAGAGTGAGATGCCAGCTCCTTTCATTCAGTCAGTAGCTTCAATCATTTCTGGACGTTTTTCAATGGCAAAAATCAATGAATATTGTAAATGCACAAACAGTAATTTCTCCGCATTGCAAGGTGCAATTCTGAAATTTTTTGCTTTTTCCTGCTCCTCTTAGCATGATAAAGAAGATTCAAAGAGAGTGAGATGCCAGCTCCTTTCATTCAGTCAGTAGCTTCAATCATTTCTGGACGTTTTTCAATGGCAAAAATCAATGAATATTGTAAATGCACAAACAGTAATTTCTCCGCATTGCAAGGTGCAATTCTGAAATTTTTTGCTTTTTCCTGCTCCTCTTAGCATGATAAAGAAGATTCAAAGAGAGTGAGATGCCAGCTCCTTTCATTCAGTCAGTAGCTTCAAACATTTCTGGTATATGAATAACATGATGTTTTTCAATGGCAAAAATCAATGAATATTGTAAATGCACAAACAGTAATTTCTCCGCATTGCAAGGTGCAATTTTGAAATTTTTTGCTTTTTCCTGCTCCTCTTAGCATGATAAAGAAGATTCAAAGAGAGTGAGATGCCAGCTCCTTTCATTCAGTCAGTAGCCTCAATCATTTCTGGACGTTTTTCAATGGCAAAAATCAATGAATATTGTAAATGCACAAACAGTAATTTCTCCGCATTGCAAGGTGCAATTCTGAAATTTTTTGCTTTTTTCTGCTCCTCTTAGCATGATAAAGAAGATTCAAAGAGAGTGAGATGCCAGCTCCTTTCACTCAGTCAGTAGCTTCAAACATTTCTGGTATATGAATAACATGATGTTTTTCAATGGCAAAAATCAATGAATATTGTAAATGCACAAACAGTAATTTCTCCGCATTGCAAGGTGCAATTCTGAAATTTTTTGCTTTTTCCTGCTCCTCTTAGCATGATAAAGAAGATTCAAAGAGAGTGAGATGCCAGCTCCTTTCATTCAGTCAGTAGCTTCAATCATTTCTGGACATTTTTCAATGGCAAAAATCAATGAATATTGTAAATGCACAAACAGTAATTTCTCCGCATTGCAAGGTGCAATTCTGAAATTTTTTGCTTTTTCCTGCTCCTCTTAGCAAGATAAACAAGATTCAAAGAGAGTGAGATGCCAGCTCCTTTCATTCAGTCAGTAGCTTCAATCATTTCTGGACGTTTTTCAATGGCAAAAATCAATGAATATTGTAAATGCACAAACAGTAATTTCTCCGCATTGCAAGGTGCAATTCTGAAATTTTTTGCTTTTTCCTGCTCCTCTTAGCATGATAAAGAAGATTCAAAGAGAGTGAGATGCCAGCTCCTTTCATTCAGTCAGTAGCTTCAATCATTTCTGGACGTTTTTCAATGGCAAAAATCAATGAATATTGTAAATGTACAAACAGTAATTTCTCCGCATTGCAAGGTGCAATTCTGAAATTTTTTGCTTTTTCCTGCTCCTCTTAGCATGATAAAGAAGATTCAAAGAGAGTGAGATGCCAGCTCCTTTCATTCAGTCAGTAGCTTCAAACATTTCTGGTATATGAATAACATGATGTTTTTCAATGGCAAAAATCAATGAATATTGTAAATGCACAAACAGTAATTTCTCCGCATTGCAAGGTGCAATTTTGAAATTTTTTGCTTTTTCCTGCTCCTCTTAGCATGATAAAGAAGATTCAAAGAGAGTGAGATGCCAGCTCCTTTCATTCAGTCAGTAGCTTCAATCATTTCTGGACGTTTTTCAATGGCAAAAATCAATGAATATTGTAAATGCACAAACAGTCATTTCTCCGCATTGCAAGGTGCAATTCTGAAATTTTTTGCTTTTTCCTGCTCCTCTTAGCATGATAAACAAGATTGAAAGAGAGTGAGATGCCAGCTCCTTTCATTCAGTCAGTAGCTTCAATCATTTCTGGACGTTTTTCAATGGCAAAAATCAATGAATATTGTAAATGCACAAACAGTAATTTCTCCGCATTGCAAGGTGCAATTCTGAAATTTTTTGCTTTTTCCTGCTCCTCTTAGCATGATAAAGAAGATTCAAAGAGAGTGAGATGCCAGCTCCTTTCATTCAGTCAGTAGCTTCAATCATTTCTGGACGTTTTTCAATGGCAAAAATCAATGAATATTGTAAATGCACAAACAGTAATTTCTCCGCATTGCAAGGTGCAATTCTGAAATTTTTTGCTTTTTCCTGCTCCTCTTAGCATGATAAAGAAGATTCAAAGAGAGTGAGATGCCAGCTCCTTTCATTCAGTCAGTAGCTTCAAACATTTCTGGTATATGAATAACATGATGTTTTTCAATGGCAAAAATCAATGAATATTGTAAATGCACAAACAGTAATTTCTCCGCATTGCAAGGTGCAATTTTGAAATTTTTTGCTTTTTCCTGCTCCTCTTAGCATGATAAAGAGGATTCAAAGAGAGTGAGATGCCAGCTCCTTTCATTCAGTCAGTAGCTTCAATCATTTCTGGACGTTTTTCAATGGCAAAAATCAATGAATATTGTAAATGCACAAACAGTAATTTCTCCGCATTGCAAGGTGCAATTCTGAAATTTTTTGCTTTTTCCTGCTCCTCTTAGCATGATAAACAAGATTGAAAGAGAGTGAGATGCCAGCTCCTTTCATTCAGTCAGTAGCTTCAATCATTTCTGGATGTTTTTCAATGGCAAAAATCAATGAATATTGTAAATGCACAAACAGTAATTTCTCCGCATTGCAAGGTGCAATTCTGAAATTTTTTGCTTTTTTCTGCTCCTCTTAGCATGATAAAGAAGATTCAAAGAGAGTGAGATGCCAGCTCCTTTCATTCAGTCAGTAGCTTCAAACATTTCAGGTATATGAATAACATGATGTTTTTCAATGGCAAAAATCAATGAATATTGTAAATGCACAAACAGTAATTTCTCCGCATTGCAAGGTGCAATTCTGAAATTTTTTGCTTTTTCCTGCTCCTCTAAGCATGATAAAGAAGATTCAAAGAGAGTGAGATGCCAGCTCCTTTCATTCAGTCAGTAGCTTCAATCATTTCTGGACGTTTTTCAATGGCAAAAATCAATGAATATTGTAAATGCACAAACAGTAATTTCTCCGCATTGCAAGGTGCAATTCTGAAATTTTTTGCTTTTTCCTGCTCCTCTTAGCATGATAAACAAGATTCAAAGAGAATGAGATGCCAGCTCCTTTCATTCAGTCAGTAGCTTCAATCATTTCTGGACGTTTTTCAATGGCAAAAATCAAGGAATATTGTAAATGCACAAACAGTAATTTCTCCGCATTGCAAGGTGCAATTCTGAAATTTTTTGCTTTTTCCTGCTCCTCTTAGCATGATAAAGAAGATTCAAAGAGAGTGAGATGCCAGCTCCTTTCATTCAGTCAGTAGCTTCAAACATTTCTGGTATATGAATAACATGATGTTTTTCAATGGCAAAAATCAATGAATATTGTAAATGCACAAACAGTAATTTCTCCGCATTGCAAGGTGCAATTCTGAAATTTTTTGCTTTTTCCTGCTCCTCTTAGCATGATAGAGAAGATTCAAATAGAGTGAGATGCCAGCTCCTTTCATTCAGTCAGTAGCTTCAATCATTTCTGGACGTTTTTCAATGGCAAAAATCAATGAATATTGTAAATGCACAAACAGTAATTTCTCCGCATTGCAAGGTGCAATTCTGAATTTTTTTGCTTTTTCCTGCTCCTCTTAGCATGATAAAGAAGATTCAAAGAGAGTGAGATGCCAGCTCCTTTCATTCAGTCAGTAGCTTCAAACATTTCTGGTATATGAATAACATGATGTTTTTCAATGGCAAAAATCAATGAATATTGTAAATGCACAAACAGTAATTTCTCCGCATTGCAAGGTGCAATTTTGAAATTTTTTGCTTTTTCCTGCTCCTCTTAGCATGATAAAGAAGATTCAAAGAGAGTGAGATGCCAGCTCCTTTCATTCAGTCAGTAGCTTCAATCATTTCTGGACGTTTTTCAATGGCAAAAATCAATGAATATTGTAAATGCACAAACAGTAATTTCTCCGCATTGCAAGGTGCAATTCTGAAATTTTTTGCTTTTTTCTGCTCCTCTTAGCATGATAAAGAAGATTCAAAGAGAGTGAGATGCCAGCTCCTTTCACTCAGTCAGTAGCTTCAAACATTTCTGGTATATGAATAACATGATGTTTTTCAATGGCAAAAATCAATGAATATTGTAAATGCACAAACAGTAATTTCTCCGCATTGCAAGGTGCAATTCTGAAATTTTTTGCTTTTTCCTGCTCCTCTTAGCAAGATAAACAAGATTCAAAGAGAGTGAGATGCCAGCTCCTTTCATTCAGTCAGTAGCTTCAATCATTTCTGGACGTTTTTCAATGGCAAAAATCAATGAATATTGTAAATGCACAAACAGTAATTTCTCCGCATTGCAAGGTGCAATTCTGAAATTTTTTGCTTTTTCCTGCTCCTCTTAGCATGATAAAGAAGATTCAAAGAGAGTGAGATGCCAGCTCCTTTCATTCAGTCAGTAGCTTCAATCATTTCTGGACGTTTTTCAATGGCAAAAATCAATGAATATTGTAAATGCACAAACAGTAATTTCTCCGCATTGCAAGGTGCAATTCTGAAATTTTTTGCTTTTTCCTGCTCCTCTTAGCATGATAAAGAAGATTCAAAGAGAGTGAGATGCCAGCTCCTTTCATTCAGTCAGTAGCTTCAAACATTTCTGGTATATGAATAACATGATGTTTTTCAATGGCAAAAATCAATGAATATTGTAAATGCACAAACAGTAATTTCTCCGCATTGCAAGGTGCAATTTTGAAATTTTTTGCTTTTTCCTGCTCCTCTTAGCATGATAAAGAAGATTCAAAGAGAGTGAGATGCCAGCTCCTTTCATTCAGTCAGTAGCTTCAATCATTTCTGGACGTTTTTCAATGGCAAAAATCAATGAATATTGTAAATGCACAAACAGTAATTTCTCCGCATTGCAAGGTGCAATTCTGAAATTTTTTGCTTTTTCCTGCTCCTCTTAGCATGATAAACAAGATTGAAAGAGAGTGAGATGCCAGCTCCTTTCATTCAGTCAGTAGCTTCAATCATTTCTGGATGTTTTTCAATGGCAAAAATCAATGAATATTGTAAATGCACAAACAGTAATTTCTCCGCATTGCAAGGTGCAATTCTGAAATTTTTTGCTTTTTTCTGCTCCTCTTAGCATGATAAAGAAGATTCAAAGAGAGTGAGATGCCAGCTCCTTTCATTCAGTCAGTAGCTTCAAACATTTCTGGTATATGAATAACATGATGTTTTTCAATGGCAAAAATCAATGAATATTGTAAATGCACAAACAGTAATTTCTCCGCATTGCAAGGTGCAATTCTGAAATTTTTTGCTTTTTCCTGCTCCTCTAAGCATGATAAAGAAGATTCAAAGAGAGTGAGATGCCAGCTCCTTTCATTCAGTCAGTAGCTTCAATCATTTCTGGACGTTTTTCAATGGCAAAAATCAATGAATATTGTAAATGCACAAACAGTAATTTCTCCGCATTGCAAGGTGCAATTCTGAAATTTTTTGCTTTTTCCTGCTCCTCTTAGCATGATAAACAAGATTCAAAGAGAATGAGATGCCAGCTCCTTTCATTCAGTCAGTAGCTTCAATCATTTCTGGACGTTTTTCAATGGCAAAAATCAATGAATATTGTAAATGCACAAACAGTAATTTCTCCGCATTGCAAGGTGCAATTCTGAAATTTTTTGCTTTTTCCTGCTCCTCTTAGCATGATAAAGAAGATTCAAAGAGAGTGAGATGCCAGCTCCTTTCATTCAGTCAGTAGCTTCAAACATTTCTGGTATATGAATAACATGATGTTTTTCAATGGCAAAAATCAATGAATATTGTAAATGCACAAACAGTAATTTCTCCGCATTGCAAGGTGCAATTCTGAAATTTTTTGCTTTTTCCTGCTCCTCTTAGCATGATAAAGAAGATTCAAAGAGAGTGAGATGCCAGCTCCTTTCATTCAGTCAGTAGCTTCAATCATTTCTGGACGTTTTTCAATGGCAAAAATCAATGAATATTGTAAATGCGCAAACAGTAATTTCTCCGCATTGCAAGGTGCAATTCTGAATTTTTTTGCTTTTTCCTGCTCCTCTTAGCATGATAAAGAAGATTCAAAGAGAGTGAGATGCCAGCTCCTTTCATTCAGTCAGTAGCTTCAAACATTTCTGGTATATGAATAACATGATGTTTTTCAATGGCAAAAATCAATGAATATTGTAAATGCACAAACAGTAATTTCTCCGCATTGCAAGGTGCAATTTTGAAATTTTTTGCTTTTTCCTGCTCCTCTTAGCATGATAAAGAAGATTCAAAGAGAGTGAGATGCCAGCTCCTTTCATTCAGTCAGTAGCTTCAATCATTTCTGGACGTTTTTCAATGGCAAAAATCAATGAATATTGTAAATGCACAAACAGTAATTTCTCCGCATTGCAAGGTGCAATTCTGAATTTTTTTGCTTTTTCCTGCTCCTCTTAGCATGATAAACAAGATTCAAAGAGAGTGAGATGCCAGCTCCTTTCATTCAGTCAGTAGCTTCAATCATTTCTGGACGTTTTTCAATGGCAAAAATCATTGAATATTGTAAATGCACAAACAGTAATTTCTCCGCATTGCAAGGTGCAATTCTGAAATTTTTTGCTTTTTCCTGCTCCTCTAAGCATGATAAAGAAGATTCAAAGAGAGTGAGATGCCAGCTCCTTTCATTCAGTCAGTAGCTTCAATCATTTCTGGACGTTTTTCAATGCAAAAATCAATGAATATTGTAAATGCACAAACAGTAATTTCTCCGCATTGCAAGGTGCAATTCTGAAATTTTTTGCTTTTTCCTGCTCCTCTTAGCATGATAAAGAAGATTCAAAGAGAGTGAGATGCCAGCTCCTTTCATTCAGTCAGTAGCTTCAAACATTTCTGGTATATGAATAACATGATGTTTTTCAATGGCAAAAATCAATGAATATTGTAAATGCACAAACAGTAATTTCTCCGCATTGCAAGGTGCAATTCTGAAATTTTTTGCTTTTTCCTGCTCCTCTTAGCATGATAAAGAAGATTCAAAGAGAGTGAGATGCCAGCTCCTTTCATTCAGTCAGTAGCTTCAATCATTTCTGGACGTTTTTCAATGGCAAAAATCAATGAATATTGTAAATGCACAAACAGTAATTTCTCCGCATTGCAAGGTGCAATTCTGAATTTTTTTGCTTTTTCCTGCTCCTCTTAGCATGATAAAGAAGATTCAAAGAGAGTGAGATGCCAGCTCCTTTCATTCAGTCAGTAGCTTCAAACATTTCTGGTATATGAATAACATGATGTTTTTCAATGGCAAAAATCAATGAATATTGTAAATGCACAAACAGTAATTTCTCCGCATTGCAAGGTGCAATTTTGAAATTTTTTGCTTTTTCCTGCTCCTCTTAGCATGATAAAGAAGATTCAAAGAGAGTGAGATGCCAGCTCCTTTCATTCAGTCAGTAGCTTCAATCATTTCTGGACGTTTTTCAATGGCAAAAATCAATGAATATTGTAAATGCACAAACAGTAATTTCTCCGCATTGCAAGGTGCAATTCTGAATTTTTTTGCTTTTTCCTGCTCCTCTTAGCATGATAAACAAGATTCAAAGAGAGTGAGATGCCAGCTCCTTTCATTCAGTCAGTAGCTTCAATCATTTCTGGATGTTTTTCAATGGCAAAAATCAATGAATATTGTAAATGCACAAACAGTAATTTCTCCGCATTGCAAGGTGCAATTCTGAAATTTTTTTGCTTTTTTCTGCTCCTCTTAGCATGATAAAGAAGATTCAAAGAGAGTGAGATGCCAGCTCCTTTCATTCAGTCAGTAGGTTCAAACATTTCTGGTATATGAATAACATGATGTTTTTCAATGGCAAAAATCAATGAATATTGTAAATGCACAAACAGTAATTTCTCCGCATTGCAAGGTGCAATTCTGAAATTTTTTGCTTTTTCCTGCTCCTCTTAGCATGATAAAGAAGATTCAAAGAGAGTGAGATGCCAGCTCCTTTCATTCAGTCAGTAGCTTCAATCATTTCTGGACGTTTTTCAATGGCAAAAATCAATGAATATTGTAAATGCACAAACAGTAATTTCTCCGCATTGCAAGGTGCAATTCTGAAATTTTTTGCTTTTTCCTGCTCCTCTTAGCAAGATAAAGAAGATTCAAAGAGAGTGAGATGCCAGCTCCTTTCATTCAGTCAGTAGCTTCAATCATTTCTGGACGTTTTTCAATGGCAAAAATCAATGAATATTGTAAATGCACAAACAGTAATTTCTCCGCATTGCAAGGTGCAATTCTGAAATTTTTTGCTTTTTCCTGCTCCTCTTAGCATGATAAAGAAGATTCAAAGAGAGTGAGATGCCAGCTCCTTTCTTTCAGTCAGTAGCTTCAATCATTTCTGGACGTTTTTCAATGGCAAAAATCAATGAATATTGTAAATGCACAAACAGTAATTTCTCCGCATTGCAAGGTGCAATTCTGAAATTTTTTGCTTTTTCCTGCTCCTCTTAGCATGATAAAGAAGATTCAAAGAGAGTGAGATGCCAGCTCCTTTCATTCAGTCAGTAGCTTCAATCATTTCTGGACGTTTTTCAATGGCAAAAATCAATGAATATTGTAAATGCACAAACAGTAATTTCTCCGCATTGCAAGGTGCAATTCTGAAATTTTTTGCTTTTTCCTGCTCCTCTTAGCATGATAAAGAAGATTCAAGGAGAGTGAGATGCCAGCTCCTTTCATTCAGTCAGTAGCTTCAAACATTTCTGGTATATGAATAACATGATGTTTTTCAATGGCAAAAATCAATGAATATTGTAAATGCACAAACAGTAATTTCTCCGCATTGCAAGGTGCAATTTTGAAATTTTTTGCTTTTTCCTGCTCCTCTTAGCATGATAAAGAAGATTCAAAGAGAGTGAGATGCCAGCTCCTTTCATTCAGTCAGTAGCCTCAATCATTTCTGGACGTTTTTCAATGGCAAAAATCAATGAATATTGTAAATGCACAAACAGTAATTTCTCCGCATTGCAAGGTGCAATTCTGAAATTTTTTGCTTTTTTCTGCTCCTCTTAGCATGATAAAGAAGATTCAAAGAGAGTGAGATGCCAGCTCCTTTCACTCAGTCAGTAGCTTCAAACATTTCTGGTATATGAATAACATGATGTTTTTCAATGGCAAAAATCAATGAATATTGTAAATGCACAAACAGTAATTTCTCCGCATTGCAAGGTGCAATTCTGAAATTTTTTGCTTTTTCCTGCTCCTCTTAGCATGATAAAGAAGATTCAAAGAGAGTGAGATGCCAGCTCCTTTCATTCAGTCAGTAGCTTCAATCATTTCTGGACATTTTTCAATGGCAAAAATCAATGAATATTGTAAATGCACAAACAGTAATTTCTCCGCATTGCAAGGTGCAATTCTGAAATTTTTTGCTTTTTCCTGCTCCTCTTAGCAAGATAAACAAGATTCAAAGAGAGTGAGATGCCAGCTCCTTTCATTCAGTCAGTAGCTTCAATCATTTCTGGACGTTTTTCAATGGCAAAAATCAATGAATATTGTAAATGCACAAACAGTAATTTCTCCGCATTGCAAGGTGCAATTCTGAAATTTTTTGCTTTTTCCTGCTCCTCTTAGCATGATAAAGAAGATTCAAAGAGAGTGAGATGCCAGCTCCTTTCATTCAGTCAGTAGCTTCAATCATTTCTGGACGTTTTTCAATGGCAAAAATCAATGAATATTGTAAATGCACAAACAGTAATTTCTCCGCATTGCAAGGTGCAATTCTGAAATTTTTTGCTTTTTCCTGCTCCTCTTAGCATGATAAAGAAGATTCAAAGAGAGTGAGATGCCAGCTCCTTTCATTCAGTCAGTAGCTTCAAACATTTCTGGTATATGAATAACATGATGTTTTTCAATGGCAAAAATCAATGAATATTGTAAATGCACAAACAGTAATTTCTCCGCATTGCAAGGTGCAATTTTGAAATTTTTTGCTTTTTCCTGCTAATCTTAGCATGATAAAGAAGATTCAAAGAGAGTGAGATGCCAGCTCCTTTCATTCAGTCAGTAGCTTCAATCATTTCTGGACGTTTTTCAATGGCAAAAATCAATGAATATTGTAAATGCACAAACAGTAATTTCTCCGCATTGCAAGGTGCAATTCTGAAATTTTTTGCTTTTTCCTGCTCCTCTTAGCATGATAAACAAGATTGAAAGAGAGTGAGATGCCAGCTCCTTTCATTCAGTCAGTAGCTTCAATCATTTCTGGACGTTTTTCAATGGCAAAAATCAATGAATATTGTAAATGCACAAACAGTAATTTCTCCGCATTGCAAGGTGCAATTCTGAAATTTTTTGCTTTTTCCTGCTCCTCTTAGCATGATAAAGAAGATTCAAAGAGAGTGAGATGCCAGCTCCTTTCATTCAGTCAGTAGCTTCAATCATTTCTGGACGTTTTTCAATGGCAAAAATCAATGAATATTGTAAATGCACAAACAGTAATTTCTCCGCATTGCAAGGTGCAATTCTGAAATTTTTTGCTTTTTCCTGCTCCTCTTAGCATGATAAAGAAGATTCAAAGAGAGTGAGATGCCAGCTCCTTTCATTCAGTCAGTAGCTTCAAACATTTCTGGTATATGAATAACATGATGTTTTTCAATGGCAAAAATCAATGAATATTGTAAATGCACAAACAGTAATTTCTCCGCATTGCAAGGTGCAATTCTGAAATTTTTTGCTTTTTCCTGCTCCTCTTAGCATGATAAAGAAGATTCAAAGAGAGTGAGATGCCAGCTCCTTTCATTCAGTCAGTAGCTTCAATCATTTCTGGACGTTTTTCAATGGCAAAAATCAATGAATATTGTAAATGCACAAACAGTAATTTCTCCGCATTGCAAGGTGCAATTCTGAAATTTTTTGCTTTTTCCTGCTCCTCTTAGCATGATAAAGAAGATTCAAAGAGAGTGAGATGCCAGCTCCTTTCATTCAGTCAGTAGCTTCAAACATTTCTGGTATATGAATAACATGATGTTTTTCAATGGCAAAAATCAATGAATATTGTAAATGCACAAACAGTAATTTCTCCGCATTGCAAGGTGCAATTTTGAAATTTTTTGCTTTTTCCTGCTCCTCTTAGCATGATAAAGAAGATTCAAAGAGAGTGAGATGCCAGCTCCTTTCATTCAGTCAGTAGCTTCAATCATTTCTGGACGTTTTTCAATGGCAAAAATCAATGAATATTGTAAATGCACAAACAGTAATTTCTCCGCATTGCAAGGTGCAATTCTGAAATTTTTTGCTTTTTCCTGCTCCTCTTAGCATGATAAACAAGATTGAAAGAGAGTGAGATGCCAGCTCCTTTCATTCAGTCAGTAGCTTCAATCATTTCTGGATGTTTTTCAATGGCAAAAATCAATGAATATTGTAAATGCACAAACAGTAATTTCTCCGCATTGCAAGGTGCAATTCTGAAATTTTTTGCTTTTTTCTGCTCCTCTTAGCATGATAAAGAAGATTCAAAGAGAGTGAGATGCCAGCTCCTTTCATTCAGTCAGTAGCTTCAAACATTTCTGGTATATGAATAACATGATGTTTTTCAATGGCAAAAATCAATGAATATTGTAAATGCACAAACAGTAATTTCTCCGCATTGCAAGGTGCAATTCTGAAATTTTTTGCTTTTTCCTGCTCCTCTAAGCATGATAAAGAAGATTCAAAGAGAGTGAGATGCCAGCTCCTTTCATTCAGTCAGTAGCTTCAATCATTTCTGGACGTTTTTCAATGGCAAAAATCAATGAATATTGTAAATGCACAAACAGTAATTTCTCCGCATTGCAAGGTGCAATTCTGAAATTTTTTGCTTTTTCCTGCTCCTCTTAGCATGATAAACAAGATTCAAAGAGAATGAGATGCCAGCTCCTTTCATTCAGTCAGTAGCTTCAATCATTTCTGGACGTTTTTCAATGGCAAAAATCAATGAATATTGTAAATGCACAAACAGTAATTTCTCCGCATTGCAAGGTGCAATTCTGAAATTTTTTGCTTTTTCCTGCTCCTCTTAGCATGATAAAGAAGATTCAAAGAGAGTGAGATGCCAGCTCCTTTCATTCAGTCAGTAGCTTCAAACATTTCTGGTATATGAATAACATGATGTTTTTCAATGGCAAAAATCAATGAATATTGTAAATGCACAAACAGTAATTTCTCCGCATTGCAAGGTGCAATTCTGAAATTTTTTGCTTTTTCCTGCTCCTCTTAGCATGATAAAGAAGATTCAAAGAGAGTGAGATGCCAGCTCCTTTCATTCAGTCAGTAGCTTCAATCATTTCTGGACGTTTTTCAATGGCAAAAATCAATGAATATTGTAAATGCGCAAACAGTAATTTCTCCGCATTGCAAGGTGCAATTCTGAATTTTTTTGCTTTTTCCTGCTCCTCTTAGCATGATAAAGAAGATTCAAAGAGAGTGAGATGCCAGCTCCTTTCATTCAGTCAGTAGCTTCAAACATTTCTGGTATATGAATAACATGATGTTTTTCAATGGCAAAAATCAATGAATATTGTAAATGCACAAACAGTAATTTCTCCGCATTGCAAGGTGCAATTTTGAAATTTTTTGCTTTTTCCTGCTCCTCTTAGCATGATAAAGAAGATTCAAAGAGAGTGAGATGCCAGCTCCTTTCATTCAGTCAGTAGCTTCAATCATTTCTGGACGTTTTTCAATGGCAAAAATCAATGAATATTGTAAATGCACAAACAGTAATTTCTCCGCATTGCAAGGTGCAATTCTGAATTTTTTTGCTTTTTCCTGCTCCTCTTAGCATGATAAACAAGATTCAAAGAGAGTGAGATGCCAGCTCCTTTCATTCAGTCAGTAGCTTCAATCATTTCTGGACGTTTTTCAATGGCAAAAATCATTGAATATTGTAAATGCACAAACAGTAATTTCTCCGCATTGCAAGGTGCAATTCTGAAATTTTTTGCTTTTTCCTGCTCCTCTAAGCATGATAAAGAAGATTCAAAGAGAGTGAGATGCCAGCTCCTTTCATTCAGTCAGTAGCTTCAATCATTTCTGGACGTGTTTCAATGCAAAAATCAATGAATATTGTAAATGCACAAACAGTAATTTCTCCGCATTGCAAGGTGCAATTCTGAAATTTTTTGCTTTTTCCTGCTCCTCTTAGCATGATAAAGAAGATTCAAAGAGAGTGAGATGCCAGCTCCTTTCATTCAGTCAGTAGCTTCAAACATTTCTGGTATATGAATAACATGATGTTTTTCAATGGCAAAAATCAATGAATATTGTAAATGCACAAACAGTAATTTCTCCGCATTGCAAGGTGCAATTCTGAAATTTTTTGCTTTTTCCTGCTCCTCTTAGCATGATAAAGAAGATTCAAAGAGAGTGAGATGCCAGCTCCTTTCATTCAGTCAGTAGCTTCAATCATTTCTGGACGTTTTTCAATGGCAAAAATCAATGAATATTGTAAATGCACAAACAGTAATTTCTCCGCATTGCAAGGTGCAATTCTGAATTTTTTTGCTTTTTCCTGCTCCTCTTAGCATGATAAAGAAGATTCAAAGAGAGTGAGATGCCAGCTCCTTTCATTCAGTCAGTAGCTTCAAACATTTCTGGTATATGAATAACATGATGTTTTTCAATGGCAAAAATCAATGAATATTGTAAATGCACAAACAGTAATTTCTCCGCATTGCAAGGTGCAATTTTGAAATTTTTTGCTTTTTCCTGCTCCTCTTAGCATGATAAAGAAGATTCAAAGAGAGTGAGATGCCAGCTCCTTTCATTCAGTCAGTAGCTTCAATCATTTCTGGACGTTTTTCAATGGCAAAAATCAA
This sequence comes from Phyllobates terribilis, assembly GCF_046119375.1. Lineage (NCBI taxonomy): Eukaryota > Metazoa > Chordata > Amphibia > Anura > Dendrobatidae > Phyllobates > Phyllobates terribilis. The sequence continues at coordinate 675,785 of NW_027363368.1, forward strand.
TGAATATTGTAAATGCACAAACAGTAATTTCTCCGCATTGCAAGGTGCAATTCTGAATTTTTTTGCTTTTTCCTGCTCCTCTTAGCATGATAAACAAGATTCAAAGAGAGTGAGATGCCAGCTCCTTTCATTCAGTCAGTAGCTTCAATCATTTCTGGATGTTTTTCAATGGCAAAAATCAATGAATATTGTAAATGCACAAACAGTAATTTCTCCGCATTGCAAGGTGCAATTCTGAAATTTTTTTGCTTTTTTCTGCTCCTCTTAGCATGATAAAGAAGATTCAAAGAGAGTGAGATGCCAGCTCCTTTCATTCAGTCAGTAGCTTCAAACATTTCTGGTATATGAATAACATGATGTTTTTCAATGGCAAAAATCAATGAATATTGTAAATGCACAAACAGTAATTTCTCCGCATTGCAAGGTGCAATTCTGAAATTTTTTGCTTTTTCCTGCTCCTCTTAGCATGATAAAGAAGATTCAAAGAGAGTGAGATGCCAGCTCCTTTCATTCAGTCAGTAGCTTCAATCATTTCTGGACGTTTTTCAATGGCAAAAATCAATGAATATTGTAAATGCACAAACAGTAATTTCTCCGCATTGCAAGGTGCAATTCTGAAATTTTTTGCTTTTTCCTGCTCCTCTTAGCAAGATAAAGAAGATTCAAAGAGAGTGAGATGCCAGCTCCTTTCATTCAGTCAGTAGCTTCAATCATTTCTGGACGTTTTTCAATGGCAAAAATCAATGAATATTGTAAATGCACAAACAGTAATTTCTCCGCATTGCAAGGTGCAATTCTGAAATTTTTTGCTTTTTCCTGCTCCTCTTAGCATGATAAAGAAGATTCAAAGAGAGTGAGATGCCAGCTCCTTTCTTTCAGTCAGTAGCTTCAATCATTTCTGGACGTTTTTCAATGGCAAAAATCAATGAATATTGTAAATGCACAAACAGTAATTTCTCCGCATTGCAAGGTGCAATTCTGAAATTTTTTGCTTTTTCCTGCTCCTCTTAGCATGATAAAGAAGATTCAAAGAGAGTGAGATGCCAGCTCCTTTCATTCAGTCAGTAGCTTCAATCATTTCTGGACGTTTTTCAATGGCAAAAATCAATGAATATTGTAAATGCACAAACAGTAATTTCTCCGCATTGCAAGGTGCAATTCTGAAATTTTTTGCTTTTTCCTGCTCCTCTTAGCATGATAAAGAAGATTCAAGGAGAGTGAGATGCCAGCTCCTTTCATTCAGTCAGTAGCTTCAAACATTTCTGGTATATGAATAACATGATGTTTTTCAATGGCAAAAATCAATGAATATTGTAAATGCACAAACAGTAATTTCTCCGCATTGCAAGGTGCAATTTTGAAATTTTTTGCTTTTTCCTGCTCCTCTTAGCATGATAAAGAAGATTCAAAGAGAGTGAGATGCCAGCTCCTTTCATTCAGTCAGTAGCCTCAATCATTTCTGGACGTTTTTCAATGGCAAAAATCAATGAATATTGTAAATGCACAAACAGTAATTTCTCCGCATTGCAAGGTGCAATTCTGAAATTTTTTGCTTTTTTCTGCTCCTCTTAGCATGATAAAGAAGATTCAAAGAGAGTGAGATGCCAGCTCCTTTCACTCAGTCAGTAGCTTCAAACATTTCTGGTATATGAATAACATGATGTTTTTCAATGGCAAAAATCAATGAATATTGTAAATGCACAAACAGTAATTTCTCCGCATTGCAAGGTGCAATTCTGAAATTTTTTGCTTTTTCCTGCTCCTCTTAGCATGATAAAGAAGATTCAAAGAGAGTGAGATGCCAGCTCCTTTCATTCAGTCAGTAGCTTCAATCATTTCTGGACATTTTTCAATGGCAAAAATCAATGAATATTGTAAATGCACAAACAGTAATTTCTCCGCATTGCAAGGTGCAATTCTGAAATTTTTTGCTTTTTCCTGCTCCTCTTAGCAAGATAAACAAGATTCAAAGAGAGTGAGATGCCAGCTCCTTTCATTCAGTCAGTAGCTTCAATCATTTCTGGACGTTTTTCAATGGCAAAAATCAATGAATATTGTAAATGCACAAACAGTAATTTCTCCGCATTGCAAGGTGCAATTCTGAAATTTTTTGCTTTTTCCTGCTCCTCTTAGCATGATAAAGAAGATTCAAAGAGAGTGAGATGCCAGCTCCTTTCATTCAGTCAGTAGCTTCAATCATTTCTGGACGTTTTTCAATGGCAAAAATCAATGAATATTGTAAATGCACAAACAGTAATTTCTCCGCATTGCAAGGTGCAATTCTGAAATTTTTTGCTTTTTCCTGCTCCTCTTAGCATGATAAAGAAGATTCAAAGAGAGTGAGATGCCAGCTCCTTTCATTCAGTCAGTAGCTTCAAACATTTCTGGTATATGAATAACATGATGTTTTTCAATGGCAAAAATCAATGAATATTGTAAATGCACAAACAGTAATTTCTCCGCATTGCAAGGTGCAATTTTGAAATTTTTTGCTTTTTCCTGCTAATCTTAGCATGATAAAGAAGATTCAAAGAGAGTGAGATGCCAGCTCCTTTCATTCAGTCAGTAGCTTCAATCATTTCTGGACGTTTTTCAATGGCAAAAATCAATGAATATTGTAAATGCACAAACAGTAATTTCTCCGCATTGCAAGGTGCAATTCTGAAATTTCTTGCTTTTTCCTGCTCCTCTTAGCATGATAAACAAGATTGAAAGAGAGTGAGATGCCAGCTCCTTTCATTCAGTCAGTAGCTTCAATCATTTCTGGACGTTTTTCAATGGCAAAAATCAATGAATATTGTAAATGCACAAACAGTAATTTCTCCGCATTGCAAGGTGCAATTCTGAAATTTTTTGCTTTTTCCTGCTCCTCTTAGCATGATAAAGAAGATTCAAAGAGAGTGAGATGCCAGCTCCTTTCATTCAGTCAGTAGCTTCAATCATTTCTGGACGTTTTTCAATGGCAAAAATCAATGAATATTGTAAATGCACAAACAGTAATTTCTCCGCATTGCAAGGTGCAATTCTGAAATTTTTTGCTTTTTCCTGCTCCTCTTAGCATGATAAAGAAGATTCAAAGAGAGTGAGATGCCAGCTCCTTTCATTCAGTCAGTAGCTTCAAACATTTCTGGTATATGAATAACATGATGTTTTTCAATGGCAAAAATCAATGAATATTGTAAATGCACAAACAGTAATTTCTCCGCATTGCAAGGTGCAATTTTGAAATTTTTTGCTTTTTCCTGCTCCTCTTAGCATGATAAAGAGGATTCAAAGAGAGTGAGATGCCAGCTCCTTTCATTCAGTCAGTAGCTTCAATCATTTCTGGACGTTTTTCAATGGCAAAAATCAATGAATATTGTAAATGCACAAACAGTAATTTCTCCGCATTGCAAGGTGCAATTCTGAAATTTTTTGCTTTTTCCTGCTCCTCTTAGCATGATAAACAAGATTGAAAGAGAGTGAGATGCCAGCTCCTTTCATTCAGTCAGTAGCTTCAATCATTTCTGGATGTTTTTCAATGGCAAAAATCAATGAATATTGTAAATGCACAAACAGTAATTTCTCCGCATTGCAAGGTGCAATTCTGAAATTTTTTGCTTTTTTCTGCTCCTCTTAGCATGATAAAGAAGATTCAAAGAGAGTGAGATGCCAGCTCCTTTCATTCAGTCAGTAGCTTCAATCATTTCTGGACGTTTTTCAATGGCAAAAATCAATGAATATTGTAAATGCACAAACAGTAATTTCTCCGCATTGCAAGGTGCAATTCTGAAATTTTTTGCTTTTTCCTGCTCCTCTTAGCATGATAAACAAGATTCAAAGACAATGAGATGCCAGCTCCTTTCATTCAGTCAGTAGCTTCAATCATTTCTGGACGTTTTTCAATGGCAAAAATCAAGGAATATTGTAAATGCACAAACAGTAATTTCTCCGCATTGCAAGGTGCAATTCTGAAATTTTTTGCTTTTTCCTGCTCCTCTTAGCATGATAAAGAAGATTCAAAGAGAGTGAGATGCCAGCTCCTTTCATTCAGTCAGTAGCTTCAAACATTTCTGGTATATGAATAACATGATGTTTTTCAATGGCAAAAATCAATGAATATTGTAAATGCACAAACAGTAATTTCTCCGCATTGCAAGGTGCAATTCTGAAATTTTTTGCTTTTTCCTGCTCCTCTTAGCATGATAGAGAAGATTCAAAGAGAGTGAGATGCCAGCTCCTTTCATTCAGTCAGTAGCTTCAATCATTTCTGGACGTTTTTCAATGGCAAAAATCAATGAATATTGTAAATGCACAAACAGTAATTTCTCCGCATTGCAAGGTGCAATTCTGAATTTTTTTGCTTTTTCCTGCTCCTCTTAGCATGATAAAGAAGATTCAAAGAGAGTGAGATGCCAGCTCCTTTCATTCAGTCAGTAGCTTCAAACATTTCTGGTATATGAATAACATGATGTTTTTCAATGGCAAAAATCAATGAATATTGTAAATGCACAAACAGTAATTTCTCCGCATTGCAAGGTGCAATTTTGAAATTTTTTGCTTTTTCCTGCTCCTCTTAGCATGATAAAGAAGATTCAAAGAGAGTGAGATGCCAGCTCCTTTCATTCAGTCAGTAGCTTCAATCATTTCTGGACGTTTTTCAATGGCAAAAATCAATGAATATTGTAAATGCACAAACAGTAATTTCTCCGCATTGCAAGGTGCAATTCTGAAATTTTTTGCTTTTTTCTGCTCCTCTTAGCATGATAAAGAAGATTCAAAGAGAGTGAGATGCCAGCTCCTTTCACTCAGTCAGTAGCTTCAAACATTTCTGGTATATGAATAACATGATGTTTTTCAATGGCAAAAATCAATGAATATTGTAAATGCACAAACAGTAATTTCTCCGCATTGCAAGGTGCAATTCTGAAATTTTTTGCTTTTTCCTGCTCCTCTTAGCATGATAAAGAAGATTCAAAGAGAGTGAGATGCCAGCTCCTTTCATTCAGTCAGTAGCTTCAATCATTTCTGGACGTTTTTCAATGGCAAAAATCAATGAATATTGTAAATGCACAAACAGTAATTTCTCCGCATTGCAAGGTGCAATTCTGAAATTTTTTGCTTTTTCCTGCTCCTCTTAGCAAGATAAACAAGATTCAAAGAGAGTGAGATGCCAGCTCCTTTCATTCAGTCAGTAGCTTCAATCATTTCTGGACGTTTTTCAATGGCAAAAATCAATGAATATTGTAAATGCACAAACAGTAATTTCTCCGCATTGCAAGGTGCAATTCTGAAATTTTTTGCTTTTTCCTGCTCCTCTTAGCATGATAAAGAAGATTCAAAGAGAGTGAGATGCCAGCTCCTTTCATTCAGTCAGTAGCTTCAATCATTTCTGGACGTTTTTCAATGGCAAAAATCAATGAATATTGTAAATGCACAAACAGTAATTTCTCCGCATTGCAAGGTGCAATTCTGAAATTTTTTGCTTTTTCCTGCTCCTCTTAGCATGATAAACAAGATTGAAAGAGAGTGAGATGCCAGCTCCTTTCATTCAGTCAGTAGCTTCAATCATTTCTGGATGTTTTTCAATGGCAAAAATCAATGAATATTGTAAATGCACAAACAGTAATTTCTCCGCATTGCAAGGTGCAATTCTGAAATTTTTTGCTTTTTTCTGCTCCTCTTAGCATGATAAAGAAGATTCAAAGAGAATGAGATGCCAGCTCCTTTCATTCAGTCAGTAGCTTCAAACATTTCTGGTATATGAATAACATGATGTTTTTCAATGGCAAAAATCAATGAATATTGTAAATGCACAAACAGTAATTTCTCCGCATTGCAAGGTGCAATTCTGAAATTTTTTGCTTTTTCCTGCTCCTCTAAGCATGATAAAGAAGATTCAAAGAGAGTGAGATGCCAGCTCCTTTCATTCAGTCAGTAGCTTCAATCATTTCTGGACGTTTTTCAATGGCAAAAATCAATGACTATTGTAAATGCACAAACAGTAATTTCTCCGCATTGCAAGGTGCAATTCTGAAATTTTTTGCTTTTTCCTGCTCCTCTTAGCATGATAAACAAGATTCAAAGAGAATGAGATGCCAGCTCCTTTCATTCAGTCAGTAGCTTCAATCATTTCTGGACGTTTTTCAATGGCAAAAATCAATGAATATTGTAAATGCACAAACAGTAATTTCTCCGCATTGCAAGGTGCAATTCTGAAATTTTTTGCTTTTTCCTGCTCCTCTTAGCATGATAAAGAAGATTCAAAGAGAGTGAGATGCCAGCTCCTTTCATTCAGTCAGTAGCTTCAAACATTTCTGGTATATGAATAACATGATGTTTTTCAATGGCAAAAATCAATGAATATTGTAAATGCACAAACAGTAATTTCTCCGCATTGCAAGGTGCAATTCTGAAATTTTTGCTTTTTCCTGCTCCTCTTAGCATGATAAAGAAGATTCAAAGAGAGTGAGATGCCAGCTCCTTTCATTCAGTCAGTAGCTTCAATCATTTCTGGACGTTTTTCAATGGCAAAAATCAATGAATATTGTAAATGCGCAAACAGTAATTTCTCCGCATTGCAAGGTGCAATTCTGAATTTTTTTGCTTTTTCCTGCTCCTCTTAGCATGATAAAGAAGATTCAAAGAGAGTGAGATGCCAGCTCCTTTCATTCAGTCAGTAGCTTCAAACATTTCTGGTATATGAATAACATGATGTTTTTCAATGGCAAAAATCAATGAATATTGTAAATGCACAAACAGTAATTTCTCCGCATTGCAAGGTGCAATTTTGAAATTTTTTGCTTTTTCCTGCTCCTCTTAGCATGATAAAGGAGATTCAAAGAGAGTGAGATGCCAGCTCCTTTCATTCAGTCAGTAGCTTCAATCATTTCTGGACGTTTTTCAATGGCAAAAATCAATGAATATTGTAAATGCACAAACAGTAATTTCTCCGCATTGCAAGGTGCAATTCTGAATTTTTTTGCTTTTTCCTGCTCCTCTTAGCATGATAAACAAGATTCAAAGAGAGTGAGATGCCAGCTCCTTTCATTCAGTCAGTAGCTTCAATCATTTCTGGACGTTTTTCAATGGCAAAAATCATTGAATATTGTAAATGCACAAACAGTAATTTCTCCGCATTGCAAGGTGCAATTCTGAAATTTTTTGCTTTTTCCTGCTCCTCAGCATGATAAAGAAGATTCAAAGAGAGTGAGATGCCAGCTCCTTTCATTCAGTCAGTAGCTTCAATCATTTCTGGTATATGAATAACATGATGTTTTTCAATGGCAAAAATCAATGAATATTGTAAATGCACAAACAGTAATTTCTCCGCATTGCAAGGTGCAATTCTGAAATTTTTTGCTTTTTCCTGCTCCTCTAAGCATGATAAAGAAGATTCAAAGAGAGTGAGATGCCAGCTCCTTTCATTCAGTCAGTAGCTTCAATCATTTCTGGACGTTTTTCAATGGCAAAAATCAATGAATATTGTAAATGCACAAACAGTAATTTCTCCGCATTGCAAGGTGCAATTCTGAAATTTTTTGCTTTTTCCTGCTCCTCTTAGCATGATAAACAAGATTCAAAGTGAATGAGATGCCAGCTCCTTTCATTCAGTCAGTAGCTTCAATCATTTCTGGACGTTTTTCAATGCAAAAATCAATGAATATTGTAAATGCACAAACAGTAATTTCTCCGCATTGCAAGGTGCAATTCTGAAATTTTTTGCTTTTTCCTGCTCCTCTTAGCATGATAAAGAAGATTCAAAGAGAGTGAGATGCCAGCTCCTTTCATTCAGTCAGTAGCTTCAAACATTTCTGGTATATGAATAACGATGTTTTTCAATGGCAAAAATCAATGAATATTGTAAATGCACAAACAGTAATTTCTCCGCATTGCAAGGTGCAATTCTGAAATTTTTTGCTTTTTCCTGCTCCTCTTAGCATGATAAAGAAGATTCAAAGAGAGTGAGATGCCAGCTCCTTTCATTCAGTCAGTAGCTTCAAACATTTCTGGTATATGAATAACATGATGTTTTTCAATGGCAAAAATCAATGAATATTGTAAATGCACAAACAGTAATTTCTCCGCATTGCAAGGTGCAATTTTGAAATTTTTTGCTTTTTCCTGCTCCTCTTAGCATGATAAAGAAGATTCAAAGAGAGTGAGATGCCAGCTCCTTTCATTCAGTCAGTAGCTTCAATCATTTCTGGACGTTTTTCAATGGCAAAAATCAATGAATATTGTAAATGCACAAACAGTAATTTCTCCGCATTGCAAGGTGCAATTCTGAATTTTTTTGCTTTTTCCTGCTCCTCTTAGCATGATAAACAAGATTCAAAGAGAGTGAGATGCCAGCTCCTTTCATTCAGTCAGTAGCTTCAATCATTTCTGGATGTTTTTCAATGGCAAAAATCAATGAATATTGTAAATGCACAAACAGTAATTTCTCCGCATTGCAAGGTGCAATTCTGAAATTTTTTGCTTTTTTCTGCTCCTCTTAGCATGATAAAGAAGATTCAAAGAGAGTGAGATGCCAGCTCCTTTCATTCAGTCAGTAGCTTCAAACATTTCTGGTATATGAATAACATGATGTTTTTCAATGGCAAAAATCAATGAATATTGTAAATGCACAAACAGTAATTTCTCCGCATTGCAAGGTGCAAATCTGAAATTTTTTGCTTTTTCCTGCTCCTCTTAGCATGATAAAGAAGATTCAAAGAGAGTGAGATGCCAGCTCCTTTCATTCAGTCAGTAGCTTCAATCATTTCTGGACGTTTTTCAATGGCAAAAATCATTGAATATTGTAAATGCACAAACAGTAATTTCTCCGCATTGCAAGGTGCAATTCTGAATTTTTTTGCTTTTTCCTGCTCCTCTTAGCATGATAAAGAAGATTCAAAGAGAGTGAGATGCCAGCTCCTTTCATTCAGTCAGTAGCTTCAATCATTTCTGGACGTTTTTCAATGGCAAAAATCAATGAATATTGTAAATGCACAAACAGTAATTTCTCCGCATTGCAAGGTGCAATTCTGAAATTTTTTGCTTTTTCCTGCTCCTCTTAGCATGATAAAGAAGATTCAAAGAGAGTGAGATGCCAGCTCCTTTCATTCAGTCAGTAGCTTCAAACATTTCTGGTATATGAATAACATGATGTTTTTCAATGGCAAAAATCAATGAATATTGTAAATGCACAAACAGTAATTTCTCCGCATTGCAAGGTGCAATTTTGAAATTTTTTGCTTTTTCCTGCTCCTCTTAGCATGATAAAGAAGATTCAAAGAGAGTGAGATGCCAGCTCCTTTCATTCAGTCAGTAGCTTCAATCATTTCTGGACGTTTTTCAATGGCAAAAATCAATGAATATTGTAAATGCACAAACAGTAATTTCTCCGCATTGCAAGGTGCAATTCTGAATTTTTTTGCTTTTTCCTGCTCCTCTTAGAATGATAAACAAGATTCAAAGAGAGTGAGATGCCAGCTCCTTTCATTCAGTCAGTAGCTTCAATCATTTCTGGATGTTTTTCAATGGCAAAAATCAATGAATATTGTAAATGCACAAACAGTAATTTCTCCGCATTGCAAGGTGCAATTCTGAAATTTTTTGCTTTTTTCTGCTCCTCTTAGCATGATAAAGAAGATTCAAAGAGAGTGAGATGCCAGCTCCTTTCATTCAGTCAGTAGCTTCAAACATTTCTGGTATATGAATAACATGATGTTTTTCAATGGCAAAAATCAATGAATATTGTAAATGCACAAACAGTAATTTCTCCGCATTGCAAGGTGCAATTCTGAAATTTTTTGCTTTTTCCTGCTCCTCTTAGCATGATAAAGAAGATTCAAAGAGAGTGAGATGCCAGCTCCTTTCATTCAGTCAGTAGCTTCAAACATTTCTGGTATATGAATAACATGATGTTTTTCAATGGCAAAAATCAATGAATATTGTAAATGCACAAACAGTAATTTCTCCGCATTGCAAGGTGCAAATCTGAAATTTTTTGCTTTTTCCTGCTCCTCTTAGCATGATAAAGAAGATTCAAAGAGAGTGAGATGCCAGCTCCTTTCATTCAGTCAGTAGCTTCAATCATTTCTGGACGTTTTTCAATGGCAAAAATCATTGAATATTGTAAATGCACAAACAGTAATTTCTCCGCATTGCAAGGTGCAATTCTGAAATTTTTTGCTTTTTCCTGCTCCTCTTAGCATGATAAAGAAGATTCAAAGAGAGTGAGATGCCAGCTCCTTTCATTCAGTCAGTAGCTTCAATCATTTCTGGTATATGAATAACATGATGTTTTTCAATGGCAAAAATCAATGAATATTGTAAATGCACAAACAGTAATTTCTCCACATTGCAAGGTGCAATTCTGAAATTTTTTGCTTTTTCCTGCTCCTCTAAGCATGATAAAGAAGATTTAAAGAGAGTGAGATGCCAGCTCCTTTCATTCAGTCAGGAGCTTCAATCATTTCTGGACGTTTTTCAATGGCAAAAATCAATGAATATTGTAAATGCACAAACAGTAATTTCTCCGCATTGCAAGGTGCAATTCTGAAATTTTTTGCTTTTTCCTGCTCCTCTTAGCATGATAAACAAGATTCAAAGAGAATGAGATGCCAGCTCCTTTCATTCAGTCAGTAGCTTCAATCATTTCTGGACATTTTTCAATGCAAAAATCAATGAATATTGTAAATGCACAAACAGTAATTTCTCCGCATTGCAAGGTGCAATTCTGAAATTTTTTGCTTTTTCCTGCTCCTCTTAGCATGATAAAGAAGATTCAAAGAGAGTGAGATGCCAGCTCCTTTCATTCAGTCAGTAGCTTCAAACATTTCTGGTATATGAATAACATGATGTTTTTCAATGGCAAAAATCAATGAATATTGTAAATGCACAAACAGTAATTTCTCCGCATTGCAAGGTGCAATTCTGAAATTTTTTGCTTTTTCCTGCTCCTCTTAGCATGATAAAGAAGATTCAAAGAGAGTGAGATGCCAGCTCCTTTCATTCAGTCAGTAGCTTCAATCATTTCTGGACGTTTTTCAATGGCAAAAATCAATGAATATTGTAAATGCACAAACAGTAATTTCTCCGCATTGCAAGGTGCAATTCTGAATTTTTTTGCTTTTTCCTGCTCCTCTTAGCATGATAAAGAAGATTCAAAGAGAGTGAGATGCCAGCTCCTTTCATTCAGTCAGTAGCTTCAATCATTTCTGGACGTTTTTCAATGGCAAAAATCAATGAATATTGTAAATGCACAAACAGTAATTTCTCCGCATTGCAAGATGCAATTCTGAAATTTTTTGCTTTTTCCTGCTCCTCTTAGCATGATAAAGAAGATTCAAAGAGAGTGAGATGCCAGCTCCTTTCATTCAGTCAGTAGCTTCAAACATTTCTGGTATATGAATAACATGATGTTTTTCAATGGCAAAAATCAATGAATATTGTAAATGCACAAACAGTAATTTCTCCGCATTGCAAGGTGCAATTCTGAAATTTTTTGCTTTTTCCTGCTCCTCTTAGCATGATAAAGAAGATTCAAAGAGAGTGAGATGCCAGCTCCTTTCATTCAGTCAGTAGCTTCAATCATTTCTGGACGTTTTTCAATGGCAAAAATCAATGAATATTGTAAATGCACAAACAGTAATTTCTCCGCATTGCAAGGTGCAATTCTGAAATTTTTTGCTTTTTCCTGCTCCTCTTAGCAAGATAAAGAAGATTCAAAGAGAGTGAGATGCCAGCTCCTTTCATTCAGTCAGTAGCTTCAATCATTTCTGGACTTTTTCAATGGCAAAAATCAATGAATATTGTAAATGCACAAACAGTAATTTCTCCGCATTGCAAGGTGCAATTCTGAAATTTTTTGCTTTTTCCTGCTCCTCTTAGCATGATAAAGAAGATTCAAAGAGAGTGAGATGCCAGCTCCTTTCATTCAGTCAGTAGCTTCAATCATTTCTGGACGTTTTTCAATGGCAAAAATCAATGAATATTGTAAATGCACAAACAGTAATTTCTCCGCATTGCAAGGTGCAATTCTGAAATTTTTTGCTTTTTCCTGCTCCTCTTAGCATGATAAAGAAGATTCAAAGAGAGTGAGATGCCAGCTCCTTTCATTCAGTCAGTAGCTTCAATCATTTCTGGACGTTTTTCAATGGCAAAAATCAATGAATATTGTAAATGCACAAACAGTAATTTCTCCGCATTGCAAGGTGCAATTCTGAAATTTTTTGCTTTTTCCTGCTCCTCTTAGCATGATAAAGAAGATTCAAAGAGAGTGAGATGCCAGCTCCTTTCATTCAGTCAGTAGCTTCAAACATTTCTGGTATATGAATAACATGATGTTTTTCAATGGCAAAAATCAATGAATATTGTAAATGCACAAACAGTAATTTCTCCGCATTGCAAGGTGCAATTTTGAAATTTTTTGCTTTTTCCTGCTCCTCTTAGCATGATAAAGAAGATTCAAAGAGAGTGAGATGCCAGCTCCTTTCATTCAGTCAGTAGCCTCAATCATTTCTGGACGTTTTTCAATGGCAAAAATCAATGAATATTGTAAATGCACAAACAGTAATTTCTCCGCATTGCAAGGTGCAATTCTGAAATTTTTTGCTTTTTCCTGCTCCTCTTAGCATGATAAAGAAGATTCAAAGAGAGTGAGATGCCAGCTCCTTTCATTCAGTCAGTAGCTTCAATCATTTCTGGACATTTTTCAATGGCAAAAATCAATGAATATTGTAAATGCACAAACAGTAATTTCTCCGCATTGCAAGGTGCAATTCTGAAATTTTTTGCTTTTTCCTGCTCCTCTTAGCAAGATAAACAAGATTCAAAGAGAGTGAGATGCCAGCTCCTTTCATTCAGTCAGTAGCTTCAATCATTTCTGGACGTTTTTCAATGGCAAAAATCAATGAATATTGTAAATGCACAAACAGTAATTTCTCCGCATTGCAAGGTGCAATTCTGAAATTTTTTGCTTTTTCCTGCTCCTCTTAGCATGATAAAGAAGATTCAAAGAGAGTGAGATGCCAGCTCCTTTCATTCAGTCCGTAGCTTCAATCATTTCTGGACGTTTTTCAATGGCAAAAATCAATGAATATTGTAAATGCACAAACAGTAATTTCTCCGCATTGCAAGGTGCAATTCTGAAATTTTTTGCTTTTTCCTGCTCCTCTTAGCATGATAAAGAAGATTCAAAGAGAGTGAGATGCCAGCTCCTTTCATTCAGTCAGTAGCTTCAAACATTTCTGGTATATGAATAACATGATGTTTTTCAATGGCAAAAATCAATGAATATTGTAAATGCACAAACAGTAATTTCTCCGCATTGCAAGGTGCAATTTTGATATTTTTTGCTTTTTCCTGCTCCTCTTAGCATGATAAAGAAGATTCAAAGAGAGTGAGATGCCAGCTCCTTTCATTCAGTCAGTAGCTTCAATCATTTCTGGACGTTTTTCAATGGCAAAAATCAATGAATATTGTAAATGCACAAACAGTAATTTCTCCGCATTGCAAGGTGCAATTCTGAAATTTTTTGCTTTTTCCTGCTCCTCTTAGCATGATAAACAAGATTGAAAGAGAGTGAGATGCCAGCTCCTTTCATTCAGTCAGTAGCTTCAATCATTTCTGGATGTTTTTCAATGGCAAAAATCAATGAATATTGTAAATGCACAAACAGTAATTTCTCCGCATTGCAAGGTGCAATTCTGAAATTTTTTGCTTTTTTCTGCTCCTCTTAGCATGATAAAGAAGATTCAAAGAGAGTGAGATGCCAGCTCCTTTCATTCAGGCAGTAGCTTCAAACATTTCTGGTATATGAATAACATGATGTTTTTCAATGGCAAAAATCAATGAATATTGTAAATGCACAAACAGTAATTTCTCCGCATTGCAAGGTGCAATTCTGAAATTTTTTGCTTTTTCCTGCTCCTCTAAGCATGATAAAGAAGATTCAAAGAGAGTGAGATGCCAGCTCCTTTCATTCAGTCAGTAGCTTCAATCATTTCTGGACGTTTTTCAATGGCAAAAATCAATGAATATTGTAAATGCACAAACAGTAATTTCTCCGCATTGCAAGGTGCAATTCTGAAATTTTTTGCTTTTTCCTGCTCCTCTTAGCATGATAAACAAGATTCAAAGAGAATGAGATGCCAGCTCCTTTCATTCAGTCAGTAGCTTCAATCATTTCTGGACGTTTTTCAATGGCAAAAATCAATGAATATTGTAAATGCACAAACAGTAATTTCTCCGCATTGCAAGGTGCAATTCTGAAATTTTTTGCTTTTTCCTGCTCCTCTTAGCATGATAAAGAAGATTCAAAGAGAGTGAGATGCCAGCTCCTTTCATTCAGTCAGTAGCTTCAAACATTTCTGGTATATGAATAACATGATGTTTTTCAATGGCAAAAATCAATGAATATTGTAAATGCACAAACAGTAATTTCTCCGCATTGCAAGGTGCAATTCTGAAATTTTTTGCTTTTTCCTGCTCCTCTTAGCATGATAGAGAAGATTCAAAGAGAGTGAGATGCCAGCTCCTTTCATTCAGTCAGTAGCTTCAATCATTTCTGGACGTTTTTCAATGGCAAAAATCAATGAATATTGTAAATGCACAAACAGTAATTTCTCCGCATTGCAAGGTGCAATTCTGAATTTTTTTGCTTTTTCCTGCTCCTCTTAGCATGATAAAGAAGATTCAAAGAGAGTGAGATGCCAGCTCCTTTCATTCAGTCAGTAGCTTCAAACATTTCTGGTATATGAATAACATGATGTTTTTCAATGGCAAAAATCAATGAATATTGTAAATGCACAAACAGTAATTTCTCCGCATTGCAAGGTGCAATTTTGAAATTTTTTGCTTTTTCCTGCTCCTCTTAGCATGATAAAGAAGATTCAAAGAGAGTGAGATGCCAGCTCCTTTCATTCAGTCAGTAGCCTCAATCATTTCTGGACGTTTTTCAATGGCAAAAATCAATGAATATTGTAAATGCACAAACAGTAATTTCTCCGCATTGCAAGGTGCAATTCTGAAATTTTTTGCTTTTTTCTGCTCCTCTTAGCATGATAAAGAAGATTCAAAGAGAGTGAGATGCCAGCTCCTTTCACTCAGTCAGTAGCTTCAAACATTTCTGGTATATGAATAACATGATGTTTTTCAATGGCAAAAATCAATGAATATTGTAAATGCACAAACTGTAATTTCTCCGCATTGCAAGGTGCAATTCTGAAATTTTTTGCTTTTTCCTGCTCCTCTTAGCATGATAAAGAAGATTCAAAGAGAGTGAGATGCCAGCTCCTTACATTCAGTCAGTAGCTTCAATCATTTCTGGACATTTTTCAATGGCAAAAATCAATGAATATTGTAAATGCACAAACAGTAATTTCTCCGCATTGCAAGGTGCAATTCTGAAATTTTTTGCTTTTTCCTGCTCCTCTTAGCAAGATAAACAAGATTCAAAGAGAGTGAGATGCCAGCTCCTTTCATTCAGTCAGTAGCTTCAATCATTTCTGGACGTTTTTCAATGGCAAAAATCAATGAATATTGTAAATGCACAAACAGTAATTTCTCCGCATTGCAAGGTGCAATTCTGAAATTTTTTGCTTTTTCCTGCTCCTCTTAGCATGATAAAGAAGATTCAAAGAGAGTGAGATGCCAGCTCCTTTCATTCAGTCAGTAGCTTCAATCATTTCTGGACGTTTTTCAATGGCAAAAATCAATGAATATTGTAAATGCACAAACAGTAATTTCTCCGCATTGCAAGGTGCAATTCTGAAATTTTTTGCTTTTTCCTGCTCCTCTTAGCATGATAAAGAAGATTCAAAGAGAGTGAGATGCCAGCTCCTTTCATTCAGTCAGTAGCTTCAAACATTTCTGGTATATGAATAACATGATGTTTTTCAATGGCAAAAATCAATGAATATTGTAAATGCACAAACAGTAATTTCTCCGCATTGCAAGGTGCAATTTTGAAATTTTTTGCTTTTTCCTGCTCCTCTTAGCATGATAAAGAAGATTCAAAGAGAGTGAGATGCCAGCTCCTTTCATTCAGTCAGTAGCTTCAATCATTTCTGGACGTTTTTCAATGGCAAAAATCAATGAATATTGTAAATGCACAAACAGTAATTTCTCCGCATTGCAAGGTGCAATTCTGAAATTTTTTGCTTTTTCCTGCTCCTCTTAGCATGATAAACAAGATTGAAAGAGAGTGAGATGCCAGCTCCTTTCATTCAGTCAGTAGCTTCAATCATTTCTGGATGTTTTTCAATGGCAAAAATCAATGAATATTGTAAATGCACAAACAGTAATTTCTCCGCATTGCAAGGTGCAATTCTGAAATTTTTTGCTTTTTTCTGCTCCTCTTAGCATGATAAAGAAGATTCAAAGAGAGTGAGATGCCAGCTCCTTTCATTCAGTCAGTAGCTTCAAACATTTCTGGTATATGAATAACATGATGTTTTTCAATGGCAAAAATCAATGAATATTGTAAATGCACAAACAGTAATTTCTCCGCATTGCAAGGTGCAATTCTGAAATTTTTTGCTTTTTCCTGCTCCTCTAAGCATGATAAAGAAGATTCAAAGAGAGTGAGATGCCAGCTCCTTTCATTCAGTCAGTAGCTTCAATCATTTCTGGACATTTTTCAATGGCAAAAATCAATGAATATTGTAAATGCACAAACAGTAATTTCTCCGCATTGCAAGGTGCAATTCTGAAATTTTTTGCTTTTTCCTGCTCCTCTTAGCATGATAAACAAGATTCAAAGAGAATGAGATGCCAGCTCCTTTCATTCAGTCAGTAGCTTCAATCATTTCTGGACGTTTTTCAATGGCAAAAATCAATGAATATTGTAAATGCACAAACAGTAATTTCTCCGCATTGCAAGGTGCAATTCTGAAATTTTTTGCTTTTTCCTGCTCCTCTTAGCATGATAAAGAAGATTCAAAGAGAGTGAGATGCCAGCTCCTTTCATTCAGTCAGTAGCTTCAAACATTTCTGGTATATGAATAACATGATGTTTTTCAATGGCAAAAATCAATGAATATTGTAAATGCACAAACAGTAATTTCTCCGCATTGCAAGGTGCAATTCTGAAATTTTTTGCTTTTTCCTGCTCCTCTTAGCATGATAGAGAAGATTCAAAGAGAGTGAGATGCCAGCTCCTTTCATTCAGTCAGTAGCTTCAATCATTTCTGGACGTTTTTCAATGGCAAAAATCAATGAATATTGTAAATGCACAAACAGTAATTTCTCCGCATTGCAAGGTGCAATTCTGAAATTTTTTGCTTTTTCCTGCTCCTCTTAGCATGATAAAGAAGATTCAAAGAGAGTGAGATGCCAGCTCCTTTCATTCAGTCAGTAGCTTCAAACATTTCTGGTATATGAATAACATGATGTTTTTCAATGGCAAAAATCAATGAATATTGTAAATGCACAAACAGTAATTTCTCCGCATTGCAAGGTGCAATTTTGAAATTTTTTGCTTTTTCCTGCTCCTCTTAGCATGATAAAGAAGATTCAAAGAGAGTGAGATGCCAGCTCCTTTCATTCAGTCAGTAGCTTCAATCATTTCTGGACGTTTTTCAATGGCAAAAATCAATGAATATTGTAAATGCACAAACAGTAATTTCTCCGCATTGCAAGGTGCAATTCTGAAATTTTTTGCTTTTTTCTGCTCCTCTTAGCATGATAAAGAAGATTCAAAGAGAGTGAGATGCCAGCTCCTTTCACTCAGTCAGTAGCTTCAAACATTTCTGGTATATGAATAACATGATGTTTTTCAATGGCAAAAATCAATGAATATTGTAAATGCACAAACAGTAATTTCTCCGCATTGCAAGGTGCAATTCTGAAATTTTTTGCTTTTTCCTGCTCCTCTTAGCATGATAAAGAAGATTCAAAGAGAGTGAGATGCCAGCTCCTTTCATTCAGTCAGTAGCTTCAATCATTTCTGGACGTTTTTCAATGGCAAAAATCAATGAATATTGTAAATGCACAAACAGTAATTTCTCCGCATTGCAAGGTGCAATTCTGAAATTTTTTGCTTTTTCCTGCTCCTCTTAGCAAGATAAACAAGATTCAAAGAGAGTGAGATGCCAGCTCCTTTCATTCAGTCAGTAGCTTCAATCATTTCTGGACGTTTTTCAATGGCAAAAATCAATGAATATTGTAAATGCACAAACAGTAATTTCTCCGCATTGCAAGGTGCAATTCTGAAATTTTTTGCTTTTTCCTGCTCCTCTTAGCATGATAAAGAAGATTCAAAGAGAGTGAGATGCCAGCTCCTTTCATTCAGTCAGTAGCTTCAATCATTTCTGGACGTTTTTCAATGGCAAAAATCAATGAATATTGTAAATGCACAAACAGTAATTTCTCCGCATTGCAAGGTGCAATTCTGAAATTTTTTGCTTTTTCCTGCTCCTCTTAGCATGATAAAGAAGATTCAAAGAGAGTGAGATGCCAGCTCCTTTCATTCAGTCAGTAGCTTCAAACATTTCTGGTATATGAATAACATGATGTTTTTCAATGGCAAAAATCAATGAATATTGTAAATGCACAAACAGTAATTTCTCCGCATTGCAAGGTGCAATTTTGAAATTTTTTGCTTTTTCCTGCTCCTCTTAGCATGATAAAGAAGATTCAAAGAGAGTGAGATGCCAGCTCCTTTCATTCAGTCAGTAGCTTCAATCATTTCTGGACGTTTTTCAATGGCAAAAATCAATGAATATTGTAAATGCACAAACAGTAATTTCTCCGCATTGCAAGGTGCAATTCTGAAATTTTTTGCTTTTTCCTGCTCCTCTTAGCATGATAAACAAGATTGAAAGAGAGTGAGATGCCAGCTCCTTTCATTCAGTCAGTAGCTTCAATCATTTCTGGATGTTTTTCAATGGCAAAAATCAATGAATATTGTAAATGCACAAACAGTAATTTCTCCGCATTGCAAGGTGCAATTCTGAAATTTTTTGCTTTTTTCTGCTCCTCTTAGCATGATAAAGAAGATTCAAAGAGAGTGAGATGCCAGCTCCTTTCATTCAGTCAGTAGCTTCAAACATTTCTGGTATATGAATAACATGATGTTTTTCAATGGCAAAAATCAATGAATATTGTAAATGCACAAACAGTAATTTCTCCGCATTGCAAGGTGCAATTCTGAAATTTTTTGCTTTTTCCTGCTCCTCTAAGCATGATAAAGAAGATTCAAAGAGAGTGAGATGCCAGCTCCTTTCATTCAGTCAGTAGCTTCAATCATTTCTGGACGTTTTTCAATGGCAAAAATCAATGAATATTGTAAATGCACAAACAGTAATTTCTCCGCATTGCAAGGTGCAATTCTGAAATTTTTTGCTTTTTCCTGCTCCTCTTAGCATGATAAACAAGATTCAAAGAGAATGAGATGCCAGCTCCTTTCATTCAGTCAGTAGCTTCAATGATTTCTGGACGTTTTTCAATGGCAAAAATCAATGAATATTGTAAATGCACAAACAGTAATTTCTCCGCATTGCAAGGTGCAATTCTGAAATTTTTTGCTTTTTCCTGCTCCTCTTAGCATGATAAAGATTCAAAGAGAGTGAGATGCCAGCTCCTTTCATTCAGTCAGTAGCTTCAAACATTTCTGGTATATGAATAACATGATGTTTTTCAATGGCAAAAATCAATGAATATTGTAAATGCACAAACAGTAATTTCTCCGCATTGCAAGGTGCAATTCTGAAATTTTTTGCTTTTTCCTGCTCCTCTTAGCATGATAAAGAAGATTCAAAGAGAGTGAGATGCCAGCTCCTTTCATTCAGTCAGTAGCTTCAATCATTTCTGGACGTTTTTCAATGGCAAAAATCAATGAATATTGTAAATGCGCAAACAGTAATTTCTCCGCATTGCAAGGTGCAATTCTGAATTTTTTTGCTTTTTCCTGCTCCTCTTAGCATGATAAAGAAGATTCAAAGAGAGTGAGATGCCAGCTCCTTTCATTCAGTCAGTAGCTTCAAACATTTCTGGTATATGAATAACATGATGTTTTTCAATGGCAAAAATCAATGAATATTGTAAATGCACAAACAGTAATTTCTCCGCATTGCAAGGTGCAATTTTGAAATTTTTTGCTTTTTCCTGCTCCTCTTAGCATGATAAAGAAGATTCAAAGAGAGTGAGATGCCAGCTCCTTTCATTCAGTCAGTAGCTTCAATCATTTCTGGACGTTTTTCAATGGCAAAAATCAATGAATATTGTAAATGCACAAACAGTAATTTCTCCGCATTGCAAGGTGCAATTCTGAATTTTTTTGCTTTTTCCTGCTCCTCTTAGCATGATAAACAAGATTCAAAGAGAGTGAGATGCCAGCTCCTTTCATTCAGTCAGTAGCTTCAATCATTTCTGGACGTTTTTCAATGTCAAAAATCATTGAATATTGTAAATGCACAAACAGTAATTTCTCCGCATTGCAAGGTGCAATTCTGAAATTTTTTGCTTTTTCCTGCTCCTCTTAGCATGATAAAGAAGATTCAAAGAGAGTGAGATGCCAGCTCCTTTCATTCAGTCAGTAGCTTCAATCATTTCTGGTATATGAATAACATGATGTTTTTCAATGGCAAAAATCAATGAATATTGTAAATGCACAAACAGTAATTTCTCCGCATTGCAAGGTGCAATTCTGAAATTTTTTGCTTTTTCCTGCTCCTCTAAGCATGATAAAGAAGATTCAAAGAGAGTGAGATGCCAGCTCCTTTCATTCAGTCAGTAGCTTCAATCATTTCTGGACGTTTTTCAATGGCAAAAATCAATGAATATTGTAAATGCACAAACAGTAATTTCTCCGCATTGCAAGGTGCAATTCTGAAATTTTTTGCTTTTTCCTGCTCCTCTTAGCATGATAAAGAAGATTCAAAGAGAGTGAGATGCCAGCTCCTTTCATTCAGTCAGTAGCTTCAATCATTTCTGGACGTTTTTCAATGGCAAAAATCAATGAATATTGTAAATGCACAAACAGTAATTTCTCCGCATTGCAAGGTGCAATTCTGAAATTTTTTGCTTTTTTCTGCTCCTCTTAGCATGATAAAGAAGATTCAAAGAGAGTGAGATGCCAGCTCCTTTCATTCAGTCAGTAGCTTCAAACATTTCTGGTATATGAATAACATGATGTTTTTCAATGGCAAAAATCAATGAATATTGTAAATGCACAAACAGTAATTTCTCCGCATTGCAAGGTGCAATTCTGAAATTTTTTGCTTTTTCCTGCTCCTCTAAGCATGATAAAGAAGATTCAAAGAGAGTGAGATGCCAGCTCCTTTCATTCAGTCAGTAGCTTCAATCATTTCTGGACGTTTTTCAATGGCAAAAATCAATGAATATTGTAAATGCACAAACAGTAATTTCTCCGCATTGCAAGGTGCAATTCTGAAATTTTTTGCTTTTTCCTGCTCCTCTTAGCATGATAAACAAGATTCAAAGAGAATGAGATGCCAGCTCCTTTCATTCAGTCAGTAGCTTCAATGATTTCTGGACGTTTTTCAATGGCAAAAATCAATGAATATTGTAAATGCACAAACAGTAATTTCTCCGCATTGCAAGGTGCAATTTTGAAATTTTTTGCTTTTTCCTGCTCCTCTTAGCATGATAAAGAAGATTCAAAGAGAGTGAGATGCCAGCTCCTTTCATTCAGTCAGTAGCTTCAATCATTTCTGGACGTTTTTCAATGGCAAAAATCAATGAATATTGTAAATGCACAAACAGTAATTTCTCCGCATTGCAAGGTGCAATTCTGAAATTTTTTGCTTTTTCCTGCTCCTCTTAGCATGATAAACAAGATTGAAAGAGAGTGAGATGCCAGCTCCTTTCATTCAGTCAGTAGCTTCAATCATTTCTGGATGTTTTTCAATGGCAAAAATCAATGAATATTGTAAATGCACAAACAGTAATTTCTCCGCATTGCAAGGTGCAATTCTGAAATTTTTTGCTTTTTTCTGCTCCTCTTAGCATGATAAAGAAGATTCAAAGAGAGTGAGATGCCAGCTCCTTTCATTCAGTCAGTAGCTTCAAACATTTCTGGTATATGAATAACATGATGTTTTTCAATGGCAAAAATCAATGAATATTGTAAATGCACAAACAGTAATTTCTCCGCATTGCAAGGTGCAATTCTGAAATTTTTTGCTTTTTCCTGCTCCTCTAAGCATGATAAAGAAGATTCAAAGAGAGTGAGATGCCAGCTCCTTTCATTCAGTCAGTAGCTTCAATCATTTCTGGACGTTTTTCAATGGCAAAAATCAATGAATATTGTAAATGCACAAACAGTAATTTCTCCGCATTGCAAGGTGCAATTCTGAAATTTTTTGCTTTTTCCTGCTCCTCTTAGCATGATAAACAAGATTCAAAGAGAATGAGATGCCAGCTCCTTTCATTCAGTCAGTAGCTTCAATGATTTCTGGACGTTTTTCAATGGCAAAAATCAATGAATATTGTAAATGCACAAACAGTAATTCCTCCGCATTGCAAGGTGCAATTCTGAAATTTTTTGCTTTTTCCTGCTCCTCTTAGCATGATAAAGATTCAAAGAGAGTGAGATGCCAGCTCCTTTCATTCAGTCAGTAGCTTCAAACATTTCTGGTATATGAATAACATGATGTTTTTCAATGGCAAAAATCAATGAATATTATAAATGCACAAACAGTAATTTCTCCGCATTGCAAGGTGCAATTCTGAAATTTTTTGCTTTTTCCTGCTCCTCTTAGCATGATAAAGAAGATTCAAAGAGAGTGAGATGCCAGCTCCTTTCATTCAGTCAGTAGCTTCAATCATTTCTGGACGTTTTTCAATGGCAAAAATCAATGAATATTGTAAATGCGCAAACAGTAATTTCTCCGCATTGCAAGGTGCAATTCTGAATTTTTTTGCTTTTTCCTGCTCCTCTTAGCATGATAAAGAAGATTCAAAGAGAGTGAGATGCCAGCTCCTTTCATTCAGTCAGTAGCTTCAAACATTTCTGGTATATGAATAACATGATGTTTTTCAATGGCAAAAATCAATGAATATTGTAAATGCACAAACAGTAATTTCTCCGCATTGCAAGGTGCAATTTTGAAATTTTTTGCTTTTTCCTGCTCCTCTTAGCATGATAAAGAAGATTCAAAGAGAGTGAGATGCCAGCTCCTTTCATTCAGTCAGTAGCTTCAATCATTTCTGGACGTTTTTCAATGGCAAAAATCAATGAATATTGTAAATGCACAAACAGTAATTTCTCCGCATTGCAAGGTGCAATTCTGAATTTTTTTGCTTTTTCCTGCTCCTCTTAGCATGATAAACAAGATTCAAAGAGAGTGAGATGCCAGCTCCTTTCATTCAGTCAGTAGCTTCAATCATTTCTGGACGTTTTTCAATGGCAAAAATCATTGAATATTGTAAATGCACAAACAGTAATTTCTCCGCATTGCAAGGTGCAATTCTGAAATTTTTTGCTTTTTCCTGCTCCTCTTAGCATGATAAAGAAGATTCAAAGAGAGTGAGATGCCAGCTCCTTTCATTCAGTCAGTAGCTTCAATCATTTCTGGTATATGAATAACATGATGTTTTTCAATGGCAAAAATCAATGAATATTGTAAATGCACAAACAGTAATTTCTCCGCATTGCAAGGTGCAATTCTGAAATTTTTTGCTTTTTCCTGCTCCTCTAAGCATGATAAAGAAGATTCAAAGAGAGTGAGATGCCAGCTCCTTTCATTCAGTCAGTAGCTTCAATCATTTCTGGACGTTTTTCAATGGCAAAAATCAATGAATATTGTAAATGCACAAACAGTAATTTCTCCGCATTGCAAGGTGCAATTCTGAAATTTTTTGCTTTTTCCTGCTCCTCTTAGCATGATAAAGAAGATTCAAAGAGAGTGAGATGCCAGCTCCTTTCATTCAGTCAGTAGCTTCAATCATTTCTGGACGTTTTTCAATGGCAAAAATCAATGAATATTGTAAATGCACAAACAGTAATTTCTCCGCATTGCAAGGTGCAATTCTGAAATTTTTTGCTTTTTCCTGCTCCTCTTAGCATGATAAAGAATATTCAAAGAGAGTGAGATGCCAGCTCCTTTCATTCAGTCAGTAGCTTCAAACATTTCTGGTATATGAATAACATGATGTTTTTCAATGGCAAAAATCAATGAATATTGTAAATGCACAAACAGTAATTTCTCCGCATTGCAAGGTGCAATTTTGAAATTTTTTGCTTTTTCCTGCTCCTCTTAGCATGATAAAGAAGATTCAAAGAGAGTGAGATGCCAGCTCCTTTCATTCAGTCAGTAGCTTCAATCATTTCTGGACGTTTTTCAATGGCAAAAATCAATGAATATTGTAAATGCACAAACAGTAATTTCTCCGCATTGCAAGGTGCAATTCTGAAATTTTTTGCTTTTTCCTGCTCCTCTTAGCATGATAAACAAGATTGAAAGAGAGTGAGATGCCAGCTCCTTTCATTCAGTCAGTAGCTTCAATCATTTCTGGATGTTTTTCAATGGCAAAAATCAATGAATATTGTAAATGCACAAACAGTAATTTCTCCGCATTGCAAGGTGCAATTCTGAAATTTTTTGCTTTTTTCTGCTCCTCTTAGCATGATAAAGAAGATTCAAAGAGAGTGAGATGCCAGCTCCTTTCATTCAGTCAGTAGCTTCAAACATTTCTGGTATATGAATAACATGATGTTTTTCAATGGCAAAAATCAATGAATATTGTAAATGCACAAACAGTAATTTCTCCGCATTGCAAGGTGCAATTCTGAAATTTTTTGCTTTTTCCTGCTCCTCTAAGCATGATAAAGAAGATTCAAAGAGAGTGAGATGCCAGCTCCTTTCATTCAGTCAGTAGCTTCAATCATTTCTGGACATTTTTCAATGGCAAAAATCAATGAATATTGTAAATGCACAAACAGTAATTTCTCCGCATTGCAAGGTGCAATTCTGAAATTTTTTGCTTTTTCCTGCTCCTCTTAGCATGATAAACAAGATTCAAAGAGAATGAGATGCCAGCTCCTTTCATTCAGTCAGTAGCTTCAATCATTTCTGGACGTTTTTCAATGGCAAAAATCAATGAATATTGTAAATGCACAAACAGTAATTTCTCCGCATTGCAAGGTGCAATTCTGAAATTTTTTGCTTTTTCCTGCTCCTCTTAGCATGATAAAGAAGATTCAAAGAGAGTGAGATGCCAGCTCCTTTCATTCAGTCAGTAGCTTCAAACATTTCTGGTATATGAATAACATGATGTTTTTCAATGGCAAAAATCAATGAATATTGTAAATGCACAAACAGTAATTTCTCCGCATTGCAAGGTGCAATTCTGAAATTTTTTGCTTTTTCCTGCTCCTCTTAGCATGATAGAGAAGATTCAAAGAGAGTGAGATGCCAGCTCCTTTCATTCAGTCAGTAGCTTCAATCATTTCTGGACGTTTTTCAATGGCAAAAATCAATGAATATTGTAAATGCACAAACAGTAATTTCTCCGCATTGCAAGGTGCAATTCTGAATTTTTTTGCTTTTTCCTGCTCCTCTTAGCATGATAAAGAAGATTCAAAGAGAGTGAGATGCCAGCTCCTTTCATTCAGTCAGTAGCTTCAAACATTTCTGGTATATGAATAACATGATGTTTTTCAATGGCAAAAATCAATGAATATTGTAAATGCACAAACAGTAATTTCTCCGCATTGCAAGGTGCAATTTTGAAATTTTTTGCTTTTTCCTGCTCCTCTTAGCATGATAAAGAAGATTCAAAGAGAGTGAGATGCCAGCTCCTTTCATTCAGTCAGTAGCTTCAATCATTTCTGGACGTTTTTCAATGGCAAAAATCAATGAATATTGTAAATGCACAAACAGTAATTTCTCCGCATTGCAAGGTGCAATTCTGAAATTTTTTGCTTTTTCCTGCTCCTCTTAGCATGATAAACAAGATTCAAAGAGAATGAGATGCCAGCTCCTTTCATTCAGTCAGTAGCTTCAATGATTTCTGGACGTTTTTCAATGGCAAAAATCAATGAATATTGTAAATGCACAAACAGTAATTTCTCCGCATTGCAAGGTGCAATTCTGAAATTTTTTGCTTTTTCCTGCTCCTCTTAGCATGATAAAGATTCAAAGAGAGTGAGATGCCAGCTCCTTTCATTCAGTCAGTAGCTTCAAACATTTCTGGTATATGAATAACATGATGTTTTTCAATGGCAAAAATCAATGAATATTGTAAATGCACAAACAGTAATTTCTCCGCATTGCAAGGTGCAATTCTGAAATTTTTTGCTTTTTCCTGCTCCTCTTAGCATGATAAAGAAGATTCAAAGAGAGTGAGATGCCAGCTCCTTTCATTCAGTCAGTAGCTTCAATCATTTCTGGACGTTTTTCAATGGCAAAAATCAATGAATATTGTAAATGCGCAAACAGTAATTTCTCCGCATTGCAAGGTGCAATTCTGAATTTTTTTGCTTTTTCCTGCTCCTCTTAGCATGATAAAGAAGATTCAAAGAGAGTGAGATGCCAGCTCCTTTCATTCAGTCAGTAGCTTCAAACATTTCTGGTAAATGAATAACATGATGTTTTTCAATGGCAAAAATCAATGAATATTGTAAATGCACAAACAGTAATTTCTCCGCATTGCAAGGTGCAATTTTGAAATTTTTTGCTTTTTCCTGCTCCTCTTAGCATGATAAAGAAGATTCAAAGAGAGTGAGATGCCAGCTCCTTTCATTCAGTCAGTAGCTTCAATCATTTCTGGACGTTTTTCAATGGCAAAAATCAATGAATATTGTAAATGCACAAACAGTAATTTCTCCGCATTGCAAGGTGCAATTCTGAATTTTTTTGCTTTTTCCTGCTCCTCTTAGCATGATAAACAAGATTCAAAGAGAGTGAGATGCCAGCTCCTTTCATTCAGTCAGTAGCTTCAATCATTTCTGGACGTTTTTCAATGGCAAAAATCATTGAATATTGTAAATGCACAAACAGTAATTTCTCCGCATTGCAAGGTGCAATTCTGAAATTTTTTGCTTTTTCCTGCTCCTCTTAGCATGATAAAGAAGATTCAAAGAGAGTGAGATGCCAGCTCCTTTCATTCAGTCAGTAGCTTCAATCATTTCTGGTATATGAATAACATGATGTTTTTCAATGGCAAAAATCAATGAATATTGTAAATGCACAAACAGTAATTTCTCCGCATTGCAAGGTGCAATTCTGAAATTTTTTGCTTTTTCCTGCTCCTCTAAGCATGATAAAGAAGATTCAAAGAGAGTGAGATGCCAGCTCCTTTCATTCAGTCAGTAGCTTCAATCATTTCTGGACGTTTTTCAATGGCAAAAATCAATGAATATTGTAAATGCACAAACAGTAATTTCTCCGCATTGCAAGGTGCAATTCTGAAATTTTTTGCTTTTTCCTGCTCCTCTTAGCATGATAAACAAGATTCAAAGAGAATGAGATGCCAGCTCCTTTCATTCAGTCAGTAGCTTCAATCATTTCTGGACGTTTTTCAATGCAAAAATCAATGAATATTGTAAATGCACAAACAGTAATTTCTCCGCATTGCAAGGTGCAATTCTGAAATTTTTTGCTTTTTCCTGCTCCTCTTAGCATGATAAAGAAGATTCAAAGAGAGTGAGATGCCAGCTCCTTTCATTCAGTCAGTAGCTTCAAACATTTCTGGTATATGAATAACATGATGTTTTTCAATGGCAAAAATCAATGAATATTGTAAATGCACAAACAGTAATTTCTCCGCATTGCAAGGTGCAATTCTGAAATTTTTTGCTTTTTCCTGCTCCTCTTAGCATGATAAAGAAGATTCAAAGAGAGTGAGATGCCAGCTCCTTTCATTCAGTCAGTAGCTTCAATCATTTCTGGACGTTTTTCAATGGCAAAAATCAATGAATATTGTAAATGCACAAACAGTAATTTCTCCGCATTGCAAGGTGCAATTCTGAATTTTTTTGCTTTTTCCTGCTCCTCTTAGCATGATAAAGAAGATTCAAAGAGAGTGAGATGCCAGCTCCTTTCATTCAGTCAGTAGCTTCAATCATTTCTGGACGTTTTTCAATGGCAAAAATCAATGAATATTGTAAATGCACAAACAGTAATTTCTCCGCATTGCAAGGTGCAATTCTGAAATTTTTTGCTTTTTCCTGCTCCTCTTAGCATGATAAAGAAGATTCAAAGAGAGTGAGATGCCAGCTCCTTTCATTCAGTCAGTAGCTTCAAACATTTCTGGTATATGAATAACATGATGTTTTTCAATGGCAAAAATCAATGAATATTGTAAATGCACAAACAGTAATTTCTCCGCATTGCAAGGTGCAATTCTGAAATTTTTTGCTTTTTACTGCTCCTCTTAGCATGATAAAGAAGATTCAAAGAGAGTGAGATGCCAGCTCCTTTCATTCAGTCAGTAGCTTCAATCATTTCTGGACGTTTTTCAATGGCAAAAATCAATGAATATTGTAAATGCACAAACAGTAATTTCTCCGCATTGCAAGGTGCAATTCTGAAATTTTTTGCTTTTTCCTGCTCCTCTTAGCAAGATAAAGAAGATTCAAAGAGAGTGAGATGCCAGCTCCTTTCATTCAGTCAGTAGCTTCAATCATTTCTGGACGTTTTTCAATGGCAAAAATCAATGAATATTGTAAATGCACAAACAGTAATTTCTCCGCATTGCAAGGTGCAATTCTGAAATTTTTTGCTTTTTCCTGCTCCTCTTAGCATGATAAAGAAGATTCAAAGAGAGTGAGATGCCAGCTCCTTTCATTCAGTCAGTAGCTTCAATCATTTCTGGACGTTTTTCAATGGCAAAAATCAATGAATATTGTAAATGCACAAACAGTAATTTCTCCGCATTGCAAGGTGCAATTCTGAAATTTTTTGCTTTTTCCTGCTCCTCTTAGCATGATAAAGAAGATTCAAAGAGAGTGAGATGCCAGCTCCTTTCATTCAGTCAGTAGCTTCAATCATTTCTGGAAGTTTTTCAATGGCAAAAATCAATGAATATTGTAAATGCACAAACAGTAATTTCTCCGCATTGCAAGGTGCAATTCTGAAATTTTTTGCTTTTTCCTGCTCCTCTTAGCATGATAAAGAAGATTCAAAGAGAGTGAGATGCCAGCTCCTTTCATTCAGTCAGTAGCTTCAAACATTTCTGGTATATGAATAACATGATGTTTTTCAATGGCAAAAATCAATGAATATTGTAAATGCACAAACAGTAATTTCTCCGCATTGCAAGGTGCAATTTTGAAATTTTTTGCTTTTTCCTGCTCCTCTTAGCATGATAAAGAAGATTCAAAGAGAGTGAGATGCCAGCTCCTTTCATTCAGTCAGTAGCCTCAATCATTTCTGGACGTTTTTCAATGGCAAAAATCAATGAATATTGTAAATGCACAAACAGTAATTTCTCCGCATTGCAAGGTGCAATTCTGAAATTTTTTGCTTTTTTCTGCTCCTCTTAGCATGATAAAGAAGATTCAAAGAGAGTGAGATGCCAGCTCCTTTCACTCAGTCAGTAGCTTCAAACATTTCTGGTATATGAATAACATGATGTTTTTCAATGGCAAAAATCAATGAATATTGTAAATGCACAAACAGAAATTTCTCCGCATTGCAAGGTGCAATTCTGAAATTTTTTGCTTTTTCCTGCTCCTCTTAGCATGATAAAGAAGATTCAAAGAGAGTGAGATGCCAGCTCCTTTCATTCAGTCAGTAGCTTCAATCATTTCTGGACATTTTTCAATGGCAAAAATCAATGAATATTGTAAATGCACAAACAGTAATTTCTCCGCATTGCAAGGTGCAATTCTGAAATTTTTTGCTTTTTCCTGCTCCTCTTAGCAAGATAAACAAGATTCAAAGAGAGTGAGATGCCATCTCCTTTCATTCAGTCAGTAGCTTCAATCATTTCTGGACGTTTTTCAATGGCAAAAATCAATGAATATTGTAAATGCACAAACAGTAATTTCTCCGCATTGCAAGGTGCAATTCTGAAATTTTTTGCTTTTTCCTGCTCCTCTTAGCATGATAAAGAAGATTCAAAGAGAGTGAGATGCCAGCTCCTTTCATTCAGTCAGTAGCTTCAATCATTTCTGGACGTTTTTCAATGGCAAAAATCAATGAATATTGTAAATGCACAAACAGTAATTTCTCCGCATTGCAAGGTGCAATTCTGAAATTTTTTGCTTTTTCCTGCTCCTCTTAGCATGATAAAGAAGATTCAAAGAGAGTGAGATGCCAGCTCCTTTCATTCAGTCAGTAGCTTCAAACATTTCTGGTATATGAATAACATGATGTTTTTCAATGGCAAAAATCAATGAATATTGTAAATGCACAAACAGTAATTTCTCCGCATTGCAAGGTGCAATTTTGAAATTTTTTGCTTTTTCCTGCTCCTCTTAGCATGATAAAGAAGATTCAAAGAGAGTGAGATGCCAGCTCCTTTCATTCAGTCAGTAGCTTCAATCATTTCTGGACGTTTTTCAATGGCAAAAATCAATGAATATTGTAAATGCACAAACA
This sequence comes from Phyllobates terribilis, assembly GCF_046119375.1. Classification (NCBI taxonomy): domain Eukaryota; kingdom Metazoa; phylum Chordata; class Amphibia; order Anura; family Dendrobatidae; genus Phyllobates; species Phyllobates terribilis. The sequence goes on from NW_027363368.1 coordinate 706,267, forward strand.
GTAATTTCTCCGCATTGCAAGGTGCAATTCTGAAATTTTTTGCTTTTTCCTGCTCCTCTTAGCATGATAAACAAGATTGAAAGAGAGTGAGATGCCAGCTCCTTTCATTCAGTCAGTAGCTTCAATCATTTCTGGATGTTTTTCAATGGCAAAAATCAATGAATATTGTAAATGCACAAACAGTAATTTCTCCGCATTGCAAGGTGCAATTCTGAAATTTTTTGCTTTTTTCTGCTCCTCTTAGCATGATAAAGAAGATTCAAAGAGAGTGAGATGCCAGCTCCTTTCATTCAGTCAGTAGCTTCAAACATTTCTGGTATATGAATAACATGATGTTTTTCAATGGCAAAAATCAATGAATATTGTAAATGCACAAACAGTAATTTCTCCGCATTGCAAGGTGCAATTCTGAAATTTTTTGCTTTTTCCTGCTCCTCTAAGCATGATAAAGAAGATTCAAAGAGAGTGAGATGCCAGCTCCTTTCATTCAGTCAGTAGCTTCAATCATTTCTGGACGTTTTTCAATGGCAAAAATCAATGAATATTGTAAATGCACAAACAGTAATTTCTCCGCATTGCAAGGTGCAATTCTGAAATTTTTTGCTTTTTCCTGCTCCTCTTAGCATGATAAACAAGATTCAAAGAGAATGAGATGCCAGCTCCTTTCATTCAGTCAGTAGCTTCAATCATTTCTGGACGTTTTTCAATGGCAAAAATCAATGAATATTGTAAATGCACAAACAGTAATTTCTCCGCATTGCAAGGTGCAATTCTGAAATTTTTTGCTTTTTCCTGCTCCTCTTAGCATGATAAAGAAGATTCAAAGAGAGTGAGATGCCAGCTCCTTTCATTCAGTCAGTAGCTTCAAACATTTCTGGTATATGAATAACATGATGTTTTTCAATGGCAAAAATCAATGAATATTGTAAATGCACAAACAGTAATTTCTCCGCATTGCAAGGTGCAATTCTGAAATTTTTTGCTTTTTCCTGCTCCTCTTAGCATGATAGAGAAGATTCAAAGAGAGTGAGATGCCAGCTCCTTTCATTCAGTCAGTAGCTTCAATCATTTCTGGACGTTTTTCAATGGCAAAAATCAATGAATATTGTAAATGCACAAACAGTAATTTCTCCGCATTGCAAGGTGCAATTCTGAATTTTTTTGCTTTTTCCTGCTCCTCTTAGCATGATAAAAAAGATTCAAAGAGAGTGAGATGCCAGCTCCTTTCATTCAGTCAGTAGCTTCAAACATTTCTGGTATATGAATAACATGATGTTTTTCAATGGCAAAAATCAATGAATATTGTAAATGCACAAACAGTAATTTCTCCGCATTGCAAGGTGCAATTTTGAAATTTTTTGCTTTTTCCTGCTCCTCTTAGCATGATAAAGAAGATTCAAAGAGAGTGAGATGCCAGCTCCTTTCATTCAGTCAGTAGCTTCAATCATTTCTGGACGTTTTTCAATGGCAAAAATCAATGAATATTGTAAATGCACAAACAGTAATTTCTCCGCATTGCAAGGTGCAATTCTGAAATTTTTTGCTTTTTTCTGCTCCTCTTAGCATGATAAAGAAGATTCAAAGAGAGTGAGATGCCAGCTCCTTTCACTCAGTCAGTAGCTTCAAACATTTCTGGTATATGAATAACATGATGTTTTTCAATGGCAAAAATCAATGAATATTGTAAATGCACAAACAGTAATTTCTCCGCATTGCAAGGTGCAATTCTGAAATTTTTTGCTTTTTCCTGCTCCTCTTAGCATGATAAAGAAGATTCAAAGAGAGTGAGATGCCAGCTCCTTTCATTCAGTCAGTAGCTTCAATCATTTCTGGACGTTTTTCAATGGCAAAAATCAATGAATATTGTAAATGCACAAACAGTAATTTCTCCGCATTGCAAGGTGCAATTCTGAAATTTTTTGCTTTTTCCTGCTCCTCTTAGCATGATAAACAACATTGAGAGTTAGATGCCAGCTCCTTTCATTCAGTCAGTAGCTTCAATCATTTCTGGATGTTTTTCAATGGCAAAAATCAATGAATATTGTAAATGCACAAACAGTAATTTCTCCGCATTGCAAGGTGCAATTCTGAAATTTTTTGCTTTTTTCTGCTCCTCTTAGCATGATAAAGAAGATTCAAAGAGAGTGAGATGCCAGCTCCTTTCATTCAGTCAGTAGCTTCAAACATTTCTGGTATATGAATAACATGATGTTTTTCAATGGCAAAAATCAATGAATATTGTAAATGCACAAACAGTAATTTCTCCGCATTGCAAGGTGCAATTCTGAAATTTTTTGCTTTTTCCTGCTCCTCTAAGCATGATAAAGAAGATTCAAAGAGAGTGAGATGCCAGCTCCTTTCATTCAGTCAGTAGCTTCAATCATTTCTGGACGTTTTTCAATGGCAAAAATCAATGAATATTGTAAATGCACAAACAGTAATTTCTCCGCATTGCAAGGTGCAATTCTGAAATTTTTTGCTTTTTCCTGCTCCTCTTAGCATGATAAAGAAGATTCAAAGAGAGTGAGATGCCAGCTCCTTTCATTCAGTCAGTAGCTTCAAACATTTCTGGTATATGAATAACATGATGTTTTTCAATGGCAAAAATCAATGAATATTGTAAATGCACAAACAGTAATTTCTCCGCATTGCAAGGTGCAATTCTGAAATTTTTTGCTTTTTCCTGCTCCTCTTAGCATGATAAAGAAGATTCAAAGAGAGTGAGATGCCAGTTCCTTTCATTCAGTCAGTAGCTTCAATCATTTCTGGACGTTTTTCAATGGCAAAAATCAATGAATATTGTAAATGCGCAAACAGTAATTTCTCCGCATTGCAAGGTGCAATTCTGAATTTTTTTGCTTTTTCCTGCTCCTCTTAGCATGATAAAGAAGATTCAAAGAGAGTGAGATGCCAGCTCCTTTCATTCAGTCAGTAGCTTCAAACATTTCTGGTATATGAATAACATGATGTTTTTCAATGGCAAAAATCAATGAATATTGTAAATGCACAAACAGTAATTTCTCCGCATTGCAAGGTGCAATTTTGAAATTTTTTGCTTTTTCCTGCTCCTCTTAGCATGATAAAGATTCAAAGAGAGTGAGATGCCAGCTCCTTTCATTCAGTCAGTAGCTTCAATCATTTCTGGACGTTTTTCAATGGCAAAAATCAATGAATATTGTAAATGCACAAACAGTAATTTCTCCGCATTGCAAGGTGCAATTCTGAATTTTTTTGCTTTTTCCTGCTCCTCTTAGCATGATAAACAAGTTTCAAAGAGAGTGAGATGCCAGCTCCTTTCATTCAGTCAGTAGCTTCAATCATTTCTGGATGTTTTTCAATGGCAAAAATCAATGAATATTGTAAATGCACAAACAGTAATTTCTCCGCATTGCAAGGTGCAATTCTGAAATTTTTTGCTTTTTTCTGCTCCTCTTAGCATGATAAAGAAGATTCAAAGAGAGTGAGATGACAGCTCCTTTCATTCAGTCAGTAGCTTCAAACATTTCTGGTATATGAATAACATGATGTTTTTCAATGGCAAAAATCAATGAATATTGTAAATGCACAAACAGTAATTTCTCCGCATTGCAAGGTGCAATTCTGAAATTTTTTGCTTTTTCCTGCTCCTCTTAGCATGATAAAGAAGATTCAAAGAGAGTGAGATGCCAGCTCCTTTCATTCAGTCAGTAGCTTCAATCATTTCTGGACGTTTTTCAATGGCAAAAATCATTGAATATTGTAAATGCACAAACAGTAATTTCTCCGCATTGCAAGGTGCAATTCTGAAATTTTTTGCTTTTTCCTGCTCCTCTTAGCATGATAAAGAAGATTCAAAGAGAGTGAGATGCCAGCTCCTTTCATTCAGTCAGTAGCTTCAATCATTTCTGGTATATGAATAACATGATGTTTTTCAATGGCAAAAATCAATGAATATTGTAAATGCACAAACAGTAATTTCTCCGCATTGCAAGGTGCAATTCTGAAATTTTTTGCTTTTTCCTGCTCCTCTAAGCATGATAAAGAAGATTCAAAGAGAGTGAGATGCCAGCTCCTTTCATTCAGTCAGTAGCTTCAATCATTTCTGGACGTTTTTCAATGGCAAAAATCAATGAATATTGTAAATGCACAAACAGTAATTTCTCCGCATTGCAAGGTGCAATTCTGAAATTTTTTGCTTTTTCCTGCTCCTCTTAGCATGATAAACAAGATTCAAAGAGAGTGAGATGCCAGCTCCTTTCATTCAGTCAGTAGCTTCAATCATTTCTGGACGTTTTTCAATGGCAAAAATCAATGAATATTGTAAATGCACAAACAGTAATTTCTCCGCATTGCAAGGTGCAATTCTGAAATTTTTTGCTTTTTCCTGCTCCTCTTAGCATGATAAAGAAGATTCAAAGAGAGTGAGATGCCAGCTCCTTTCATTCAGTCAGTAGCTTCAAACATTTCTGGTATATGAATAACATGATGTTTTTCAATGGCAAAAATCAATGAATATTGTAAATGCACAAACAGTAATTTCTCCGCATTGCAAGGTGCAATTCTGAAATTTTTTGCTTTTTCCTGCTCCTCTAAGCATGATAAAGAAGATTCAAAGAGAGTGAGATGCCAGCTCCTTTCATTCAGTCAGTAGCTTCAATCATTTCTGGACGTTTTTCAATGGCAAAAAGATTCAAAGAGAGTGAGATGCCAGCTCCTTTCATTCAGTCAGTAGCTTCAAACATTTCTGGTATATGAATAACATGATGTTTTTCAATGGCAAAAATCAATGAATATTGTAAATGCACAAACAGTAATTTCTCCGCATTGCAAGGTGCAATTCTGAAATTTTTTGCTTTTTCCTGCTCCTCTTAGCATGATAAAGAAGATTCAAAGAGAGTGAGATGCCAGCTCCTTTCTTTCAGTCAGTAGCTTCAATCATTTCTGGACGTTTTTCAATGGCAAAAATCAATGAATATTGTAAATGCACAAACAGTAATTTCTCCGCATTGCAAGGTGCAATTCTGAAATTTTTTGCTTTTTCCTGCTCCTCTTAGCAAGATAAACAAGATTCAAAGAGAGTGAGATGCCAGCTCCTTTCATTCAGTCAGTAGCTTCAATCATTTCTGGACGTTTTTCAATGGCAAAAATCAATGAATATTGTAAATGCACAAACAGTAATTTCTCCGCATTGCAAGGTGCAATTCTGAAATTTTTTGCTTTTTCCTGCTCCTCTTAGCATGATAAAGAAGATTCAAAGAGAGTGAGATGCCAGCTCCTTTCATTCAGTCAGTAGCTTCAATCATTTCTGGACGTTTTTCAATGGCAAAAATCAATGAATATTGTAAATGCACAAACTAATTTCTCCGCATTGCAAGGTGCAATTCTGAAATTTTTTGCTTTTTGCTGCTCCTCTTAGCATGATAAAGAAGATTCAAAGAGAGTGAGATGCCAGCTCCTTTCATTCAGTCAGTAGCTTCAATCATTTCTGGACGTTTTTCAATGGCAAAAATCATTGAATATTGTAAATGCACAAACAGTAATTTCTCCGTATTGCAAGGTGCAATTCTGAAATTTTTTGCTTTTTCCTGCTCCTCTTAGCATGATAAAGAAGATTCAAAGAGAGTGAGATGCCAGCTCCTTTCATTCAGTCAGTAGCTTCAATCATTTCTGGACGTTTTTCAATGGCAAAAATCAATGAATATTGTAAATGCACAAACAGTAATTTCTCCGCATTGCAAGGTGCAATTCTGAAATTTTTTGCTTTTTCCTGCTCCTCTTAGCATGATAAAGAAGATTCAAAGAGAGTGAGATGCCAGCTCCTTTCATTCAGTCAGTAGCTTCAAACATTTCTGGTATATGAATAACATGATGTTTTTCAATGGCAAAAATCAATGAATATTGTAAATGCACAAACAGTAATTTCTCCGCATTGCAAGGTGCAATTCTGAAATTTTTTGCTTTTTCCTGCTCCTCTAAGCATGATAAAGAAGATTCAAAGAGAGTGAGATGCCAGCTCCTTTCATTCAGTCAGTAGCTTCAATCATTTCTGGACGTTTTTCAATGGCAAAAATCAATGAATATTGTAAATGCACAAACAGTAATTTCTCCGCATTGCAAGGTGCAATTCTGAAATTTTTTGCTTTTTCCTGCTCCTCTTAGCATGATAAAAAAGATTCAAAGAGAGTGAGATGCCAGCTCCTTTCATTCAGTCAGTAGCTTCAAACATTTCTAGTATATGAATAACATGATGTTTTTCAATGGCAAAAATCAATGAATATTGTAAATGCACAAACAGTAATTTCTCCGCATTGCAAGGTGCAATTCTGAAATTTTTTGCTTTTTCCTGCTCCTCTTAGCATGATAAAGAAGATTCAAAGAGAGTGAGATGCCAGCTCCTTTCATTCAGTCAGTAGCTTCAATCATTTCTGGACGTTTTTCAATGGCAAAAATCAATGAATATTGTAAATGCACAAACAGTAATTTCAACGCATTGCAAGGAGCAATTCTGAATTTTTTTGCTTTTTCCTGCTCCTCTTAGCATGATAAAGAAGATTCAAAGAGAGTGAGATGCCAGCTCCTTTCATTCAGTCAGTAGCTTCAAACATTTCTGGTATATGAATAACATGATGTTTTTCAATGGCAAAAATCAATGAATATTGTAAATGCACAAACAGTAATTTCTCCGCATTGCAAGGTGCAATTTTGAAATTTTTTGCTTTTTCCTGCTCCTCTTAGCATGGTAAAGAAGATTCAAAGAGAGTGAGATGCCAGCTCCTTTCATTCAGTCAGTAGCTTCAATCATTTCTGGACGTTTTTCAATGGCAAAAATCAATGAATATTGTAAATGCACAAACAGTAATTTCTCCGCATTGCAAGGTGCAATTCTGAAATTTTTTGCTTTTTCCTGCTCCTCTTAGCATGATAAACAAGATTCAAAGAGAGTGAGATGCCAGCTCCTTTCATTCAGTCAGTAGCTTCAATCATTTCTGGATGTTTTTCAATGGCAAAAATCAATGAATATTGTAAATGCACAAACAGTAATTTCTCCGCATTGCAAGGTGCAATTCTGAAATTTTTTGCTTTTTTCTGCTCCTCTTAGCATGATAAAGAAGATTCAAAGAGAGTGAGATGCCAGCTCCTTTCATTCAGTCAGTAGCTTCAAACATTTCTGGTATATGAATAACATGATGTTTTTCTGAGATGCCAGCTCCTTTCATTCAGTCAGTAGCTTCAATCATTTCTGGACGTTTTTCAATGGCAAAAATCAATGAATATTGTAAATGCACAAACAGTAATTTCTCCGCATTGCAAGGTGCAATTCTGAAATTTTTTGCTTTTTCCTGCTCCTCTTAGCATGATAAAGAAGATTCAAAGAGAGTGAGATGCCAGCTCCTTTCATTCAGTCAGTAGCTTCAAACATTTCTGGTATATGAATAACATGATGTTTTTCAATGGCAAAAATCAATGAATATTGTAAATGCACAAACAATAATTTCTCCGCATTGAAAGGTGCAATTCTGAAATTTTTTGCTTTTTCCTGCTCCTCTTAGCATGATAAAGAAGATTCAAAGAGAGTGAGATGCCAGCTCCTTTCATTCAGTCAGTAGCTTCAATCATTTCTGGACGTTTTTCAATGGCAAAAATCAATGAATATTGTAAATGCACAAACAGTAATTTCTCCGCATTGCAAGGTGCAATTCTGAAATTTTTTGCTTTTTCCTGCTCCTCTTAGCATGATAAAGAAGATTCAAAGAGAGTGAGATGCCAGCTCCTTTCATTCAGTCAGTAGCTTCAATCATTTCTGGACGTTTTTCAATGGCAAAAATCAATGAATATTGTAAATGCACAAACAGTAATTTCTCCGCATTGCAAGGTGCAATTCTGAAATTTTTTGCTTTTTCCTGCTCCTCTTAGCAAGATAAACAAGATTCAAAGAGAGTGAGATGCCAGCTCCTTTCATTCAGTCAGTAGCTTCAATCATTTCTGGACGTTTTTCAATGGCAAAAATCAATGAATATTGTAAATACACAAACAGTAATTTCTCCGCATTGCAAGGTGCAATTCTGAAATTTTTTGCTTTTTCCTGCTCCTCTTAGCATGATAAAGAAGATTCAAAGAGAGTGAGATGCCAGCTCCTTTCATTCAGTCAGTAGCTTCAATCATTTCTGGACGTTTTTCAATGGCAAAAATCAATGAATATTGTAAATGCACAAACAGTAATTTCTCCGCATTGCAAGGTGCAATTCTGAAATTTTTTGCTTTTTCCTGCTCCTCTTAGCATGATAAAGAAGATTCAAAGAGAGTGAGATGCCAGCTCCTTTCATTCAGTCAGTAGCTTCAATCATTTCTGGACGTTTTTCAATGGCAAAAATCTATGAATATTGTAAATGCACAAACAGTAATTTCTCCGCATTGCAAGGTGCAATTCTGAAATTTTTTGCTTTTTCCTGCTCCTCTTAGCAAGATAAACAAGATTCAAAGAGAGTGAGATGCCAGCTCCTTTCATTCAGTCAGTAGCTTCAATCATTTCTGGACGTTTTTCAATGGCAAAAATCAATGAATATTGTAAATGCACAAACTAATTTCTCCGCATTGCAAGGTGCAATTCTGAAATTTTTTGCTTTTTGCTGCTCCTCTTAGCATGATAAAGAAGATTCAAAGAGAGTGAGATGCCAGCTCCTTTCATTCAGTCAGTAGCTTCAAACATTTCTGGTATATGAATAACATGATGTTTTTCAATGGCAAAAATCAATGAATATTGTAAATGCACAAACAGTAACTTCTCCGCATTGCAAGGTGCAATTCTGAAATTTTTTGCTTTTTCCTGCTCCTCTTAGCATGATAAAGAAGATTCAAAGAGAGTGAGATGCCAGCTCCTTTCATTCAGTCAGTAGCTTCAATCATTTCTGGACGTTTTTCAATGGCAAAAATCATTGAATATTGTAAATGCACAAACAGTAATTTCTCCGCATTGCAAGGTGCAATTCTGAAATTTTTTGCTTTTTCCTGCTCCTCTTAGCATGATAAAGAAGATTCAAAGAGAGTGAGATGCCAGCTCCTTTCATTCAGTCAGTAGCTTCAATCATTTCTGGTATATGAATAACATGATGTTTTTCAATGGCAAAAATCAATGAATATTGTAAATGCACAAACAGTAATTTCTCCGCATTGCAAGGTGCAATTCTGAAATTTTTTGCTTTTTCCTGCTCCTCTTAGCATGATAAAGAAGATTCAAAGAGAGTGAGATGCCAGCTCCTTTCATTCAGTCAGTAGCTTCAATCATTTCTGGACGTTTTTCAATGGCAAAAATCAATGAATATTGTAAATGCACAAACAGTAATTTCTCCGCATTGCAAGGTGCAATTCTGAAATTTTTTGCTTTTTCCTGCTCCTCTTAGCATGATAAACAAGATTCAAAGAGAGTGAGATGCCAGCTCCTTTCATTCAGTCAGTAGCTTCAATCATTTCTGGACGTTTTTCAATGGCAAAAATCAATGAATATTGTAAATGCACAAACTAATTTCTCCGCATTGCAAGGTGCAATTCTGAAATTTTTTGCTTTTTGCTGCTCCTCTTAGCATGATAAAGAAGATTCAAAGAGAGTGAGATGCCAGCTCCTTTCATTCAGTCAGTAGCTTCAAACATTTCTGGTATATGAATAACATGATGTTTTTCAATGGCAAAAATCAATGAATATTGTAAATGCACAAACAGTAATTTCTCCGCATTGCAAGGTGCAATTCTGAAATTTTTTGCTTTTTCCTGCTCCTCTAAGCATGATAAAGAAGATTCAAAGAGAGTGAGATGCCAGCTCCTTTCATTCAGTCAGTAGCTTCAATCATTTCTGGACGTTTTTCAATGGCAAAAATCAATGAATATTGTAAATGCACAAACAGTAATTTCTCCGCATTGCAAGATGCAATTCTGAAATTTTTTGCTTTTTCCTGCTCCTCTTAGCATGATAAAGAAGATTCAAAGAGAGTGAGATGCCAGCTCCTTTCATTCAGTCAGTAGCTTCAAACATTTCTGGTATATGAATAACATGATGTTTTTCAATGGCAAAAATCAATGAATATTGTAAATGCACAAACAGTAATTTCTCCGCATTGCAAGGTGCAATTCTGAAATGTTTTGCTTTTTCCTGCTCCTCTTAGCATGATAAAGAAGATTCAAAGAGAGTGAGATGCCAGCTCCTTTCATTCAGTCAGTAGCTTCAATCATTTCTGGACGTTTTTCAATGGCAAAAATCAATGAATATTGTAAATGCACAAACAGTAATTTCTCCGCATTGCAAGGTGCAATTCTGAAATTTTTTGCTTTTTCCTGCTCCACTTAGCATGATAAACAAGATTCAAAGAGAGTGAGATGCCAGCTCCTTTCATTCAGTCAGTAGCTTCAATCATTTCTGGACGTTTTTCAATGGCAAAAATCAATGAATATTGTAAATGCACAAACAGTAATTTCTCCGCATTGCAAGGTGCAATTCTGAAATTTTTTGCTTTTTCCTGCTCCTCTTAGCATGATAAAGAAGATTCAAAGAGAGTGAGATGCCAGCTCCTTTCATTCAGTCAGTAGCTTCAAACATTTCTGGTATATGAATAACATGATGTTTTTCAATGGCAAAAATCAATGAATATTGTAAATGCACAAACAGTAATTTCTCCACATTGCAAGGTGCAATTCTGAAATTTTTTGCTTTTTCCTGCTCCTCTTAGCATGATAAAGAAGATTCAAAGAGAGTGAGATGCCAGCTCCTTTCATTCAGTCAGTAGCTTCAATCATTTCTGGACGTTTTTCAATGGCAAAAATCAATGAATATTGTAAATGCACAAACAGTAATTTCTCCGCATTGCAAGGTGCAATTCTGAAATTTTTTGCTTTTTCCTGCTCCTCTTAGCATGATAAAGAAGATTCAAAGAGAGTGAGATGCCAGCTCCTTTCATTCAGTCAGTAGCTTCAATCATTTCTGGACGTTTTTCAATGGCAAAAATCAATGAATATTGTAAATGCACAAACAGTAATTTCTCCGCATTGCAAGGTGCAATTCTGAAATTTTTTGCTTTTTCCTGCTCCTCTTAGCATGATAAAGAAGATTCAAAGAGAGTGAGATGCCAGCTCCTTTCATTCAGTCAGTAGCTTCAATCATTTCTGGACGTTTTTCAATGGCAAAAATCTATGAATATTGTAAATGCACAAACAGTAATTTCTCCGCATTGCAAGGTGCAATTCTGATATTTTTTGCTTTTTCCTGCTCCTCTTAGCAAGATAAACAAGATTCAAAGAGAGTGAGATGCCAGCTCCTTTCATTCAGTCAGTAGCTTCAATCATTTCTGGACGTTTTTCAATGGCAAAAATCAATGAATATTGTAAATGCACAAACAGTAATTTCTCCGCATTGCAAGGTGCAATTCTGAAATTTTTTGCTTTTTCCTGCTCCTCTTAGCATGATAAAGAAGATTCAAAGAGAGTGAGATGCCAGCTCCTTTCATTCAGTCAGTAGCTTCAAACATTTCTGGTATATGAATAACATGATGTTTTTCAATGGCAAAAATCAATGAATATTGTAAATGCACAAACAGTAATTTCTCCGCATTGCAAGGTGCAATTCTGAAATTTTTTGCTTTTTCCTGCTCCTCTTAGCATGATAAAGAAGATTCAAAGAGAGTGAGATGCCAGCTCCTTTCATTCAGTCAGTAGCTTCAATCATTTCTGGACGTTTTTCAATGGCAAAAATCTATGAATATTGTAAATGCACAAACAGTAATTTCTCCGCATTGCAAGGTGCAATTCTGAAATTTTTTGCTTTTTCCTGCTCCTCTTAGCAAGATAAACAAGATTCAAAGAGAGTGAGATGCCAGCTCCTTTCATTCAGTCAGTAGCTTCAATCATTTCTGGACGTTTTTCAATGGCAAAAATCAATGAATATTGTAAATGCACAAACAGTAATTTCTCCGCATTGCAAGGTGCAATTCTGAAATTTTTTGCTTTTTCCTGCTCCTCTTAGCATGATAAAGAAGATTCAAAGAGAGTGAGATGCCAGCTCCTTTCATTCAGTCAGTAGCTTCAATCATTTCTGGACGTTTTTCAATGGCAAAAATCAATGAATATTGTAAATGCACAAACTAATTTCTCCGCATTGCAAGGTGCAATTCTGAAATTTTTTGCTTTTTGCTGCTCCTCTTAGCATGATAAAGAAGATTCAAAGAGAGTGAGATGCCAGCTCCTTTCATTCAGTCAGTAGCTTCAAACATTTCTGGTATATGAATAACATGATGTTTTTCAATGGCAAAAATCAATGAATATTGTAAATGCACAAACAGTAATTTCTCCGCATTGCAAGGTGCAATTCTGAAATTTTTTGCTTTTTCCTGCTCCTCTTAGCATGATAAAGAAGATTCAAAGAGAGTGAGATGCCAGCTCCTTTCATTCAGTCAGTAGCTTCAATCATTTCTGGACGTTTTTCAATGGCAAAAATCATTGAATATTGTAAATGCACAAACAGTAATTTCTCCGCATTGCAAGGTGCAATTCTGAAATTTTTTGCTTTTTCCTGCTCCTCTTAGCATGATAAAGAAGATTCAAAGAGAGTGAGATGCCAGCTCCTTTCATTCAGTCAGTAGCTTCAATCATTTCTGGTATATGAATAACATGATGTTTTTCAATGGCAAAAATCAATGAATATTGTAAATGCACAAACAGTAATTTCTCCGCATTGCAAGGTGCAATTCTGAAATTTTTTGCTTTTTCCTGCTCCTCTTAGCATGATAAAGAAGATTCAAAGAGAGTGAGATGCCAGCTCCTTTCATTCAGTCAGTAGCTTCAATCATTTCTGGACGTTTTTCAATGGCAAAAATCAATGAATATTGTAAATGCACAAACAGTAATTTCTCCGCATTGCAAGGTGCAATTCTGAAATTTTTTGCTTTTTCCTGCTCCTCTTAGCATGATAAACAAGATTCAAAGAGAGTGAGATGCCAGCTCCTTTCATTCAGTCAGTAGCTTCAATCATTTCTGGACGTTTTTCAATGGCAAAAATCAATGAATATTGTAAATGCACAAACAGTAATTTCTCCGCATTGCAAGGTGCAATTCTGAAATTTTTTGCTTTTTCCTGCTCCTCTTAGCATGATAAAGAAGATTCAAAGAGAGTGAGATGCCAGCTCCTTTCATTCAGTCAGTAGCTTCAATCATTTCTGGACGTTTTTCAATGGCAAAAATCAATGAATATTGTAAATGCACAAACAGTAATTTCTCCGCATTGCAAGATGCAATTCTGAAATTTTTTGCTTTTTCCTGCTCCTCTTAGCATGATAAAGAAGATTCAAAGAGAGTGAGATGCCAGCTCCTTTCATTCAGTCAGTAGCTTCAAACATTTCTGGTATATGAATAACATGATGTTTTTCAATGGCAAAAATCAATGAATATTGTAAATGCACAAACAGTAATTTCTCCACATTGCAAGGTGCAATTCTGAAATTTTTTGCTTTTTCCTGCTCCTCTTAGCATGATAAAGAAGATTCAAAGAGAGTGAGATGCCAGCTCCTTTCATTCAGTCAGTAGCTTCAATCATTTCTGGACGTTTTTCAATGGCAAAAATCAATGAATATTGTAAATGCACAAACAGTAATTTCTCCGCATTGCAAGGTGCAATTCTGAAATTTTTTGCTTTTTCCTGCTCCTCTTAGCATGATAAAGAAGATTCAAAGAGAGTGAGATGCCAGCTCCTTTCATTCAGTCAGTAGCTTCAATCATTTCTGGACGTTTTTCAATGGCAAAAATCAATGAATATTGTAAATGCACAAACAGTAATTTCTCCGCATTGCAAGGTGCAATTCTGAAATTTTTTGCTTTTTCCTGCTCCTCTTAGCATGATAAAGAAGATTCAAAGAGAGTGAGATGCCAGCTCCTTTCATTCAGTCAGTAGCTTCAATCATTTCTGGACGTTTTTCAATGGCAAAAATCTATGAATATTGTAAATGCACAAACAGTAATTTCTCCGCATTGCAAGGTGCAATTCTGAAATTTTTTGCTTTTTCCTGCTCCTCTTAGCAAGATAAACAAGATTCAAAGAGAGTGAGATGCCAGCTCCTTTCATTCAGTCAGTAGCTTAATCATTTCTGGACGTTTTTCAATGGCAAAAATCTATGAATATTGTAAATGCACAAACAGTAATTTCTCCGCATTGCAAGGTGCAATTCTGAAATTTTTTGCTTTTTCCTGCTCCTCTTAGCATGATAAAGAAGATTCAAAGAGAGTGAGATGCCAGCTCCTTTCATTCAGTCAGTAGCTTCAAACATTTCTGGTATATGAATAACATGATGTTTTTCAATGGCAAAAATCAATGAATATTGTAAATGCACAAACAGTAATTTCTCCGCATTGCAAGGTGCAATTCTGAAATTTTTTGCTTTTTCCTGCTCCTCTTAGCATGATAAAGAAGATTCAAAGAGAGTGAGATGCCAGCTCCTTTCATTCAGTCAGTAGCTTCAATCATTTCTGGACGTTTTTCAATGGCAAAAATCTATGAATATTGTAAATGCACAAACAGTAATTTCTCCGCATTGCAAGGTGCAATTCTGAAATTTTTTGCTTTTTCCTGCTCCTCTTAGCAAGATAAACAAGATTCAAAGAGAGTGAGATGCCAGCTCCTTTCATTCAGTCAGTAGCTTCAATCATTTCTGGACGTTTTTCAATGGCAAAAATCAATGAATATTGTAAATGCACAAACAGTAATTTCTCCGCATTGCAAGGTGCAATTCTGAAATTTTTTGCTTTTTCCTGCTCCTCTTAGCATGATAAAGAAGATTCAAAGAGAGTGAGATGCCAGCTCCTTTCATTCAGTCAGTAGCTTCAATCATTTCTGGACGTTTTTCAATGGCAAAAATCAATGAATATTGTAAATGCACAAACTAATTTCTCCGCATTGCAAGGTGCAATTCTGAAATTTTTTGCTTTTTGCTGCTCCTCTTAGCATGATAAAGAAGATTCAAAGAGAGTGAGATGCCAGCTCCTTTCATTCAGTCAGTAGCTTCAAACATTTCTGGTATATGAATAACATGATGTTTTTCAATGGCAAAAATCAATGAATATTGTAAATGCACAAACAGTAATTTCTCCGCATTGCAAGGTGCAATTCTGAAATTTTTTGCTTTTTCCTGCTCCTCTTAGCATGATAAAGAAGATTCAAAGAGAGTGAGATGCCAGCTCCTTTCATTCAGTCAGTAGCTTCAATCATTTCTGGACGTTTTTCAATGGCAAAAATCATTGAATATTGTAAATGCACAAACAGTAATTTCTCCGCATTGCAAGGTGCAATTCTGAAATTTTTTGCTTTTTCCTGCTCCTCTTAGCATGATAAAGAAGATTCAAAGAGAGTGAGATGCCAGCTCCTTTCATTCAGTCAGTAGCTTCAATCATTTCTGGTATATGAATAACATGATGTTTTTCAATGGCAAAAATCAATGAATATTGTAAATGCACAAACAGTAATTTCTCCGCATTGCAAGGTGCAATTCTGAAATTTTTTGCTTTTTCCTGCTCCTCTTAGCATGATAAAGAAGATTCAAAGAGAGTGAGATGCCAGCTCCTTTCATTCAGTCAGTAGCTTCAATCATTTCTGGACGTTTTTCAATGGCAAAAATCAATGAATATTGTAAATGCACAAACAGTAATTTCTCCGCATTGCAAGGTGCAATTCTGAAATTTTTTGCTTTTTCCTGCTCCTCTTAGCATGATAAACAAGATTCAAAGAGAGTGAGATGCCAGCTCCTTTCATTCAGTCAGTAGCTTCAATCATTTCTGGACGTTTTTCAATGGCAAAAATCAATGAATATTGTAAATGCACAAACAGTAATTTCTCCGCATTGCAAGGTGCAATTCTGAAATTTTTTGCTTTTTCCTGCTCCTCTTAGCATGATAAAGAAGATTCAAAGAGAGTGAGATGCCAGCTCCTTTCATTCAGTCAGTAGCTTCAATCATTTCTGGACGTTTTTCAATGGCAAAAATCAATGAATATTGTAAATGCACAAACAGTAATTTCTCCGCATTGCAAGGTGCAATTCTGAAATTTTTTGCTTTTTCCTGCTCCTCTTAGCATGATAAAGAAGATTCAAAGAGAGTGAGATGCCAGCTCCTTTCATTCAGTCAGTAGCTTCAATCATTTCTGGAGGTTTTTCAATGGCAAAAATCAATGAATATTGTAAATGCACAAACAGTAATTTATCCGCATTGCAAGGTGCAATTCTGAAATTTTTTGCTTTTTCCTGCTCCTCTTAGCATGATAAAGAAGATTCAAAGAGAGTGAGATGCCAGCTCCTTTCATTCAGTCAGTAGCTTCAATCATTTCTGGGCATTTTTCAATGGCAAAAATCAATGAATATTGTAAATGCACAAACAGTAATTTCTCCGCATTGCAAGGTGCAATTCTGAAATTTTTTGCTTTTTCCTGCTCCTCTTAGCATGATAAAGAAGATTCAAAGAGAGTGAGATGCCAGCTCCTTTCATTCAGTCAGTAGCTTCAAACATTTCTGGTATATGAATAACATGATGTTTTTCAATGGCAAAAATCAATGAATATTGTAAATGCACAAACAGTAATTTCTCCGCATTGAAAGGTGCAATTCTGAAATTTTTTGCTTTTTCCTGCTCCTCTTAGCATGATAAAGAAGATTCAAAGAGAGTGAGATGCCAGCTCCTTTCATTCAGTCAGTAGCATCAATCATTTCTGGACGTTTTTCAATGGCAAAAATCAATGAATATTGTAAATGCACAAACAGTAATTTCTCCGCATTGCAAGGTGCAATTCTGAAATTTTTTGCTTTTTCCTGCTCCTCTTAGCATGATAAACAAGATTCAAAGAGAGTGAGATGCCAGCTCCTTTCATTCAGTCAGTAGCTTCAATCATTTCTGGACGTTTTTCAATGGCAAAAATCAATGAATATTGTAAATGCACAAACAGTAATTTCTCCGCATTGCAAGGTGCAATTCTGAAATTTTTTGCTTTTTTCTGCTCCTCTTAGCATGATAAAGAAGATTCAAAGAGAGTGAGATGCCAGCTCCTTTCATTCAGTCAGTAGCTTCAAACATTTCTGGTATATGAATAACATGATGTTTTTCAATGGCAAAAATCAATGAATATTGTAAATGCACAAACAGTAATTTCTCCGCATTGCAAGGTGCAGTTCTGAAATTTTTTGCTTTTTCCTGCTCCTCTTAGCATGATAAAGAAGATTCAAAGAGAGTGAGATGCCAGCTCCTTTCATTCAGTCAGTAGCTTCAATCATTTCTGAACGTTTTTCAATGGCAAAAATCAATGTATATTGTAAATGCACAAACAGTAATTTCTCCGCATTGCAAGGTGCAATTCTGAAATTGTTTGCTTTTTCCTGCTCCTCTTAGCATGATAAAGATTCAAAGAGAGTGAGATGCCAGCTCCTTTCATTCAGTCAGTAGCTTCAATCATTTCTGGACGTTTTTCAATGGCAAAAATCAATGAATATTGTAAATGCACAAACAGTAATTTCTCCGCATTGCAAGGTGCAATTCTGAAATTTTTTGCTTTTTCCTGCTCCTCTTAGCATGATAAAGAAGATTCAAAGAGAGTGAGATTCCAGCTCCTTTCATTCAGTCAGTAGCTTCAAACATTTCTGGTATATGAATAACATGATGTTTTTCAATGGCAAAAATCAATGAATATTGTAAATGCACAAACAGTAATTTCTCCGCATTGCAAGGTGCAATTCTGAAATTTTTTGCTTTTTCCTGCTCCTCTTAGCATGATAAACAAGATTCAAAGAGAGTGAGATGCCAGCTCCTTTCATTCAGTCAGTAGCTTCAATCATTTCTGGACGTTTTTCAATGGCAAAAATCAATGAATATTGTAAATGCACAAACAGTAATTTCTCCGCATTGCAAGGTGCAATTCTGAAATTTTTTGCTTTTTCCTGCTCCTCTTAGCATGATAAAGAAGATTCAAAGAGAGTGAGATGCCAGCTCCTTTCATTCAGTCAGTAGCTTCAAACATTTCTGGTATATGAATAACATGATGTTTTTCAATGGCAAAAATCAATGAATATTGTAAATGCACAAACAGTAATTTCTCCGCATTGAAAGGTGCAATTCTGAAATTTTTTGCTTTTTCCTGCTCCTCTTAGCATGATAAAGAAGATTCAAAGAGAGTGAGATGCCAGCTCCTTTCATTCAGTCAGTAGCTTCAATCATTTCTGGACGTTTTTCAATGGCAAAAATCAATGAATATTGTAAATGCACAAACAGTAATTTCTCCGCATTGCAAGGTGCAATTCTGAAATTTTTTGCTTTTTCCTGCTCCTCTTAGCATGATAAAGAAGATTCAAAGAGAGTGAGATGCCAGCTCCTTTCATTCAGTCAGTAGCTTCAATCATTTCTGGACGTTTTTCAATGGCAAAAATCAATGAATATTGTAAATGCACAAACAGTAATTTCTCCGCATTGCAAGGTGCAATTCTGAAATTTTTTGCTTTTTTCTGCTCCTCTTAGCATGATAAAGAAGATTCAAAGAGAGTGAGATGCCAGCTCCTTTCATTCAGTCAGTAGCTTCAAACATTTCTGGTATATGAATAACATGATGTTTTTCAATGGCAAAAATCAATGAATATTGTAAATGCACAAACAGTAATTTCTCCGCATTGCAAGGTGCAATTCTGAAATTTTTTGCTTTTTCCTGCTCCTCTTAGCATGATAAAGAAGATTCAAAGAGAGTGAGATGCCAGCTCCTTTCATTCAGTCAGTAGCTTCAATCATTTCTGGACGTTTTTCAATGGCAAAAATCAATGAATATTGTAAATGCACAAACAGTAATTTCTCCGCATTGCAAGGTGCAATTCTGAAATTTTTTGCTTTTTCCTGCTCCTCTTAGCATGATAAACAAGATTCAAAGAGAGTGAGATGCCAGCTCCTTTCATTCAGTCAGTAGCTTCAATCATTTCTGGACGTTTTTCAATGGCAAAAATCAATGAATATTGTAAATGCACAAACAGTAATTTCTCCGCATTGCAAGGTGCAATTCTGAAATTTTTTGCTTTTTCCTGCTCCTCTTAGCATGATAAAGAAGATTCAAAGAGAGTGAGATGCCAGCTCCTTTCATTCAGTCAGTAGCTTCAAACATTTCTGGTATATGAATAACATGATGTTTTTCAATGGCAAAAATCAATGAATATTGTAAATGCACAAACAGTAATTTCTCCACATTGCAAGGTGCAATTCTGAAATTTTTTGCTTTTTCCTGCTCCTCTTAGCATGATAAAGAAGATTCAAAGAGAGTGAGATGCCAGCTCCTTTCATTCAGTCAGTAGCTTCAATCATTTCTGGACGTTTTTCAATGGCAAAAATCAATGAATATTGTAAATGCACAAACAGTAATTTCTCCGCATTGCAAGGTGCAATTCTGAAATTTTTTGCTTTTTCCTGCTCCTCTTAGCATGATAAAGAAGATTCAAAGAGAGTGAGATGCCAGCTCCTTTCATTCAGTCAGTAGTTTCAATCATTTCTGGACGTTTTTCAATGGCAAAAATCAATGAATATTGTAAATGCACAAACAGTAATTTCTCCGCATTGCAAGGTGCAATTCTGAAATTTTTTGCTTTTTCCTGCTCCTCTTAGCATGATAAAGAAGATTCAAAGAGAGTGAGATGCCAGCTCCTTTCATTCAGTCAGTAGCTTCAATCATTTCTGGACGTTTTTCAATGGCAAAAATCTATGAATATTGTAAATGCACAAACAGTAATTTCTCCGCATTGCAAGATGCAATTCTGAAATTTTTTGCTTTTTCCTGCTCCTCTTAGCAAGATAAACAAGATTCAAAGAGAGTGAGATGCCAGCTCCTTTCATTCAGTCAGTAGCTTCAATCATTTCTGGACGTTTTTCAATGGCAAAAATCAATGAATATTGTAAATGCACAAACAGTAATTTCTCCGCATTGCAAGGTGCAATTCTGAAATTTTTTGCTTTTTCCTGCTCCTCTTAGCATGATAAAGAAGATTCAAAGAGAGTGAGATGCCAGCTCCTTTCATTCAGTCAGTAGCTTCAAACATTTCTGGTATATGAATAACATGATGTTTTTCAATGGCAAAAATCAATGAATATTGTAAATGCACAAACAGTAATTTCTCCGCATTGCAAGGTGCAATTCTGAAATTTTTTGCTTTTTCCTGCTCCTCTTAGCATGATAAAGAAGATTCAAAGAGAGTGAGATGCCAGCTCCTTTCATTCAGTCAGTAGCTTCAATCATTTCTGGACGTTTTTCAATGGCAAAAATCTATGAATATTGTAAATGCACAAACAGTAATTTCTCCGCATTGCAAGGTGCAATTCTGAAATTTTTTGCTTTTTCCTGCTCCTGTTAGCAAGATAAACAAGATTCAAAGAGAGTGAGATGCCAGCTCCTTTCATTCAGTCAGTAGCTTCAATCATTTCTGGACGTTTTTCAATGGCAAAAATCAAAGCATATTGTAAATGCACAAACAGTAATTTCTCCGCATTGCAAGGTGCAATTCTGAAATTTTTTGCTTTTTCCTGCTCCTCTTAGCATGATAAAGAAGATTCAAAGAGAGTGAGATGCCAGCTCCTTTCATTCAGTCAGTAGCTTCAATCATTTCTGGACGTTTTTCAATGGCAAAAATCAATGAATATTGTAAATGCACAAACTAATTTCTCCGCATTGCAAGGTGCAATTCTGAAATTTTTTGCTTTTTGCTGCTCCTCTTAGCATGATAAAGAAGATTCAAAGAGAGTGAGATGCCAGCTCCTTTCATTCAGTCAGTAGCTTCAAACATTTCTGGTATATGAATAACATGATGTTTTTCAATGGCAAAAATCAATGAATATTGTAAATGCACAAACAGTAATTTCTCCGCATTGCAAGGTGCAATTCTGAAATTTTTTGCTTTTTCCTGCTCCTCTTAGCATGATAAAGAAGATTCAAAGAGAGTGAGATGCCAGCTCCTTTCATTCAGTCAGTAGCTTCAATCATTTCTGGACGTTTTTCAATGGCAAAAATCATTGAATATTGTAAATGCACAAACAGTAATTTCTCCGCATTGCAAGGTGCAATTCTGAAATTTTTTGCTTTTTCCTGCTCCTCTTAGCATGATAAAGAAGATTCAAAGAGAGTGAGATGCCAGCTCCTTTCATTCAGTCAGTAGCTTCAATCATTTCTGGTATATGAATAACATGATGTTTTTCAATGGCAAAAATCAATGAATATTGTAAATGCACAAACAGTAATTTCTCCGCATTGCAAGGTGCAATTCTGAAATTTTTTGCTTTTTCCTGCTCCTCTTAGCATGATAAAGAAGATTCAAAGAGAGTGAGATGCCAGCTCCTTTCATTTAGTCAGTAGCTTCAATCATTTCTGGACGTTTTTCAATGGCAAAAATCAATGAATATTGTAAATGCACAAACAGTAATTTCTCCGCATTGCAAGGTGCAATTCTGAAATTTTTTGCTTTTTCCTGCTCCTCTTAGCATTATAAACAAGATTCAAAGAGAGTGAGATGCCAGCTCCTTTCATTCAGTCAGTAGCTTCAATCATTTCTGGACGTTTTTCAATGGCAAAAATCAATGAATATTGTAAATGCACAAACAGTAATTTCTCCGCATTGCAAGGTGCAATTCTGAAATTTTTTGCTTTTTCCTGCTCCTCTTAGCATGATAAAGAAGATTCAAAGAGAGTGAGATGCCAGCTCCTTTCATTCAGTCAGTAGCTTCAATCATTTCTGGACGTTTTTCAATGGCAAAAATCAATGAATATTGTAAATGCACAAACAGTAATTTCTCCGCATTGCAAGGTGCAATTCTGAAATTTTTTGCTTTTTCCTGCTCCTCTTAGCATGATAAAGAAGATTCAAAGAGAGTGAGATGCCAGCTCCTTTCATTCAGTCAGTAGCTTCAATCATTTCTGGAGGTTTTTCAATGGCAAAAATCAATGAATATTGTAAATGCACAAACAGTAATTTATCCGCATTGCAAGGTGCAATTCTGAAATTTTTTGCTTTTTCCTGCTCCTCTTAGCATGATAAAGAAGATTCAAAGAGAGTGAGATGCCAGCTCCTTTCATTCAGTCAGTAGCTTCAATCATTTCTGGGCATTTTTCAATGGCAAAAATCAATGAATATTGTAAATGCACAAACAGTAATTTCTCCGCATTGCAAGGTGCAATTCTGAAATTTTTTGCTTTTTCCTGCTCCTCTTAGCATGATAAAGAAGATTCAAAGAGAGTGAGATGCCAGCTCCTTTCATTCAGTCAGTAGCTTCAAACATTTCTGGTATATGAATAACATGATGTTTTTCAATGGCAAAAATCAATGAATATTGTAAATGCACAAACAGTAATTTCTCCGCATTGAAAGGTGCAATTCTGAAATTTTTTGCTTTTTCCTGCTCCTCTTAGCATGATAAAGAAGATTCAAAGAGAGTGAGATGCCAGCTCCTTTCATTCAGTCAGTAGCATCAATCATTTCTGGACGTTTTTCAATGGCAAAAATCAATGAATATTGTAAATGCACAAACAGTAATTTCTCCGCATTGCAAGGTGCAATTCTGAAATTTTTTGCTTTTTCCTGCTCCTCTTAGCATGATAAACAAGATTCAAAGAGAGTGAGATGCCAGCTCCTTTCATTCAGTCAGTAGCTTCAATCATTTCTGGACGTTTTTCAATGGCAAAAATCAATGAATATTGTAAATGCACAAACAGTAATTTCTCCGCATTGCAAGGTGCAATTCTGAAATTTTTTGCTTTTTTCTGCTCCTCTTAGCATGATAAAGAAGATTCAAAGAGAGTGAGATGCCAGCTCCTTTCATTCAGTCAGTAGCTTCAAACATTTCTGGTATATGAATAACATGATGTTTTTCAATGGCAAAAATCAATGAATATTGTAAATGCACAAACAGTAATTTCTCCGCATTGCAAGGTGCAATTCTGAAATTTTTTGCTTTTTCCTGCTCCTCTTAGCATGATAAAGAAGATTCAAAGAGAGTGAGATGCCAGCTCCTTTCATTCAGTCAGTAGCTTCAATCATTTCTGAACGTTTTTCAATGGCAAAAATCAATGTATATTGTAAATGCACAAACAGTAATTTCTCCGCATTGCAAGGTGCAATTCTGAAATTTTTTGCTTTTTCCTGCTCCTCTTAGCATGATAAAGATTCAAAGAGAGTGAGATGCCAGCTCCTTTCATTCAGTCAGTAGCTTCAATCATTTCTGGACGTTTTTCAATGGCAAAAATCAATGAATATTGTAAATGCACAAACAGTAATTTCTCCGCATTGCAAGGTGCAATTCTGAAATTTTTTGCTTTTTCCTGCTCCTCTTAGCATGATAAAGAAGATTCAAAGAGAGTGAGATTCCAGCTCCTTTCATTCAGTCAGTAGCTTCAAACATTTCTGGTATATGAATAACATGATGTTTTTCAATGGCAAAAATCAATGAATATTGTAAATGCACAAACAGTAATTTCTCCGCATTGCAAGGTGCAATTCTGAAATTTTTTGCTTTTTCCTGCTCCTCTTAGCATGATAAACAAGATTCAAAGAGAGTGAGATGCCAGCTCCTTTCATTGTCAGTAGCTTCAATCATTTCTGGACGTTTTTCAATGGCAAAAATCAATGAATATTGTAAATGCACAAACAGTAATTTCTCCGCATTGCAAGGTGCAATTCTGAAATTTTTTGCTTTTTTCTGCTCCTCTTAGCATGATAAAGAAGATTCAAAGAGAGTGAGATGCCAGCTCCTTTCATTCAGTCAGTAGCTTCAAACATTTCTGGTATATGAATAACATGATGTTTTTCAATGGCAAAAATCAATGAATATTGTAAATGCACAAACAGTAATTTATCCGCATTGCAAGGTGCAATTCTGAAATTTTTTGCTTTTTCCTGCTCCTCTTAGCATGATAAAGAAGATTCAAAGAGAGTGAGATGCCAGCTCCTTTCATTCAGTCAGTAGCTTCAATCATTTCTGGGCATTTTTCAATGGCAAAAATCAATGAATATTGTAAATGCACAAACAGTAATTTCTCCGCATTGCAAGGTGCAATTCTGAAATTTTTTGCTTTTTCCTGCTCCTCTTAGCATGATAAAGAAGATTCAAAGAGAGTGAGATGCCAGCTCCTTTCATTCAGTCAGTAGCTTCAAACATTTCTGGTATATGAATAACATGATGTTTTTCAATGGCAAAAATCAATGAATATTGTAAATGCACAAACAGTAATTTCTCCGCATTGAAAGGTGCAATTCTGAAATTTTTTGCTTTTTCCTGCTCCTCTTAGCATGATAAAGAAGATTCAAAGAGAGTGAGATGCCAGCTCCTTTCATTCAGTCAGTAGCATCAATCATTTCTGGACGTTTTTCAATGGCAAAAATCAATGAATATTGTAAATGCACAAACAGTAATTTCTCCGCATTGCAAGGTGCAATTCTGAAATTTTTTGCTTTTTCCTGCTCCTCTTAGCATGATAAACAAGATTCAAAGAGAGTGAGATGCCAGCTCCTTTCATTCAGTCAGTAGCTTCAATCATTTCTGGACGTTTTTCAATGGCAAAAATCAATGAATATTGTAAATGCACAAACAGTAATTTCTCCGCATTGCAAGGTGCAATTCTGAAATTTTTTGCTTTTTTCTGCTCCTCTTAGCATGATAAAGAAGATTCAAAGAGAGTGAGATGCCAGCTCCTTTCATTCAGTCAGTAGCTTCAAACATTTCTGGTATATGAATAACATGATGTTTTTCAATGGCAAAAATCAATGAATATTGTAAATGCACAAACAGTAATTTCTCCGCATTGCAAGGTGCAATTCTGAAATTTTTTGCTTTTTCCTGCTCCTCTTAGCATGATAAAGAAGATTCAAAGAGAGTGAGATGCCAGCTCCTTTCATTCAGTCAGTAGCTTCAATCATTTCTGAACGTTTTTCAATGGCAAAAATCAATGTATATTGTAAATGCACAAACAGTAATTTCTCCGCATTGCAAGGTGCAATTCTGAAATTTTTTGCTTTTTCCTGCTCCTCTTAGCATGATAAAGATTCAAAGAGAGTGAGATGCCAGCTCCTTTCATTCAGTCAGTAGCTTCAATCATTTCTGGACGTTTTTCAATGGCAAAAATCAATGAATATTGTAAATGCACAAACAGTAATTTCTCCGCATTGCAAGGTGCAATTCTGAAATTTTTTGCTTTTTCCTGCTCCTCTTAGCATGATAAAGAAGATTCAAAGAGAGTGAGATTCCAGCTCCTTTCATTCAGTCAGTAGCTTCAAACATTTCTGGTATATGAATAACATGATGTTTTTCAATGGCAAAAATCAATGAATATTGTAAATGCACAAACAGTAATTTCTCCGCATTGCAAGGTGCAATTCTGAAATTTTTTGCTTTTTACTGCTCCTCTTAGCATGATAAACAAGATTCAAAGAGAGTGAGATGCCAGCTCCTTTCATTGTCAGTAGCTTCAATCATTTCTGGACGTTTTTCAATGGCAAAAATCAATGAATATTGTAAATGCACAAACAGTAATTTCTCCGCATTGCAAGGTGCAATTCTGAAATTTTTTGCTTTTTTCTGCTCCTCTTAGCATGATAAAGAAGATTCAAAGAGAGTGAGATGCCAGCTCCTTTCATTCAGTCAGTAGCTTCAAACATTTCTGGTATATGAATAACATGATGTTTTTCAATGGCAAAAATCAATGAATATTGTAAATGCACAAACAGTAATTTCTCCGCATTGCAAGGTGCAATTCTGAAATTTTTTGCTTTTTCCTGCTCCTCTAAGCATGATAAAGAAGATTCAAAGAGGGTGAGATGCCAGCTCCTTTCATTCAGTCAGTAGCTTCAATCATTTCTGGACGTTTTTCAATGGCAAAAATCAATGAATATTGTAAATGCACAAACAGTAATTTCTCCGCATTGCAAGGTGCAATTCTGAAATTTTTTGCTTTTTCCTGCTCCTCTTAGCATGATAAAGAAGATTCAAAGAGAGTGAGATGCCAGCTCCTTTCATTCAGTCAGTAGCTTCAATCATTTCTGGACGTTTTTCAATGGCAAAAATCAATGAATATTGTAAATGCACAAACAGTAATTTCTCCGCATTGCAAGGTGCAATTCTGAAATTTTTTGCTTTTTTCTGCTCCTCTTAGCATGATAAAGAAGATTCAAAGAGAGTGAGATGCCAGCTCCTTTCATTCAGTCAGTAGCTTCAAACATTTCTGGTATATGAATAACATGATGTTTTTCAATGGCAAAAATCAATGAATATTGTAAATGCACAAACAGTAATTTCTCCGCATTGCAAGGTGCAATTCTGAAATTTTTTGCTTTTTCCTGCTCCTCTTAGCATGATAAAGAAGATTCAAAGAGAGTGAGATGCCAGCTCCTTTCATTCAGTCAGTAGCTTCAATCATTTCTGGACGTTTTTCAATGGCAAAAATCAATGAATATTGTAAATGCACAAACAGTAATTTCTCCGCATTGCAAGGTGCAATTCTGAAATTTTTTACTTTTTCCTGCTCCTCTTAGCAAGATAAACAAGATTCAAAGAGAGTGAGATGCCAGCTCCTTTCATTCAGTCAGTAGCTTCAATCATTTCTGGACGTTTTTCAATGGCAAAAATCAATGAATATTGTAAATGCACAAACAGTAATTTCTCCGCATTGCAAGGTGCAATTCTGAAATTTTTTGCTTTTTCCTGCTCCTCTTAGCATGATAAAGAAGATTCAAAGAGAGTGAGATGCCAGCTCCTTTCATTCAGTCAGTAGCTTCAATCATTTCTGGACGTTTTTCAATGGCAAAAATCAATGAATATTGTAAATGCACAAACTAATTTCTCCGCATTGCAAGGTGCAATTCTGAAATTTTTTGCTTTTTGCTGCTCCTCTTAGCATGATAAAGAAGATTCAAAGAGAGTGAGATGCCAGCTCCTTTCATTCAGTCAGTAGCTTCAATCATTTCTGGACGTTTTTCAATGGCAAAAATCAATGAATATTGTAAATGCACAAACAGTAATTTCTCCGTATTGCAAGGTGCAATTCTGAAATTTTTTGCTTTTTCCTGCTCCTCTTAGCATGATAAAGAAGATTCAAAGAGAGTGAGATGCCAGCTCCTTTCATTCAGTCAGTAGCTTCAATCATTTCTGGACGTTTTTCAATGGCAAAAATCAATGAATATTGTAAATGCACAAACAGTAATTTCTCCGCATTGCAAGGTGCAATTCTGAAATTTTTTGCTTTTTCCTGCTCCTCTTAGCATGATAAAGAAGATTCAAAGAGAGTGAGATGCCAGCTCCTTTCATTCAGTCAGTAGCTTCAATCATTTCTGGACGTTTTTCAATGGCAAAAATCAATGAATATTGTAAATGCACAAAGAGTAATTTCTCCGCATTGCAAGGTGCAATTCTGAAATTTTTTGCTTTTTCCTGCTCCTCTTAGCATGATAAAGAAGATTCAAAGAGAGTGAGATGCCAGCTCCTTTCATTCAGTCAGTAGCTTCAAACATTTCTGGCATATGAATAACATGATGTTTTTCAATGGCAAAAATCAATGAATATTGTAAATGCACAAACAGTAATTTCTCCACATTGCAAGGTGCAATTCTGAAATTTTTTGCTTTTTCCTGCTCTTCTTAGCATGATAAAGAAGATTCAAAGAGAGTGAGATGCCAGCTCCTTTCATTCAGTCAGTAGCTTCAATCATTTCTGGTATATGAATAACATGATGTTTTTCAATGGCAAAAATCAATGAATATTGTAAATGCACAAACAGTAATTTCTCTGCATTGCAAGGTGCAATTCTGAAATTTTTTGCTTTTTCCTGCTCCTCTAAGCATGATAAAGAAGATTCAAAGAGAGTGAGATGCCAGCTCCTTTCATTCAGTCAGTAGCTTCAATCATTTCTGGACGTTTTTCAATGGCAAAAATCAATGAATATTGTAAATGCACAAACAGTAATTTCTCCGCATTGCAAGGTGCAATTCTGAAATTTTTTGCTTTTTCCTGCTCCTCTTAGCATGATAAAGAAGATTCAAAGAGAGTGAGATGCCAGCTCCTTTCATTCAGTCAGTAGCTTCAATCATTTCTGGACGTTTTTCAATGGCAAAAATCAATGAATATTGTAAATGCACAAACAGTAATTTCTCCGCATTGCAAGGTGCAATTCTGAAATTTTTTGCTTTTTCCTGCACCTCTTAGCATGATAAAGAAGATTCAAAGAGAGTGAGATGCCAGCTCCTTTCATTCAGTCAGTAGCTTCAAACATTTCTGGTATATGAATAACATGATGTTTTTCAATGGCAAAAATCAATGAATATTGTAAATGCACAAACAGTAATTTCTCCGCATTGAAAGGTGCAATTCTGAAATTTTTTGCTTTTTCCTGCTCCTCTTAGCATGATAAAGAAGATTCAAAGAGAGTGAGATGCCAGCTCCTTTCATTCAGTCAGTAGCTTCAATCATTTCTGGACGTTTTTCAATGGCAAAAACCAATGAATATTGTAAATGCACAAACAGTAATTTCTCCGCATTGCAAGGTGCAATTCTGAAATTTTTTGCTTTTTCCTGCTCCTCTTAGCATGATAAAGAAGATTCAAAGAGAGTGAGATGCCAGCTCCTTTCATTCAGTCAGTAGCTTCAATCATTTCTGGACGTTTTTCAATGGCAAAAATCAATGAATATTGTAAATGCACAAACAGTAATTTCTCCGCATTGCAAAGTGCAATTCTGAAATTTTTTGCTTTTTTCTGCTCCTCTTAGCATGATAAAGAAGATTCAAAGAGAGTGAGATGCCAGCTCCTTTCATTCAGTCAGTAGCTTCAAACATTTCTGGTATATGAATAACATGATGTTTTTCAATGGCAAAAATCAATGAATATTGTAAATGCACAAACAGTAATTTCTCCGCATTGCAAGGTGCAATTCTGAAATTTTTTGCTTTTTCCTGCTCCTCTTAGCATGATAAAGAAGATTC
This sequence comes from Phyllobates terribilis, assembly GCF_046119375.1. Taxonomy (NCBI): domain Eukaryota; kingdom Metazoa; phylum Chordata; class Amphibia; order Anura; family Dendrobatidae; genus Phyllobates; species Phyllobates terribilis. The sequence goes on from NW_027363368.1 coordinate 735,227, forward strand.
AAAGAGAGTGAGATGCCAGCTCCTTTCATTCAGTCAGTAGCTTCAATCATTTCTGGACGTTTTTCAATGGCAAAAATCAATGAATATTGTAAATGCACAAACAGTAATTTCTCCGCATTGCAAGGTGCAATTCTGAAATTTTTTGCTTTTTCCTGCTCCTCTTAGCAAGATAAACAAGATTCAAAGAGAGTGAGATGCCAGCTCCTTTCATTCAGTCAGTAGCTTCAATCATTTCTGGACGTTTTTCAATGGCAAAAATCAATGAATATTGTAAATGCACAAACAGTAATTTCTCCGCATTGCAAGGTGCAATTCTGAAATTTTTTGCTTTTTCCTGCTCCTCTTAGCATGATAAAGAAGATTCAAAGAGAGTGAGATGCCAGCTCCTTTCATTCAGTCAGTAGCTTCAATCATTTCTGGACGTTTTTCAATGGCAAAAATCAATGAATATTGTAAATGCACAAACTAATTTCTCCGCATTGCAAGGTGCAATTCTGAAATTTTTTGCTTTTTGCTGCTCCTCTTAGCATGATAAAGAAGATTCAAAGAGAGTGAGATGCCAGCTCCTTTCATTCAGTCAGTAGCTTCAATCATTTCTGGACGTTTTTCAATGGCAAAAATCAATGAATATTGTAAATGCACAAAGAGTAATTTCTCCGCATTGCAAGGTGCAATTCTGAAATTTTTTGCTTTTTCCTGCTCCTCTTAGCATGATAAAGAAGATTCAAAGAGAGTGAGATGCCAGCTCCTTTCATTCAGTCAGTAGCTTCAAACATTTCTGGTATATGAATAACATGATGTTTTTCAATGGCAAAAATCAATGAATATTGTAAATGCACAAACAGTAATTTCTCCGCATTGCAAGGTGCAATTCTGAAATTTTTTGCTTTTTCCTGCTCTTCTTAGCATGATAAAGAAGATTCAAAGAGAGTGAGATGCCAGCTCCTTTCATTCAGTCAGTAGCTTCAATCATTTCTGGTATATGAATAACATGATGTTTTTCAATGGCAAAAATCAATGAATATTGTAAATGCACAAACAGTAATTTCTCCGCATTGCAAGGTGCAATTCTGAAATTTTTTGCTTTTTCCTGCTCCTCTAAGCATGATAAAGAAGATTCAAAGAGAGTGAGATGCCAGCTCCTTTCATTCAGTCAGTAGCTTCAATCATTTCTGGACGTTTTTCAATGGCAAAAATCAATGAATATTGTAAATGCACAAACAGTAATTTCTCCGCATTGCAAGGTGCAATTCTGAAATTTTTTGCTTTTTCCTGCTCCTCTTAGCATGATAAAGAAGATTCAAAGAGAGTGAGATGCCAGCTCCTTTCATTCAGTCAGTAGCTTCAATCATTTCTGGACGTTTTTCAATGGCAAAAATCAATGAATATTGTAAATGCACAAACAGTAATTTCTCCGCATTGCAAGGTGCAATTCTGAAATTTTTTGCTTTTTCCTGCACCTCTTAGCATGATAAAGAAGATTCAAAGAGAGTGAGATGCCAGCTCCTTTCATTCAGTCAGTAGCTTCAAACATTTCTGGTATATGAATAACATGATGTTTTTCAATGGCAAAAATCAATGAATATTGTAAATGCACAAACAGTAATTTCTCCGCATTGAAAGGTGCAATTCTGAAATTTTTTGCTTTTTCCTGCTCCTCTTAGCATGATAAAGAAGATTCAAAGAGTGAGATGCCAGCTCCTTTCATTCAGTCAGTAGCTTCAATCATTTCTGGACGTTTTTCAATGGCAAAAACCAATGAATATTGTAAATGCACAAACAGTAATTTCTCCGCATTGCAAGGTGCAATTCTGAAATTTTTTGCTTTTTCCTGCTCCTCTTAGCATGATAAAGAAGATTCAAAGAGAGTGAGATGCCAGCTCCTTTCATTCAGTCAGTAGCTTCAATCATTTCTGGACGTTTTTCAATGGCAAAAATCAATGAATATTGTAAATGCACAAACAGTAATTTCTCCGCATTGCAAGGTGCAATTCTGAAATTTTTTGCTTTTTTCTGCTCCTCTTAGCATGATAAAGAAGATTCAAAGAGAGTGAGATGCCAGCTCCTTTCATTCAGTCAGTAGCTTCAAACATTTCTGGTATATGAATAACATGATGTTTTTCAATGGCAAAAATCAATGAATATTGTAAATGCACAAACAGTAATTTCTCCGCATTGCAAGGTGCAATTCTGAAATTTTTTGCTTTTTCCTGCTCCTCTTAGCATGATAAAGAAGATTCAAAGAGAGTGAGATGCCAGCTCCTTTCATTCAGTCAGTAGCTTCAATCATTTCTGGACGTTTTTCAATGGCAAAAATCTATGAATATTGTAAATGCACAAACAGTAATTTCTCCGCATTGCAAGGTGCAATTCTGAAATTTTTTGCTTTTTCCTGCTCCTCTTAGCAAGATAAACAAGATTCAAAGAGAGTGAGATGCCAGCTCCTTTCATTCAGTCAGTAGCTTCAATCATTTCTGGACGTTTTTCAATGGCAAAAATCAATGAATATTGTAAATGCACAAACAGTAATTTCTCCGCATTGCAAGGTGCAATTCTGAAATTTTTTGCTTTTTCCTGCTCCTCTTAGCATGATAAAGAAGATTCAAAGAGAGTGAGATGCCAGCTCCTTTCATTCAGTCAGTAGCTTCAATCATTTCTGGACGTTTTTCAATGGCAAAAATCAATGAATATTGTAAATGCACAAACTAATTTCTCCGCATTGCAAGGTGCAATTCTGAAATTTTTTGCTTTTTGCTGCTCCTCTTAGCATGATAAAGAAGATTCAAAGAGAGTGAGATGCCAGCTCCTTTCATTCAGTCAGTAGCTTCAAACATTTCTGGTATATGAATAACATGATGTTTTTCAATGGCAAAAATCAATGAATATTGTAAATGCACAAACAGTAATTTCTCCGCATTGCAAGGTGCAATTCTGAAATTTTTTGCTTTTTCCTGCTCCTCTTAGCATGATAAAGAAGATTCAAAGAGAGTGAGATGCCAGCTCCTTTCATTCAGTCAGTAGCTTCAATCATTTCTGGACGTTTTTCAATGGCAAAAATCAATGAATATTGTAAATGCACAAAGAGTAATTTCTCCGCATTGCAAGGTGCAATTCTGAAATTTTTTGCTTTTTCCTGCTCCTCTTAGCATGATAAAGAAGATTCAAAGAGAGTGAGATGCCAGCTCCTTTCATTCAGTCAGTAGCTTCAAACATTTCTGGTATATGAATAACATGATGTTTTTCAATGGCAAAAATCAATGAATATTGTAAATGCACAAACAGTAATTTCTCCGCATTGCAAGGTGCAATTCTGAAATTTTTTGCTTTTTCCTGCTCTTCTTAGCATGATAAAGAAGATTCAAAGAGAGTGAGATGCCAGCTCCTTTCATTCAGTCAGTAGCTTCAATCATTTCTGGTATATGAATAACATGATGTTTTTCAATGGCAAAAATCAATGAATATTGTAAATGCACAAACAGTAATTTCTCCGCATTGCAAGGTGCAATTCTGAAATTTTTTGCTTTTTCCTGCTCCTCTAAGCATGATAAAGAAGATTCAAAGAGAGTGAGATGCCAGCTCCTTTCATTCAGTCAGTAGCTTCAATCATTGCTGGACGTTTTTCAATGGCAAAAATCAATGAATATTGTAAATGCACAATCAGTAATTTCTCCGCATTGCAAGGTGCAATTCAGAAATTTTTTGCTTTTTCCTGCTCCTCTTCGCATGATAAAGAAGATTCAAAGAGAGTGAGATGCCAGCTCCTTTCATTCAGTCAGTAGCTTCAATCATTTCTGGACGTTTTTCAATGGCAAAAATCAATGAATATTGTAAATGCACAAACAGTAATTTCTCCGCATTGCAAGGTGCAATTCTGAAATTTTTTGCTTTTTCCTGCACCTCTTAGCATGATAAAGAAGATTCAAAGAGAGTGAGATGCCAGCTCCTTTCATTCAGTCAGTAGCTTCAAACATTTCTGGTATATGAATAACATGATGTTTTTCAATGGCAAAAATCAATGAATATTGTAAATGCACAAACAGTAATTTCTCCGCATTGAAAGGTGCAATTCTGAAATTTTTTGCTTTTTCCTGCTCCTCTTAGCATGATAAAGAAGATTCAAAGAGAGTGAGATGCCAGCTCCTTTCATTCAGTCAGTAGCTTCAATCATTTCTGGACGTTTTTCAATGGCAAAAACCAATGAATATTGTAAATGCACAAACAGTAATTTCTCCGCATTGCAAGGTGCAATTCTGAAATTTTTTGCTTTTTCCTGCTCCTCTTAGCATGATAAAGAAGATTCAAAGAGAGTGAGATGCCAGCTCCTTTCATTCAGTCAGTAGCTTCAATCATTTCTGGACGTTTTTCAATGGCAAAAATCAATGAATATTGTAAATGCACAAACAGTAATTTCTCCGCATTGCAAGGTGCAATTCTGAAATTTTTTGCTTTTTTCTGCTCCTCTTAGCATGATAAAGAAGATTCAAAGAGAGTGAGATGCCAGCTCCTTTCATTCAGTCAGTAGCTTCAAACATTTCTGGTATATGAATAACATGATGTTTTTCAATGGCAAAAATCAATGAATATTGTAAATGCACAAACAGTAATTTCTCCGCATTGCAAGGTGCAATTCTGAAATTTTTTGCTTTTTCCTGCTCCTCTTAGCATGATAAAGAAGATTCAAAGAGAGTGAGATGCCAGCTCCTTTCATTCAGTCAGTAGCTTCAATCATTTCTGGACGTTTTTCAATGGCAAAAATCTATGAATATTGTAAATGCACAAACAGTAATTTCTCCGCATTGCAAGGTGCAATTCTGAAATTTTTTGCTTTTTCCTGCTCCTCTTAGCAAGATAAACAAGATTCAGAGAGTGAGATGCCAGCTCCTTTCATTCAGTCAGTAGCTTCAATCATTTCTGGACGTTTTTCAATGGCAAAAATCAATGAATATTGTAAATGCACAAACAGTAATTTCTCCGCATTGCAAGGTGCAATTCTGAAATTTTTTGCTTTTTCCTGCTCCTCTTAGCATGATAAAGAAGATTCAAAGAGAGTGAGATGCCAGCTCCTTTCATTCAGTCAGTAGCTTCAATCATTTCTGGACGTTTTTCAATGGCAAAAATCAATGAATATTGTAAATGCACAAACTAATTTCTCCGCATTGCAAGGTGCAATTCTGAAATTTTTTGCTTTTTGCTGCTCCTCTTAGCATGATAAAGAAGATTCAAAGAGAGTGAGATGCCAGCTCCTTTCATTCAGTCAGTAGCTTCAAACATTTCTGGTATATGAATAACATGATGTTTTTCAATGGCAAAAATCAATGAATATTGTAAATGCACAAACAGTAATTTCTCCGCATTGCAAGGTGCAATTCTGAAATTTTTTGCTTTTTCCTGCTCCTCTTAGCATGATAAAGAAGATTCAAAGAGAGTGAGATGCCAGCTCCTTTCATTCAGTCAGTAGCTTCAATCATTTCTGGACGTTTTTCAATGGCAAAAATCAATGAATATTGTAAATGCACAAAGAGTAATTTCTCCGCATTGCAAGGTGCAATTCTGAAATTTTTTGCTTTTTCCTGCTCCTCTTAGCATGATAAAGAAGATTCAAAGAGAGTGAGATGCCAGCTCCTTTCATTCAGTCAGTAGCTTCAAACATTTCTGGTATATGAATAACATGATGTTTTTCAATGGCAAAAATCAATGAATATTGTAAATGCACAAACAGTAATTTCTCCGCATTGCAAGGTGCAATTCTGAAATTTTTTGCTTTTTCCTGCTCTTCTTAGCATGATAAAGAAGATTCAAAGAGAGTGAGATGCCAGCTCCTTTCATTCAGTCAGTAGCTTCAATCATTTCTGGTATATGAATAACATGATGTTTTTCAATGGCAAAAATCAATGAATATTGTAAATGCACAAACAGTAATTTCTCCGCATTGCAAGGTGCAATTCTGAAATTTTTTGCTTTTTCCTGCTCCTCTTAGCATGATAAAGAAGATTCAAAGAGAGTGAGATGCCAGCTCCTTTCATTCAGTCAGTAGCTTCAATCATTTCTGGACGTTTTTCAATGGCAAAAATCAATGAATATTGTAAATGCACAAACAGTAATTTCTCCGCATTGCAAGGTGCAATTCTGAAATTTTTTGCTTTTTCCTGCACCTCTTAGCATGATAAAGAAGATTCAAAGAGAGTGAGATGCCAGCTCCTTTCATTCAGTCAGTAGCTTCAATCATTTCTGGACGTTTTTCAATGGCAAAAACCAATGAATATTGTAAATGCACAAACAGTAATTTCTCCGCATTGCAAGGTGCAATTCTGAAATTTTTTGCTTTTTCCTGCTCCTCTTAGCATGATAAAGAAGATTCAAAGAGAGTGAGATGCCAGCTCCTTTCATTCAGTCAGTAGCTTCAATCATTTCTGGACGTTTTTCAATGGCAAAAATCAATGAATATTGTAAATGCACAAACAGTAATTTCTCCGCATTGCAAGGTGCAATTCTGAAATTTTTTGCTTTTTTCTGCTCCTCTTAGCATGATAAAGAAGATTCAAAGAGAGTGAGATGCCAGCTCCTTTCATTCAGTCAGTAGCTTCAAACATTTCTGGTATATGAATAACATGATGTTTTTCAATGGCAAAAATGAATGAATATTGTAAATGCACAAACAGTAATTTCTCCGCATTGCAAGGTGCAATTCTGAAATTTTTTGCTTTTTCCTGCTCCTCTTAGCATGATAAAGAAGATTCAAAGAGAGTGAGATGCCAGCTCCATTCATTCAGTCAGTAGCTTCAATCATTTCTGGACGTTTTTCAATGGCAAAAATCTATGAATATTGTAAATGCACAAACAGTAATTTCTCCGCATTGCAAGGTGCAATTCTGAAATTTTTTGCTTTTTCCTGCTCCTCTTAGCAAGATAAACAAGATTCAAAGAGAGTGAGATGCCAGCTCCTTTCATTCAGTCAGTAGCTTCAATCATTTCTGGACGTTTTTCAATGGCAAAAATCAATGAATATTGTAAATGCACAAACAGTAATTTCTCCGCATTGCAAGGTGCAATTCTGAAATTTTTTGCTTTTTCCTGCTCCTCTTAGCATGATAAAGAAGATTCAAAGAGAGTGAGATGCCAGCTCCTTTCATTCAGTCAGTAGCTTCAATCATTTCTGGACGTTTTTCAATGGCAAAAATCAATGAATATTGTAAATGCACAAACAGTAATTTCTCCGCATTGCAAGGTGCAATTCTGAAATTTTTTGCTTTTTCCTGCACCTCTTAGCATGATAAAGAAGATTCAAAGAGAGTGAGATGCCAGCTCCTTTCATTCAGTCAGTAGCTTCAAACATTTCTGGTATATGAATAACATGATGTTTTTCAATGGCAAAAATCAATGAATATTGTAAATGCACAAACAGTAATTTCTCCGCATTGAAAGGTGCAATTCTGAAATTTTTTGCTTTTTCCTGCTCCTCTTAGCATGATAAAGAAGATTCAAAGAGAGTGAGATGCCAGCTCCTTTCATTCAGTCAGTAGCTTCAATCATTTCTGGACGTTTTTCAATGGCAAAAACCAATGAATATTGTAAATGCACAAACAGTAATTTCTCCGCATTGCAAGGTGCAATTCTGAAATTTTTTGCTTTTTCCTGCTCCTCTTAGCATGATAAAGAAGATTCAAAGAGAGTGAGATGCCAGCTCCTTTCATTCAGTCAGTAGCTTCAATCATTTCTGGACGTTTTTCAATGGCAAAAATCAATGAATATTGTAAATGCACAAACAGTAATTTCTCCGCATTGCAAGGTGCAATTCTGAAATTTTTTGCTTTTTTCTGCTCCTCTTAGCATGATAAAGAAGATTCAAAGAGAGTGAGATGCCAGCTCCTTTCATTCAGTCAGTAGCTTCAAACATTTCTGGTATATGAATAACATGATGTTTTTCAATGGCAAAAATGAATGAATATTGTAAATGCACAAACAGTAATTTCTCCGCATTGCAAGGTGCAATTCTGAAATTTTTTGCTTTTTCCTGCTCTTCTTAGCATGATAAAGAAGATTCAAAGAGAGTGAGATGCCAGCTCCTTTCATTCAGTCAGTAGCTTCAATCATTTCTGGTATATGAATAACATGATGTTTTTCAATGGCAAAAATCAATGAATATTGTAAATGCACAAACAGTAATTTCTCCGCATTGCAAGGTGCAATTCTGAAATTTTTTGCTTTTTCCTGCTCCTCTTAGCATGATAAAGAAGATTCAAAGAGAGTGAGATGCCAGCTCCTTTCATTCAGTCAGTAGCTTCAATCATTTCTGGACGTTTTTCAATGGCAAAAATCAATGAATATTGTAAATGCACAAACAGTAATTTCTCCGCATTGCAAGGTGCAATTCTGAAATTTTTTGCTTTTTCCTGCACCTCTTAGCATGATAAAGAAGATTCAAAGAGAGTGAGATGCCAGCTCCTTTCATTCAGTCAGTAGCTTCAAACATTTCTGGTATATGAATAACATGATGTTTTTCAATGGCAAAAATCAATGAATATTGTAAATGCACAAACAGTAATTTCTCCGCATTGAAAGGTGCAATTCTGAAATTTTTTGCTTTTTCCTGCTCCTCTTAGCATGATAAAGAAGATTCAAAGAGAGTGAGATGCCAGCTCCTTTCATTCAGTCAGTAGCTTCAATCATTTCTGGACGTTTTTCAATGGCAAAAACCAATGAATATTGTAAATGCACAAACAGTAATTTCTCCGCATTGCAAGGTGCAATTCTGAAATTTTTTGCTTTTTCCTGCTCCTCTTAGCATGATAAAGAAGATTCAAAGAGAGTGAGATGCCAGCTCCTTTCATTCAGTCAGTAGCTTCAATCATTTCTGGACGTTTTTCAATGGCAAAAATCAATGAATATTGTAAATGCACAAACAGTAATTTCTCCGCATTGCAAGGTGCAATTCTGAAATTTTTTGCTTTTTTCTGCTCCTCTTAGCATGATAAAGAAGATTCAAAGAGAGTGAGATGCCAGCTCCTTTCATTCAGTCAGTAGCTTCAAACATTTCTGGTATATGAATAACATGATGTTTTTCAATGGCAAAAATGAATGAATATTGTAAATGCACAAACAGTAATTTCTCCGCATTGCAAGGTGCAATTCTGAAATTTTTTGCTTTTTCCTGCTCTTCTTAGCATGATAAAGAAGATTCAAAGAGAGTGAGATGCCAGCTCCTTTCATTCAGTCAGTAGCTTCAATCATTTCTGGTATATGAATAACATGATGTTTTTCAATGGCAAAAATCAATGAATATTGTAAATGCACAAACAGTAATTTCTCCGCATTGCAAGGTGCAATTCTGACATTTTTTGCTTTTTCCTGCTCCTCTTAGCATGATAAAGAAGATTCAAAGAGAGTGAGATGCCAGCTCCTTTCATTCAGTCAGTAGCTTCAATCATTTCTTGACGTTTTTCAATGGCAAAAATCAATGAATATTGTAAATGCACAAACAGTAATTTCTCCGCATTGCAAGGTGCAATTCTGAAATTTTTTGCTTTTTCCTGCACCTCTTAGCATGATAAAGAAGATTCAAAGAGAGTGAGATGCCAGCTCCTTTCATTCAGTCAGTAGCTTCAAACATTTCTGGTATATGAATAACATGATGTTTTTCAATGGCAAAAATCAATGAATATTGTAAATGCACAAACAGTAATTTCTCCGCATTGAAAGGTGCAATTCTGAAATTTTTTGCTTTTTCCTGCTCCTCTTAGCATGATAAAGAAGATTCAAAGAGAGTGAGATGCCAGCTCCTTTCATTCAGTCAGTAGCTTCAATCATTTCTGGACGTTTTTCAATGGCAAAAACCAATGAATATTGTAAATGCACAAACAGTAATTTCTCCGCATTGCAAGGTGCAATTCTGAAATTTTTTGCTTTTTCCTGCTCCTCTTAGCATGATAAAGAAGATTCAAAGAGAGTGAGATGCCAGCTCCTTTCATTCAGTCAGTAGCTTCAATCATTTCTGGACGTTTTTCAATGGCAAAAATCAATGAATATTGTAAATGCACAAACAGTAATTTCTCCGCATTGCAAGGTGCAATTCTGAAATTTTTTGCTTTTTTCTGCTCCTCTTAGCATGATAAAGAAGATTCAAAGAGAGTGAGATGCCAGCTCCTTTCATTCAGTCAGTAGCTTCAAACATTTCTGGTATATGAATAACATGATGTTTTTCAATGGCAAAAATGAATGAATATTGTAAATGCACAAACAGTAATTTCTCCGCATTGCAAGGTGCAATTCTGAAATTTTTTGCTTTTTCCTGCTCTTCTTAGCATGATAAAGAAGATTCAAAGAGAGTGAGATGCCAGCTCCTTTCATTCAGTCAGTAGCTTCAATCATTTCTGGTATATGAATAACATGATGTTTTTCAATGGCAAAAATCAATGAATATTGTAAATGCACAAACAGTAATTTCTCCGCATTGCAAGGTGCAATTCTGAAATTTTTTGCTTTTTCCTGCTCCTCTTAGCATGATAAAGAAGATTCAAAGAGAGTGAGATGCCAGCTCCTTTCATTCAGTCAGTAGCTTCAATCATTTCTGGACGTTTTTCAATGGCAAAAATCAATGAATATTGTAAATGCACAAACAGTAATTTCTACGCATTGCAAGGTGCAATTCTGAAATTTTTTGCTTTTTCCTGCACCTCTTAGCATGATAAAGAAGATTCAAAGAGAGTGAGATGCCAGCTCCTTTCATTCAGTCAGTAGCTTCAAACATTTCTGGTATATGAATAACATGATGTTTTTCAATGGCAAAAATCAATGAATATTGTAAATGCACAAACAGTAATTTCTCCGCATTGAAAGGTGCAATTCTGAAATTTTTTGCTTTTTCCTGCTCCTCTTAGCATGATAAAGAAGATTCAAAGAGAGTGAGATGCCAGCTCCTTTCATTCAGTCAGTAGCTTCAATCATTTCTGGACGTTTTTCAATGGCAAAAACCAATGAATATTGTAAATGCACAAACAGTAATTTCTCCGCATTGCAAGGTGCAATTCTGAAATTTTTTGCTTTTTCCTGCTCCTCTTAGCATGATAAACAAGATTCAAAGAGAGTGAGATGCCAGCTCCTTTCATTCAGTCAGTAGCTTCAATCATTTCTGGACGTTTTTCAATGGCAAAAATCAATGAATATTGTAAATGCACAAACAGTAATTTCTCCGCATTGCAAGGTGCAATTCTGAAATTTTTTGCTTTTTCCTGCTCCTCTTAGCATGATAAAGAAGATTCAAAGAGAGTGAGATGCCAGCTCCTTTCATTCAGTCAGTAGCTTCAAACATTTCTGGTATATGAATAACATGATGTTTTTCAATGGCAAAAATCAATGAATATTGTAAATGCACAAACAGTAATTTCTCCACATTGCAAGGTGCAATTCTGAAATTTTTTGCTTTTTCCTGCTCCTCTTAGCATGATAAAGAAGATTCAAAGAGAGTGAGATGCCAGCTCCTTTCATTTAGTCAGTAGCTTCAATCATTTCTGGACGTTTTTCAATGGCAAAAATCAATGAATATTGTAAATGCACAAACAGTAATTTCTCCGCATTGCAAGGTGCAATTCTGAAATTTTTTGCTTTTTCCTGCTCCTCTTAGCATGATAAAGAAGATTCAAAGAGAGTGAGATGCCAGCTCCTTTCATTCAGTCAGTAGCTTCAATCATTTCTGGACGTTTTTCAATGGCAAAAATCAATGAATATTGTAAATGCACAAACAGTAATTTCTCCGCATTGCAAGGTGCAATTCTGAAATTTTTTGCTTTTTCCTGCTCCTCTTAGCATGATAAAGAAGATTCAAAGAGAGTGAGATGCCAGCTCCTTTCATTCAGTCAGTAGCTTCAATCATTTCTGGACGTTTTTCAATGGCAAAAATCTATGAATATTGTAAATGCACAAACAGTAATTTCTCCGCATTGCAAGGTGCAATTCTGAAATTTTTTGCTTTTTCCTGCTCCTCTTAGCAAGATAAACAAGATTCAAAGAGAGTGAGATGCCAGCTCCTTTCATTCAGTCAGTAGCTTCAATCATTTCTGGACGTTTTTCAATGGCAAAAATCAATGAATATTGTAAATGCACAAACAGTAATTTCTCCGCATTGCAAGGTGCAATTCTGAAATTTTTTGCTTTTTCCTGCTCCTCTTAGCATGATAAAGAAGATTCAAAGAGAGTGAGATGCCAGCTCCTTTCATTCAGTCAGTAGCTTCAAACATTTCTGGTATATGAATAACATGATGTTTTTCAATGGCAAAAATCAATGAATATTGTAAATGCACAAACAGTAATTTCTCCGCATTGCAAGGTGCAATTCTGAAATTTTTTGCTTTTTCCTGCTCCTCTTAGCATGATAAAGAAGATTCAAAGAGAGTGAGATGCCAGCTCCTTTCATTCAGTCAGTAGCTTCAATCATTTCTGGACGTTTTTCAATGGCAAAAATCTATGAATATTGTAAATGCACAAACAGTAATTTCTCCGCATTGCAAGGTGCAATTCTGAAATTTTTTGCTTTTTCCTGCTCCTCTTAGCAAGATAAACAAGATTCAAAGAGAGTGAGATGCCAGCTCCTTTCATTCAGTCAGTAGCTTCAATCATTTCTGGACGTTTTTCAATGGCAAAAATCAATGAATATTGTAAATGCACAAACAGTAATTTCTCCGCATTGCAAGGTGCAATTCTGAAATTTTTTGCTTTTTCCTGCTCCTCTTAGCATGATAAAGAAGATTCAAAGAGAGTGAGATGCCAGCTCCTTTCATTCAGTCAGTAGCTTCAAACATTTCTGGTATATGAATAACATGATGTTTTTCAATGGCAAAAATCAATGAATATTGTAAATGCACAAACAGTAATTTCTCCGCATTGAAAGGTGCAATTCTGAAATTTTTTGCTTTTTCCTGCTCCTCTTAGCATGATAAAGAAGATTCAAAGAGAGTGAGATGCCAGCTCCTTTCATTCAGTCAGTAGCTTCAATCATTTCTGGACGTTTTTCAATGGCAAAAATCTATGAATATTGTAAATGCACAAACAGTAATTTCTCCGCATTGCAAGGTGCAATTCTGAAATTTTTTGCTTTTTCCTGCTCCTCTTAGCAAGATAAACAAGATTCAAAGAGAGTGAGATGCCAGCTCCTTTCATTCAGTCAGTAGCTTCAATCATTTCTGGACGTTTTTCAATGGCAAAAATCAATGAATATTGTAAATGCACAAACAGTAATTTCTCCGCATTGCAAGGTGCAATTCTGAAATTTTTTGCTTTTTCCTGCTCCTCTTAGCATGATAAAGAAGATTCAAAGAGAGTGAGATGCCAGCTCCTTTCATTCAGTCAGTAGCTTCAAACATTTCTGGTATATGAATAACATGATGTTTTTCAATGGCAAAAATCAATGAATATTGTAAATGCACAAACAGTAATTTCTCCGCATTGAAAGGTGCAATTCTGAAATTTTTTGCTTTTTCCTGCTCCTCTTAGCATGATAAAGAAGATTCAAAGAGAGTGAGATGCCAGCTCCTTTCATTCAGTCAGTAGCATCAATCATTTCTGGACGTTTTTCAATGGCAAAAATCAATGAATATTGTAAATGCACAAACAGTAATTTCTCCGCATTGCAAGGTGCAATTCTGAAATTTTTTGCTTTTTCCTGCTCCTCTTAGCATGATAAAGAAGATTCAAAGAGAGTGAGATGCCAGCTCCTTTCATTCAGTCAGTAGCTTCAAACATTTCTGGTATATGAATAACATGATGTTTTTCAATGGCAAAAATCAATGAATATTGTAAATGCACAAACAGTAATTTCTCCGCATTGCAAGGTGCAATTCTGAAATTTTTTGCTTTTTCCTGCTCCTCTTAGCATGATAAAGAAGATTCAAAGAGAGTGAGATGCCAGCTCCTTTCATTCAGTCAGTAGCTTCAATCATTTCTGGACGTTTTTCAATGGCAAAAATCAATGAATATTGTAAATGCACAAACAGTAATTTCTCCGCATTGCAAGGTGCAATTCTGAAATTTTTTGCTTTTTCCTGCTCCTCTTAGCAAGATAAACAAGATTCAAAGAGAGTGAGATGCCAGCTCCTTTCATTCAGTCAGTAGCTTCAATCATTTCTGGACGTTTTTCAATGGCAAAAATCAATGAATATTGTAAATGCACAAACAGTAATTTCTCCGCATTGCAAGGTGCAATTCTGAAATTTTTTGCTTTTTCCTGCTCCTCTTAGCATGATAAGGAAGATTCAAAGAGAGTGAGATGCCAGCTCCTTTCATTCAGTCAGTAGCTTCAATCATTTCTGGACGTTTTTCAATGGCAAAAATCAATGAATATTGTAAATGCACAAACTAATTTCTCCGCATTGCAAGGTGCAATTCTGAAATTTTTTGCTTTTTGCTGCTCCTCTTAGCATGATAAAGAAGATTCAAAGAGAGTGAGATGCCAGCTCCTTTCATTCAGTCAGTAGCTTCAATCATTTCTGGACGTTTTTCAATGGCAAAAATCAATGAATATTGTAAATGCACAAACAGTAATTTCTCCGTATTGCAAGGTGCAATTCTGAAATTTTTTGCTTTTTCCTGCTCCTCTTAGCATGATAAAGAAGATTCAAAGAGAGTGAGATGCCAGCTCCTTTCATTCAGTCAGTAGCTTCAATCATTTCTGGACATTTTTCAATGGCAAAAATCAATGAATATTGTAAATGCACAAACAGTAATTTCTCCGCATTGCAAGGTGCAATTCTGAAATTTTTTGCTTTTTCCTGCTCCTCTTAGCATGATAAAGAAGATTCAAAGAGAGTGAGATGCCAGCTCCTTTCATTCAGTCAGTAGCTTCAATCATTTCTGGACGTTTTTCAATGGCAAAAATCAATGAATATTGTAAATGCACAAAGAGTAATTTCTCCGCATTGCAAGGTGCAATTCTGAAATTTTTTGCTTTTTCCTGCTCCTCTTAGCATGATAAAGAAGATTCAAAGAGAGTGAGATGCCAGCTCCTTTCTTTCAGTCAGTAGCTTCAAACATTTCTGGTATATGAATAACATGATGTTTTTCAATGGCAAAAATCAATGAATATTGTAAATGCACAAACAGTAATTTCTCCGCATTGCAAGGTGCAATTCTGAAATTTTTTGCTTTTTCCTGCTCCTCTAAGCATGATAAAGAAGATTCAAAGAGAGTGAGATGCCAGCTCCTTTCATTCAGTCAGTAGCTTCAATCATTTCTGGACGTTTTTCAATGGCAAAAATCAATGAATATTGTAAATGCACAAACAGTAATTTCTCCGCATTGCAAGGTGCAATTCTGAAATTTTTTGCTTTTTCCTGCTCCTCTTAGCATGATAAAGAAGATTCAAAGAGAGTGAGATGCCAGCTCCTTTCATTCAGTCAGTAGCTTCAATCATTTCTGGACGTTTTTCAATGGCAAAAATCAATGAATATTGTAAATGCACAAACAGTAATTTCTCCGCATTGCAAGTTGCAATTCTGAAATTTTTTGCTTTTTCCTGCACCTCTTAGCATGATAAAGAAGATTCAAAGAGAGTGAGATGCCAGCTCCTTTCATTCAGTCAGTAGCTTCAAACATTTCTGGTATATGAATAACATGATGTTTTTCAATGGCAAAAATCAATGAATATTGTAAATGCACAAACAGTAATTTCTCCGCATTGAAAGGTGCAATTCTGAAATTTTTTGCTTTTTCCTGCTCCTCTTAGCATGATAAAGAAGATTCAAAGAGAGTGAGATGCCAGCTCCTTTCATTCAGTCAGTAGCTTCAATCATTTCTGGACGTTTTTCAATGGCAAAAACCAATGAATATTGTAAATGCACAAACAGTAATTTCTCCGCATTGCAAGGTGCAATTCTGAAATTTTTTGCTTTTTCCTGCTCCTCTTAGCATGATAAAGAAGATTCAAAGAGAGTGAGATGCCAGCTCCTTTCATTCAGTCAGTAGCTTCAATCATTTCTGGACGTTTTTCAATGGCAAAAATCTATGAATATTGTAAATGCACAAACAGTAATTTCTCCGCATTGCAAGGTGCAATTCTGAAATTTTTTGCTTTTTCCTGCTCCTCTTAGCAAGATAAACAAGATTCAAAGAGAGTGAATGCCAGCTCCTTTCATTCAGTCAGTAGCTTCAATCATTTCTGGACGTTTTTCAATGGCAAAAATCAATGAATATTGTAAATGCACAAACAGTAATTTCTCCGCATTGCAAGGTGCAATTCTGAAATTTTTTGCTTTTTCCTGCTCCTCTTAGCATGATAAACAAGATTCAAAGAGAGTGAGATGCCAGCTCCTTTCATTCAGTCAGTAGCTTCAATCATTTCTGGACGTTTTTCAATGGCAAAAATCAATGAATATTGTAAATGCACAAACAGTAATTTCTCCGCATTGCAAGGTGGAATTCTGAAATTTTTTGCTTTTTCCTGCTCCTCTTAGCATGATAAAGAAGATTCAAAGAGAGTGAGATGCCAGCTCCTTTCATTCAGTCAGTAGCTTCAAACATTTCTGGTATATGAATAACATGATGTTTTTCAATGGCAAAAATCAATGAATATTGTAAATGCACAAACAGTAATTTCTCCGCATTGCAAGGTGCAATTCTGAAATGTTTTGCTTTTTCCTGCTCCTCTTAGCATGATAAAGAAGATTCAAAGAGAGTGAGATGCCAGCTCCTTTCATTCAGTCAGTAGCTTCAAACATTTCTGGTATATGAATAACATGATGTTTTTCAATGGCAAAAATCAATGAATATTGTAAATGCACAAACAGTAATTTCTCCGCATTGAAAGGTGCAATTCTGAAATTTTTTGCTTTTTCCTGCTCCTCTTAGCATGATAAAGAAGATTCAAAGAGAGTGAGATGCCTGCTCCTTTCATTCAGTCAGTAGCTTCAATCATTTCTGGACGTTTTTCAATGGCAAAAATCAATGAATATTGTAAATGCACAAACAGTAATTTCTCCGCATTGCAAGGTGCAATTCTGAAATTTTTTGCTTTTTCCTGCTCCTCTTAGCATGATAAAGAAGATTCAAAGAGAGTGAGATGCCAGCTCCTTTCATTCAGTCAGTAGCTTCAATCATTTCTGGACGTTTTTCAATGGCAAAAATCATTGAATATTGTAAATGCACAAACAGTAATTTCTCCGCATTGCAAGGTGCAATTCTGAAATTTTTTGCTTTTTCCTGCTCCTCTTAGCAAGATAAACAAGATTCAAAGAGAGTGAGATGCCAGCTCCTTTCATTCAGTCAGTAGCTTCAATCATTTCTGGACGTTTTTCAATGGCAAAAATCAATGAATATTGTAAATGCACAAACAGTAATTTCTCCGCATTGCAAGGTGCAATTCTGAAATTTTTTGCTTTTTCCTGCTCCTCTTAGCATGATAAAGAAGATTCAAAGAGAGTGAGATGCCAGCTCCTTTCATTCAGTCAGTAGCTTCAATCATTTCTGGACGTTTTTCAATGGCAAAAATCAATGAATATTGTAAATGCACAAACTAATTTCTCCGCATTGCAAGGTGCAATTCTGAAATTTTTTGTTTTTTCTGCTCCTCTTAGCATGATAAAGAAGATTCAAAGAGAGTGAGATGCCAGCTCCTTTCATTCAGTCAGTAGCTTCAATCATTTCTGGACGTTTTTCAATGGCAAAAATCAATGAATATTGTAAATGCACAAACAGTAATTTCTCCGTATTGCAAGGTGCAATTCTGAAATTTTTTGCTTTTTCCTGCTCCTCTTAGCATGATAAAGAAGATTCAAAGAGAGTGAGATGCCAGCTCCTTTCATTCAGTCAGTAGCTTCAATCATTTCTGGACGTTTTTCAATGGCAAAAATCAATGAATATTGTAAATGCACAAACAGTAATTTCTCCGCATTGCAAGGTGCAATTCTGAAATTTTTTGCTTTTTCCTGCTCCTCCTAGCATGATAAAGAAGATTCAAAGAGAGTGAGATGCCAGCTCCTTTCATTCAGTCAGTAGCTTCAATCATTTCTGGACGTTTTTCAATGGCAAAAATCAATGAATATTGTAAATGCACAAACAGTAATTTCTCCGCATTGCAAGGTGCAATTCTGAAATTTTTTGCTTTTTCCTGCTCCTCTTAGCATGATAAAGAAGATTCAAAGAGAGTGAGATGCCAGCTCCTTTCATTCAGTCAGTAGCTTCAATCATTTCTGGACGTTTTTCAATGGCAAAAATCTATGAATATTGTAAATGCACAAACAGTAATTTCTCCGCATTGCAAGGTGCAATTCTGAAATTTTTTGCTTTTTCCTGCTCCTCTTAGCAAGATAAACAAGATTCAAAGAGAGTGAGATGCCAGCTCCTTTCATTCAGTCAGTAGCTTCAATCATTTCTGGACGTTTTTCAATGGCAAAAATCAATGAATATTGTAAATGCACAAACAGTAATTTCTCCGCATTGCAAGGTGCAATTCTGAAATTTTTTGCTTTTTCCTGCTCCTCTTAGCATGATAAAGAAGATTCAAAGAGAGTGAGATGCCAGCTCCTTTCATTCAGTCAGTAGCTTCAAACATTTCTGGTATATGAATAACATGATGTTTTTCAATGGCAAAAATCAATGAATATTGTAAATGCACAAACAGTAATTTCTCCGCATTGCAAGGTGCAATTCTGAAATTTTTTGCTTTTTCCTGCTCCTCTTAGCATGATAAAGAAGATTCAAAGACAGTGAGATGCCAGCTCCTTTCATTCAGTCAGTAGCTTCAATCATTTCTGGACGTTTTTCAATGGCAAAAATCTATGAATATTGTAAATGCACAAACAGTAATTTCTCCGCATTGCAAGGTGCAATTCTGAAATTTTTTGCTTTTTCCTGCTCCTCTTAGCAAGATAAACAAGATTCAAAGAGAGTGAGATGCCAGCTCCTTTCATTCAGTCAGTAGCTTCAATCATTTCTGGACGTTTTTCAATGGCAAAAATCAATGAATATTGTAAATGCACAAACAGTAATTTCTCCGCATTGCAAGGTGCAATTCTGAAATTTTTTGCTTTTTCCTGCTCCTCTTAGCATGATAAAGAAGATTCAAAGAGAGTGAGATGCCAGCTCCTTTCATTCAGTCAGTAGCTTCAATCATTTCTGGACGTTTTTCAATGGCAAAAATCAATGAATATTGTAAATGCACAAACTAATTTCTCCGCATTGCAAGGTGCAATTCTGAAATTTTTTGCTTTTTGCTGCTCCTCTTAGCATGATAAAGAAGATTCAAAGAGAGTGAGATGCCAGCTCCTTTCATTCAGTCAGTAGCTTCAAACATTTCTGGTATATGAATAACATGATGTTTTTCAATGGCAAAAATCAATGAATATTGTAAATGCACAAACAGTAATTTCTCCGCATTGCAAGGTGCAATTCTGAAATTTTTTGCTTTTTCCTGCTCCTCTTAGCATTATAAAGAAGATTCAAAGAGAGTGAGATGCCAGCTCCTTTCATTCAGTCAGTAGCTTCAATCATTTCTGGACGTTTTTCAATGGCAAAAATCATTGAATATTGTAAATGCACAAACAGTAATTTCTCCGCATTGCAAGGTGCAATTCTGAAATTTTTTGCTTTTTCCTGCTCCTCTTAGCATGATAAAGAAGATTCAAAGAGAGTGAGATGCCAGCTCCTTTCATTCAGTCAGTAGCTTCAATCATTTCTGGTATATGAATAACATGATGTTTTTCAATGGCAAAAATCAATGAATATTGTAAATGCACAAACAGTAATTTCTCCGCATTGCAAGGTGCAATTCTGAAATTTTTTGCTTTTTCCTGCTCCTCTTAGCATGATAAAGAAGATTCAAAGAGAGTGAGATGCCAGCTCCTTTCATTCAGTCAGTAGCTTCAATCATTTCTGGACGTTTTTCAATGGCAAAAATCAATGAATATTGTAAATGCACAAACAGTAATTTCTCCGCATTGCAAGGTGCAATTCTGAAATTTTTTGCTTTTTCCTGCTCCTCTTAGCATGATAAACAAGATTCAAAGAGAGTGAGATGCCAGCTCCTTTCATTCAGTCAGTAGCTTCAATCATTTCTGGACGTTTTTCAATGGCAAAAATCAATGAATATTGTAAATGCACAAACAGTAATTTCTCCGCATTGCAAGGTGCAATTCTGAAATTTTTTGCTTTTTCCTGCTCCTCTTAGCATGATAAAGAAGATTCAAAGAGAGTGAGATGCCAGCTCCTTTCATTCAGTCAGTAGCTTCAAACATTTCTGGTATATGAATAACATGATGTTTTTCAATGGCAAAAATCAATGAATATTGTAAATGCACAAACAGTAATTTCTCCACATTGCAAGGTGCAATTCTGAAATTTTTTGCTTTTTCCTGCTCCTCTTAGCATGATAAAGAAGATTCAAAGAGAGTGAGATGCCAGCTCCTTTCATTCAGTCAGTAGCTTCAATCATTTCTGGACGTTTTTCAATGGCAAAAATCAATGAATATTGTAAATGCACAAACAGTAATTTCTCCGCATTGCAAGGTGCAATTCTGAAATTTTTTGCTTTTTCCTGCTCCTCTTAGCATGATAAAGAAGATTCAAAGAGAGTGAGATGCCAGCTCCTTTCATTCAGTCAGTAGCTTCAATCATTTCTGGACGTTTTTCAATGGCAAAAATCAATGAATATTGTAAATGCACAAACTAATTTCTCCGCATTGCAAGGTGCAATTCTGAAATTTTTTGCTTTTTGCTGCTCCTCTTAGCATGATAAAGAAGATTCAAAGAGAGTGAGATGCCAGCTCCTTTCATTCAGTCAGTAGCTTCAAACATTTCTGGTATATGAATAACATGATGTTTTTCAATGGCAAAAATCAATGAATATTGTAAATGCACAAACAGTAATTTCTCCGCATTGCAAGGTGCAATTCTGAAATTTTTTGCTTTTTCCTGCTCCTCTTAGCATGATAAAGAAGATACAAAGAGAGTGAGATGCCAGCTCCTTTCATTCAGTCAGTAGCTTCAATCATTTCTGGACGTTTTTCAATGGCAAAAATCATTGAATATTGTAAATGCACAAACAGTAATTTCTCCGCATTGCAAGGTGCAATTCTGAAATTTTTTGCTTTTTCCTGCTCCTCTTAGCATGATAAAGAAGATTCAAAGAGAGTGAGATGCCAGCTCCTTTCATTCAGTCAGTAGCTTCAATCATTTCTGGTATATGAATAACATGATGTTTTTCAATGGCAAAAATCAATGAATATTGTAAATGCACAAACAGTAATTTCTCCGCATTGCAAGGTGCAATTCTGAAATTTTTTGCTTTTTCCTGCTCCTCTTAGCATGATAAAGAAGATTCAAAGAGAGTGAGATGCCAGCTCCTTTCATTCAGTCAGTAGCTTCAATCATTTCTGGACGTTTTTCAATGGCAAAAATCAATGAATATTGTAAATGCACAAACAGTAATTTCTCCGCATTGCAAGGTGCAATTCTGAAATTTTTTGCTTTTTCCTGCTCCTCTTAGCATGATAAACAAGATTCAAAGAGAGTGAGATGCCAGCTCCTTTCATTCAGTCAGTAGCTTCAATCATTTCTGGACGTTTTTCAATGGCAAAAATCAATGAATATTGTAAATGCACAAACAGTAATTTCTCCGCATTGCAAGGTGCAATTCTGAAATTTTTTGCTTTTTCCTGCTCCTCTTAGCATGATAAAGAAGATTCAAAGAGAGTGAGATGCCAGCTCCTTTCATTCAGTCAGTAGCTTCAATCATTTCTGGACGTTTTTCAATGGCAAAAATCAATGAATATTGTAAATGCACAAAGAGTAATTTCTCCGCATTGCAAGGTGCAATTCTGAAATTTTTTGCTTTTTCCTGCTCCTCTTACCATGATAAAGAAGATTCAAAGAGAGTGAGATGCCAGCTCCTTTCATTCAGTCAGTAGCTTCAAACATTTCTGGTATATGAATAACATGATGTTTTTCAATGGCAAAAATCAATGAATATTGTAAATGCACAAACAGTAATTTCTCCGCATTGCAAGGTGCAATTCTGAAATTTTTTGCTTTTTCCTGCTCTTCTTAGCATGATAAAGAAGATTCAAAGAGAGTGAGATGCCAGCTCCTTTCATTCAGTCAGTAGCTTCAATCATTTCTGGTATATGAATAACATGATGTTTTTCAATGGCAAAAATCAATGAATATTGTAAATGCACAAACAGTAATTTCTCCGCATTGCAAGGTGCAATTCTGAAATTTTTTGCTTTTTCCTGCTCCTCTAAGCATGATAAAGAAGATTCAAAGAGAGTGAGATGCCAGCTCCTTTCATTCAGTCAGTAGCTTCAATCATTTCTGGACGTTTTTCAATGGCAAAAATCAATGAATATTGTAAATGCACAAACAGTAATTTCTCCGCATTGCAAGGTGCAATTCTAAAATTTTTTGCTTTTTCCTGCTCCTCTTAGCATGATAAAGAAGATTCAAAGAGAGTGAGATGCCAGCTCCTTTCATTCAGTCAGTAGCTTCAATCATTTCTGGACATTTTTCAATGGCAAAAATCAATGAATATTGTAAATGCACAAACAGTAATTTCTCCGCATTGCAAGGTGCAATTCTGAAATTTTTTGCTTTTTCCTGCACCTCTTAGCATGATAAAGAAGATTCAAAGAGAGTGAGATGCCAGCTCCTTTCATTCAGTCAGTAGCTTCAAACATTTCTGGTATATGAATAACATGATGTTTTTCAATGGCAAAAATCAATGAATATTGTAAATGCACAAACAGTAATTTCTCCGCATTGAAAGGTGCAATTCTGAAATTTTTTGCTTTTTCCTGCTCCTCTTAGCATGATAAAGAAGATTCAAAGAGAGTGAGATGCCAGCTCCTTTCATTCAGTCAGTAGCTTCAATCATTTCTGGACGTTTTTCAATGGCAAAAACCAATGAATATTGTAAATGCACAAACAGTAATTTCTCCGCATTGCAAGGTGCAATTCTGAAATTTTTTGCTTTTTCCTGCTCCTCTTAGCATGATAAAGAAGATTCAAAGAGAGTGAGATGCCAGCTCCTTTCATTCAGTCAGTAGCTTCAATCATTTCTGGACGTTTTTCAA
The DNA here is from genome assembly GCF_046119375.1 of Phyllobates terribilis. NCBI lineage: Eukaryota > Metazoa > Chordata > Amphibia > Anura > Dendrobatidae > Phyllobates > Phyllobates terribilis. The sequence continues at coordinate 758,275 of NW_027363368.1, forward strand.
TGGCAAAAATCAATGAATATTGTAAATGCACAAACAGTAATTTCTCCGCATTGCAAGGTGCAATTCTGAAATTTTTTGCTTTTTTCTGCTCCTCTTAGCATGATAAAGAAGATTCAAAGAGAGTGAGATGCCAGCTCCTTTCATTCAGTCAGTAGCTTCAAACATTTCTGGTATATGAATAACATGATGTTTTTCAATGGCAAAAATCAATGAATATTGTAAATGCACAAACAGTAATTTCTCCGCATTGCAAGGTGCAATTCTGAAATTTTTTGCTTTTTCCTGCTCCTCTTAGCAAGATAAACAAGATTCAAAGAGAGTGAATGCCAGCTCCTTTCATTCAGTCAGTAGCTTCAATCATTTCTGGACGTTTTTCAATGGCAAAAATCAATGAATATTGTAAATGCACAAACAGTAATTTCTCCGCATTGCAAGGTGCAATTCTGAAATTTTTTGCTTTTTCCTGCTCCTCTTAGCATGATAAACAAGATTCAAAGAGAGTGAGATGCCAGCTCCTTTCATTCAGTCAGTAGCTTCAATCATTTCTGGACGTTTTTCAATGGCAAAAATCAATGAATATTGTAAATGCACAAACAGTAATTTCTCCGCATTGCAAGGTGGAATTCTGAAATTTTTTGCTTTTTCCTGCTCCTCTTAGCATGATAAAGAAGATTCAAAGAGAGTGAGATGCCAGCTCCTTTCATTCAGTCAGTAGCTTCAAACATTTCTGGTATATGAATAACATGATGTTTTTCAATGGCAAAAATCAATGAATATTGTAAATGCACAAACAGTAATTTCTCCGCATTGCAAGGTGCAATTCTGAAATGTTTTGCTTTTTCCTGCTCCTCTTAGCATGATAAAGAAGATTCAAAGAGAGTGAGATGCCAGCTCCTTTCATTCAGTCAGTAGCTTCAAACATTTCTGGTATATGAATAACATGATGTTTTTCAATGGCAAAAATCAATGAATATTGTAAATGCACAAACAGTAATTTCTCCGCATTGAAAGGTGCAATTCTGAAATTTTTTGCTTTTTCCTGCTCCTCTTAGCATGATAAAGAAGATTCAAAGAGAGTGAGATGCCAGCTCCTTTCATTCAGTCAGTAGCTTCAATCATTTCTGGACGTTTTTCAATGGCAAAAATCAATGAATATTGTAAATGCACAAACAGTAATTTCTCCGCATTGCAAGGTGCAATTCTGAAATTTTTTGCTTTTTCCTGCTCCTCTTAGCATGATAAAGAAGATTCAAAGAGAGTGAGATGCCAGCTCCTTTCATTCAGTCAGTAGCTTCAAACATTTCTGGTATATGAATAACATGATGTTTTTCAATGGCAAAAATCAATGAATATTGTAAATGCACAAACAGTAATTTCTCCGCATTGAAAGGTGCAATTCTGAAATTTTTTGCTTTTTCCTGCTCCTCTTAGCATGATAAAGAAGATTCAAAGAGAGTGAGATGCCAGCTCCTTTCATTCAGTCAGTAGCTTCAATCATTTCTGGACGTTTTTCAATGGCAAAAATCAATGAATATTGTAAATGCACAAACAGTAATTTCTCCGCATTGCAAGGTGCAATTCTGAAATTTTTTGCTTTTTCCTGCTCCTCTTAGCATGATAAAGAAGATTCAAAGAGAGTGAGATGCCAGCTCCTTTCATTCAGTCAGTAGCTTCAATCATTTCTGGACGTTTTTCAATGGCAAAAATCAATGAATATTGTAAATGCACAAACAGTAATTTCTCCGCATTGCAAGGTGCAATTCTGAAATTTTTTGCTTTTTCCTGCTCCTCTTAGCAAGATAAACAAGATTCAAAGAGAGTGAGATGCCAGCTCCTTTCATTCAGTCAGTAGCTTCAATCATTTCTGGACGTTTTTCAATGGCAAAAATCAATGAATATTGTAAATGCACAAACAGTAATTTCTCCGCATTGCAAGGTGCAATTCTGAAATTTTTTGCTTTTTCCTGCTCCTCTTAGCATGATAAAGAAGATTCAAAGAGAGTGAGATGCCAGCTCCTTTCATTCAGTCAGTAGCTTCAATCATTTCTGGACGTTTTTCAATGGCAATAATCAATGAATATTGTAAATGCACAAACAGTAATTACTCCGCATTGCAAGGTGCAATTCTGAAATTTTTTGCTTTTTCCTGCTCCTCTTAGCATGATAAAGAAGATTCAAAGAGAGTGAGATGCCAGCTCCTTTCATTCAGTCAGTAGCTTCAATCATTTCTGGGCATTTTTCAATGGCAAAAATCAATGAATATTGTAAATGCACAAACAGTAATTTCTCCGCATTGCAAGGTGCAATTCTGAAATTTTTTGCTTTTTCCTGCTCCTCTTAGCATGATAAAGAAGATTCAAAGAGAGTGAGATGCCAGCTCCTTTCATTCAGTCAGTAGCTTCAAACATTTCTGGTATATGAATAACATGATGTTTTTCAATGGCAAAAATCAATGAATATTGTAAATGCACAAACAGTAATTTCTCCGCATTGAAAGGTGCAATTCTGAAATTTTTTGCTTTTTCCTGCTCCTCTTAGCATGATAAAGAAGATTCAAAGAGAGTGAGATGCCAGCTCCTTTCATTCAGTCAGTAGCTTCAAACATTTCTGGTATATGAATAACATGATGTTTTTCAAAGGCAAAAATCAATGAATATTGTAAATGCACAAACAGTAATTTCTCCGCATTGCAAGGTGCAATTCTGAAATTTTTTGCTTTTTCCTGCTCCTCTTAGCATGATAAAGAAGATTCAAAGAGAGTGAGATGCCAGCTCCTTTCATTCAGTAAGTAGCTTCAATCATTTCTGGACGTTTTTCAATGGCAAAAATCAATGAATATTGTAAATGCACAAACAGTAATTTCTCCGCATTGCAAGGTGCAATTCTGAAATTTTTTGCTTTTTCCTGCTCCTCTTAGCATGATAAACAACATTCAAAGAGAGTGAGATGCCAGCTCCTTTCATTCAGTCAGTAGCTTCAATCATTTCTGGACGTTTTTCAATGGCAAAAATCAATGAATATTGTAAATGCACAAACAGTAATTTCTCCGCATTGCAAGGTGCAATTCTGAAATTTTTTGCTTTTTCCTGCTCCTCTTAGCATGATAAAGAAGATTCAAAGAGAGTGAGATGCCAGCTCCTTTCATTCAGTCAGTAGCTTCAAACATTTCTGGTATATGAATAACATGATATTTTTCAATGGCAAAAATCAATGAATATTGTAAATGCACAGTAATTTCTCCGCATTGAAAGGTGCAATTCTGAAATTTTTTGCTTTTTCCTGCTCCTCTTAGCATGATAAAGAAGATTCAAAGAGAGTGAGATGCCAGCTCCTTTCATTCAGTCAGTAGCTTCAATCATTTCTGGACGTTTTTCAATGGCAAAAATCAATGAATATTGTAAATGCACAAACAGTAATTTCTCCGCATTGCAAGGTGCAATTCTGAAATTTTTTGCTTTTTCCTGCTCCTCTTAGCATGATAAACAAGATTCAAACAGAGTGAGATGCCAGCTCCTTTCATTCAGTCAGTAGCTTCAATCATTTCTGGACGTTTTTCAATGGCAAAAATCAATGAATATTGTAAATGCACAAACAGTAATTTCTCCGCATTGCAAGGTGCAATTCTGAAATTTTTTGCTTTTTTCTGCTACTCTTAGCATGATAAAGAAGATTCAAAGAGAGTGAGATGCCAGCTCCTTTCATTCAGTCAGTAGCTTCAAACATTTCTGGTATATGAATAACATGATGTTTTTCAATGGCAAAAATCAATGAATATTGTAAATGCACAAACAGTAATTTCTCCGCATTGCAAGGTGCAATTCTGAAATTTTTTGCTTTTTCCTGCTCCTCTTAGCATGATAAAGAAGATTCAAAGAGAGTGAGATGCCAGCTCCTTTCATTCAGTCAGTAGCTTCAAACATTTCTGGTATATGAATAACATGATGTTTTTCAATGGCAAAAATCAATGAATATTGTAAATGCACAAACAGTAATTTCTCCGCATTGCAAGGTGCAATTCTGAAATTTTTTGCTTTTTCCTGCTCCTCTTAGCATGATAAAGAAGATTCAAAGAGAGTGAGATGCCAGCTCCTTTCATTCAGTAAGTAGCTTCAATCATTTCTGGACGTTTTTCAATGGCAAAAATCAATGAATATTGTAAATGCACAAACAGTAATTTCTCCGCATTGCAAGGTGCAATTCTGAAATTTTTTGCTTTTTCCTGCTCCTCTTAGCAAGATAAACAAGATTCAAAGAGAGTGAGATGCCAGCTCCTTTCATTCAGTCAGTAGCTCCAAACATTTCTGGTATATGAATAACATGATATTTTTCAATGGCAAAAATCAATGAATATTGTAAATGCACAAACAGTAATTTCTCCGCATTGAAAGGTGCAATTCTGAAATTTTTTGCTTTTTCCTGCTCCTCTTAGCATGATAAAGAAGATTCAAAGAGAGTGAGATGCCAGCTCCTTTCATTCAGTCAGTAGCTTCAATCATTTCTGGACGTTTTTCAATGGCAAAAATCAATGAATATTGTAAATGCACAAACAGTAATTTCTCCGCATTGCAAGGTGCAATTCTGAAATTTTTTGCTTTTTCCTGCTCCTCTTAGCATGATAAACAAGATTCAAACAGAGTGAGATGCCAGCTCCTTTCATTCAGTCAGTAGCTTCAATCATTTCTGGACGTTTTTCAATGGCAAAAATCAATGAATATTGTAAATGCACAAACAGTAATTTCTCCGCATTGCAAGGTGCAATTCTGAAATTTTTTGCTTTTTTCTACTAATCTTAGCATGATAAAGAAGATTCAAAGAGAGTGAGATGCCAGCTCCTTTCATTCAGTCAGTAGCTTCAAACATTTCTGGTATATGAATAACATGATGTTTTTCAATGGCAAAAATCAATGAATATTGTAAATGCACAAACAGTAATTTCTCCGCATTGCAAGGTGCAATTCTGAAATTTTTTGCTTTTTCCTGCTCCTCTTAGCATGATAAAGAAGATTCAAAGAGAGTGAGATGCCAGCTCCTTTCATTCAGTCAGTAGCTTCAAACATTTCTGGTATATGAATAACATGATGTTTTTCAATGGCAAAAATCAATGAATATTGTAAATGCACAAACAGTAATTTCTCCGCATTGCAAGGTGCAATTCTGAAATTTTTTTCTTTTTCCTGCTCCTCTTAGCATGATAAAGAAGATTCAAAGAGAGTGAGATGCCAGCTCCTTTCATTCAGTCAGTAGCTTCAATCATTTCTGGACGTTTTTCAATGGCAAAAATCAATGAATATTGTAAATGTACAAACAGTAATTTCTCCGCATTGCAAGGTGCAATTCTGAAATTTTTTGCTTTTTCCTGCTCCTCTTAGCAAGATAAACAAGATTCAAAGAGAGTGAGATGCCAGCTCCTTTCATTCAGTCAGTAGCTTCAATCATTTCTGGACGTTTTTCAATTGCAAAAATCAATGAATATTGTAAATGCACAAACAGTAATTTCTCCGCATTGCAAGGTGCAATTCTGAAATTTTTTGCTTTTTCCTGCTCCTCTTAGCATGATAAAGAAGATTCAAAGAGAGTGAGATGCCAGCTCCTTTCATTCAGTCAGTAGCTTCAAACATTTATGGTATATGAATAACATGATGTTTTTCAATGGCAAAAATCAATGAATATTGTAAATGCACAAACAGTAATTTCTCCGCATTGAAAGGTGCAATTCTGAAATTTTTTGCTTTTTCCTGCTCCTCTTAGCATGGTAAAGAAGATTCAAAGAGAGTGAGATGCCAGCTCCTTTCATTCAGTCAGTAGCTTCAATCATTTCTGGACGTTTTTCAATGGCAAAAACCAATGAATATTGTAAATGCACAAACAGTAATTTCTCCGCATTGCAAGGTGCAATTCTGAAATTTTTTGCTTTTTCCTGCTCCTCTTAGCATGATAAAGAAGATTCAAAGAGAGTGAGATGCCAGCTCCTTTCATTCAGTCAGTAGCTTCAATCATTTCTGGACGTTTTTCAATGGCAAAAATCAATGAATATTGTAAATGCACAAACAGTAATTTCTCCGCATTGCAAGGTGCAATTCTGAAATTTTTTGCTTTTTTCTGCTCCTCTTAGCATGATAAAGAAGATTCAAAGAGAGTGAGATGCCAGCTCCTTTCATTCAGTCAGTAGCTTCAAACATTTCTGGTATATGAATAACATGATGTTTTTCAATGGCAAAAATCAATGAATATTGTAAATGCACAAACAGTAATTTCTCCGCATTGCAAGGTGCAATTCTGAAATTTTTTGCTTTTTCCTGCTCCTCTTAGCAAGATAAACAAGATTCACAGAGAGTGAATGCCAGCTCCTTTCATTCAGTCAGTAGCTTCAATCATTTCTGGACGTTTTTCAATGGCAAAAATCAATGAATATTGTAAATGCACAAACAGTAATTTCTCCGCATTGCAAGGTGCAATTCTGAAATTTTTTGCTTTTTCCTGCTCCTCTTAGCATGATAAACAAGATTCAAAGAGAGTGAGATGCCAGCTCCTTTCATTCAGTCAGTAGCTTCAATCATTTCTGGACGTTTTTCAATGGCAAAAATCAATGAATATTGTAAATGCACAAACAGTAATTTCTCCGCATTGCAAGGTGCAATTCTGAAATTTTTTGCTTTTTCCTGCTCCTCTTAGCATGATAAAGAAGATTCAAAGAGAGTGAGATGCCAGCTCCTTTCATTCAGTCAGTAGCTTCAATCATTTCTGGACGTTTTTCAATGGCAAAAATCAATGAATATTGTAAATGCACAAACAGTAATTTCTCCGCATTGCAAGGTGCAATTCTGAAATTTTTTGCTTTTTCCTGCTCCTCTTAGCATGATAAAGAAGATTCAAAGAGAGTGAGATGCCAGCTCCTTTCATTCAGTCAGTAGCTTCAATCATTTCTAGGCATTTTTCAATGGCAAAAATCAATGAATATTGTAAATGCACAAACAGTAATTTCTCCGCATTGCAAGGTGCAATTCTGAAATTTTTTGCTTTTTCCTGCTCCTCTTAGCATGATAAAGAAGATTCAAAGAGAGTGAGATGCCAGCTCCTTTCATTCAGTCAGTAGCTTCAAACATTTCTGGTATATGAATAACATGATGTTTTTCAATGGCAAAAATCAATGAATATTGTAAATGCACAAACAGTAATTTCTCCGCATTGAAAGGTGCAATTCTGAAATTTTTTGCTTTTTCCTGCTCCTCTTAGCATGATAAAGAAGATTCAAAGAGAGTGAGATGCCAGCTCCTTTCATTCAGTCAGTAGCTTCAATCATTTCTGGACGTTTTTCAATGGCAAAAATCAATGAATATTGTAAATGCACAAACAGTAATTTCTCCGCATTGCAAGGTGCAATTCTGAAATTTTTTGCTTTTTCCTGCTCCTCTTAGCATGATAAAGAAGATTCAAAGAGAGTGAGATGCCAGCTCCTTTCATTCAGTCAGTAGCTTCAATCATTTCTGGGCATTTTTCAATGGCAAAAATCAATGAATATTGTAAATGCACAAACAGTAATTTCTCCGCATTGCAAGGTGCAATTCTGAAATTTTTTGCTTTTTCCTGCTCCTCTTAGCATGATAAAGAAGATTCAAAGAGAGTGAGATGCCAGCTCCTTTCATTCAGTCAGTAGCTTCAAACATTTCTGGTATATGAATAACATGATGTTTTTCAATGGCAAAAATCAATGAATATTGTAAATGCACAAACAGTAATTTCTCCGCATTGAAAGGTGCAATTCTGAAATTTTTTGCTTTTTCCTGCTCCTCTTAGCATGATAAAGAAGATTCAAAGAGAGTGAGATGCCAGCTCCTTTCATTCAGTCAGTAGCTTCAAACATTTCTGGTATATGAATAACATGATGTTTTTCAATGGCAAAAATCAATGAATATTGTAAATGCACAAACAGTAATTTCTCCGCATTGCAAGGTGCAATTCTGAAATTTTTTGCTTTTTCCTGCTCCTCTTAGCATGATAAAGAAGATTCAAAGAGAGTGAGATGCCAGCTCCTTTCATTCAGTAAGTAGCTTCAATCATTTCTGGACGTTTTTCAATGGCAAAAATCAATGAATATTGTAAATGCACAAACAGTAATTTCTCCGCATTGCAAGGTGCAATTCTGAAATTTTTTGCTTTTTCCTGCTCCTCTTAGCATGATAAACAAGATTCAAAGAGAGTGAGATGCCAGCTCCTTTCATTCAGTCAGTAGCTTCAATCATTTCTGGACGTTTTTCAATGGCAAAAATCAATGAATATTGTAAATGCACAAACAGTAATTTCTCCGCATTGCAAGGTGCAATTCTGAAATTTTTTGCTTTTTTCTGCTACTCTTAGCATGATAAAGAAGATTCAAAGAGAGTGAGATGCCAGCTCCTTTCATTCAGTCAGTAGCTTCAATCATTTCTGGACGTTTTTCAATGGCAAAAATCAATGAATATTGTAAATGCACAAACAGTAATTTCTCCGCATTGCAAGGTGCAATTCTGAAATTTTTTGCTTTTTCCTGCACCTCTTAGCATGATAAAGAAGATTCAAAGAGAGTGAGATGCCAGCTCCTTTCATTCAGTCAGTAGCTTCAAACATTTCTGGTATATGAATAACATGATGTTTTTCAATGGCAAAAATCAATGAATATTGTAAATGCACAAACAGTAATTTCTCCGCATTGAAAGGTGCAATTCTGAAATTTTTTGCTTTTTCCTGCTCCTCTTAGCATGATAAAGAAGATTCAAAGAGAGTGAGATGCCAGCTCCTTTCATTCAGTCAGTAGCTTCAATCATTTCTGGACGTTTTTCAATGGCAAAAACCAATGAATATTGTAAATGCACAAACAGTAATTTCTCCGCATTGCAAGGTGCAATTCTGAAATTTTTTGCTTTTTCCTGCTCCTCTTAGCATGATAAAGAAGATTCAAAGAGAGTGAGATGCCAGCTCCTTTCATTCAGTCAGTAGCTTCAATCATTTCTGGACGTTTTTCAATGGCAAAAATCAATGAATATTGTAAATGCACAAACAGTAATTTCTCCGCATTGCAAGGTGCAATTCTGAAATTTTTTGCTTTTTTCTGCTCCTCTTAGCATGATAAAGAAGATTCAAAGAGAGTGAGATGCCAGCTCCTTTCATTCAGTCAGTAGCTTCAAACATTTCTGGTATATGAATAACATGATGTTTTTCAATGGCAAAAATCAATGAATATTGTAAATGCACAAACAGTAATTTCTCCGCATTGCAAGGTGCAATTCTGAAATTTTTTGCTTTTTCCTGCTCCTCTTAGCAAGATAAACAAGATTCAAAGAGAGTGAATGCCAGCTCCTTTCATTCAGTCAGTAGCTTCAATCATTTCTGGACGTTTTTCAATGGCAAAAATCAATGAATATTGTAAATGCACAAACAGTAATTTCTCCGCATTGCAAGGTGCAATTCTGAAATTTTTTGCTTTTACCTGCTCCTCTTAGCATGATAAACAAGATTCAAAGAGAGTGAGATGCCAGCTCCTTTCATTCAGTCAGTAGCTTCAATCATTTCTGGACGTTTTTCAATGGCAAAAATCAATGAATATTGTAAATGCACAAACAGTAATTTCTCCGCATTGCAAGGTGGAATTCTGAAATTTTTTGCTTTTTCCTGCTCCTCTTAGCATGATAAAGAAGATTCAAAGAGAGTGAGATGCCAGCTCCTTTCATTCAGTCAGTAGCTTCAAACATTTCTGGTATATGAATAACATGATGTTTTTCAATGGCAAAAATCAATGAATATTGTAAATGCACAAACAGTAATTTCTCCGCATTGCAAGGTGCAATTCTGAAATGTTTTGCTTTTTCCTGCTCCTCTTAGCATGATAAAGAAGATTCAAAGAGAGTGAGATGCCAGCTCCTTTCATTCAGTCAGTAGCTTCAAACATTTCTGGTATATGAATAACATGATGTTTTTCAATGGCAAAAATCAATGAATATTGTAAATGCACAAACAGTAATTTCTCCGCATTGAAAGGTGCAATTCTGAAATTTTTTGCTTTTTCCTGCTCCTCTTAGCATGATAAAGAAGATTCAAAGAGAGTGAGATGCCAGCTTCTTTCATTCAGTCAGTAGCTTCAAATCATTTCTGGACGTTTTTCAATGGCAAAAATCAATGAATATTGTAAATGCACAAACAGTAATTTCTCCGCATTGCAAGGTGCAATTCTGAAATTTTTTGCTTTTTCCTGCTCCTCTTAGCATGATAAAGAAGATTCAAAGAGAGTGAGATGCCAGCTCCTTTCATTCAGTCAGTAGCTTCAAACATTTCTGGTATATGAATAACATGATGTTTTTCAATGGCAAAAATCAATGAATATTGTAAATGCACAAACAGTAATTTCTCCGCATTGAAAGGTGCAATTCTGAAATTTTTTGCTTTTTCCTGCTCCTCTTAGCATGATAAAGAAGATTCAAAGAGAGTGAGATGCCAGCTCCTTTCATTCAGTCAGTAGCTTCAATCATTTCTGGACGTTTTTCAATGGCAAAAATCAATGAATATTGTAAATGCACAAACAGTAATTTCTCCGCATTGCAAGGTGCAATTCTGAAATTTTTTGCTTTTTCCTGCTCCTCTTAGCATGATAAAGAAGATTCAAAGAGAGTGAGATGCCAGCTCCTTTCATTCAGTCAGTAGCTTCAATCATTTCTGGATGTTTTTCAATGGCAAAAATCAATGAATATTGTAAATGCACAAACAGTAATTTCTCCGCATTGCAAGGTGCAATTCTGAAATTTTTTGCTTTTTCCTGCTCCTCTTAGCAAGATAAACAAGATTCAAAGAGAGTGAGATGCCAGCTCCTTTCATTCAGTCAGTAGCTTCAATCATTTCTGGACGTTTTTCAATGGCAAAAATCAATGAATATTGTAAATGCACAAACAGTAATTTCTCCGCATTGCAAGGTGCAATTCTGAAATTTTTTGCTTTTTCCTGCTCCTCTTAGCATGATAAAGAAGATTCAAAGAGAGTGAGATGCCAGCTCCTTTCATTCAGTCAGTAGCTTCAATCATTTCTGGACGTTTTTCAATGGCAAAAATCAATGAATATTGTAAATGCACAAACAGTAATTTCTCCGCATTGCAAGGTGCAATTCTGAAATTTTTTGCTTTTTCCTGCTCCTCTTAGCATGATAAAGAAGATTCAAAGAGAGTGAGATGCCAGCTCCTTTCATTCAGTCAGTAGCTTCAATCATTTCTGGACGTTTTTCAATGGCAAAAATCAATGAATATTGTAAATGCACAAACAGTAATTTCTCCGCATTGCAAGGTGCAATTCTGAAATTTTTTGCTTTTTCCTGCTCCTCTTAGCATGATAAAGAAGATTCAAAGAGAGTAAGATGCCAGCTCCTTTCATTCAGTCAGTAGCTTCAATCATTTCTGGACGTTTTTCAATGGCAAAAATCAATGAATATTGTAAATGCACAAAGAGTAATTTCTCCGCATTGCAAGGTGCAATTCTGAAATTTTTTGCTTTTTCCTGCTCCTCTTAGCATGATAAAGAAGATTCAAAGAGAGTGAGATGCCAGCTCCTTTCATTCAGTCAGTAGCTTCAAACATTTCTGGTATATGAATAACATGATGTTTTTCAATGGCAAAAATCAATGAATATTGTAAATGCACAAACAGTAATTTCTCCACATTGCAAGGTGCAATTCTGAAATTTTTTGCTTTTTCCTGCTCCTCTTAGCATGATAAAGAAGATTCAAAGAGAGTGAGATGCCAGCTCCTTTCATTCAGTCAGTAGCTTCAATCATTTCTGGACGTTTTTCAATGGCAAAAATCATTGAATATTGTAAATGCACAAACAGTAATTTCTCCGCATTGCAAGGTGCAATTCTGAAATTTTTTGCTTTTTCCTGCTCCTCTTAGCATGATAAAGAAGATTCAAAGAGAGTGAGATGCCAGCTCCTTTCATTCAGTCAGTAGCTTCAATCATTTCTGGTATATGAATAACATGATGTTTTTCAATGGCAAAAATCAATGAATATTGTAAATGCACAAACAGTAATTTCTCCGGATTGCAAGGTGCAATTCTGAAATTTTTTGCTTTTTCCTGCTCCTCTTAGCATGATAAAGAAGATTCAAAGAGAGTGAGATGCCAGCTCCTTTCATTCAGTCAGTAGCTTCAATCATTTCTGGACGTTTTTCAATGGCAAAAATCAATGAATATTGTAAATGCACAAACAGTAATTTCTCCGCATTGCAAGGTGCAATTCTGAAATTTTTTGCTTTTTCCTGCTCCTCTTAGCATGATAAACAAGATTCAAAGAGAGTGAGATGCCAGCTCCTTTCATTCAGTCAGTAGCTTCAATCATTTCTGGACGTTTTTCAATGGCAAAAATCAATGAATATTGTAAATGCACAAACAGTAATTTCTCCGCATTGCAAGGTGGAATTCTGAAATTTTTTGCTTTTTCCTGCTCCTCTTAGCATGATAAAGAAGATTCAAAGAGAGTGAGATGCCAGCTCCTTTCATTCAGTCAGTAGCTTCAAACATTTCTGGTATATGAATAACATGATGTTTTTCAATGGCAAAATCAATGAATATTGTAAATGCACAAACAGTAATTTCTCCGCATTGCAAGGTGCAATTCTGAAATGTTTTGCTTTTTCCTGCTCCTCTTAGCATGATAAAGAAGATTCAAAGAGAGTGAGATGCCAGCTCCTTTCATTCAGTCAGTAGCTTCAATCATTTCTGGACGTTTTTCAATGGCAAAAATCAATGAATATTGTAAATGCACAAACAGTAATTTCTCCGCATTGCAAGGTGCAATTCTGAAATTTTTTGCTTTTTCCTGCTCCTCTTAGCATGATAAAGAAGATTCAAAGAGAGTGAGATGCCAGCTCCTTTCATTCAGTCAGTAGCTTCAATCATTTCTGGACGTTTTTCAATGGCAAAAATCAATGAATATTGTAAATGCACAAAGAGTAATTTCTCCGCATTGCAAGGTGCAATTCTGAAATTTTTTGCTTTTTCCTGCTCCTCTTAGCATGATAAACTTAAGAGGATTTATTCATTTAATTTTGGCATGGACAAACTTCTTAAAGCCTAAGGATCATCTGGATACTAAAAAGACTCTCCCTGACCCGTTATTCCAGGAGATATTTCATTTGGAAGCAGTGAGGTGCGTCCTTGATTTCATTCCAGTCGTGGGTATTGTGACATAGTCCTGCAGGCTTGCAGGTCTGTGTGTCTCTGCAAAGGGACCCTCACCACTCCCTACCTCCGGGCCTCAGAACACCGTTCATCGGGTGTTACTTGGTGGATTGCATAGGATTTATACTTTGAAGCCGGCGGCACGGAGCTCCGTGGATCAGCTGATCCCTGCATGCAGAGAAAGACTATTCTGTCCCGACTCCGGGAAAGGCCCCACTGAGGGAGATCAATCTTCAGACACTACCAACAAACCTCTCCTATCGGGTAAGAGGTTCTCTGAAAATAACCAGAAACCTACCTTGAAGCTGTGGGGGGATACAGTCGAGCCCTGGAATTGACCCCCGTGCTGACAGGCTCCTTTCATTCATTCTGCCGGCGAGTCGCGCGGCTCTGCTGCGGGACAAACCAACTCTGTAAGCCAGCTTCTGCAGCCTGTGCTGGGAAGAAACAAAGACTGAGTTCTAAATAGACCCACGGGATCCTGCACCCCGAAAGCGGCCTCCCTGAACCAGACCCTCAGCCTGCAAGCTGTCCCTGCCTGCTAGTCACCCCATTACCAGCTGCGACCGGTGATAGAACTATTAAACTGAAAATACCGGCCGGCGCTGTGCAGGGAAGACCGCGGTCCCAGGAGTATTTGAGTGACAGAGTGATATTACAGACAGAGTCCGGGCTCTATTAAACAACCCCCCAATAAAACCAGGCGACCCCCTCTGTTTTAAAGTACCGGCGGCCACCTGACAATTTCATCCGACATCCAGCTGACGTGACCCCACAGAGGACCAGACCGGACCCGCAAGACTCCCCTACATAGAGAAGCGACGCTGCATCCCCGGACCAAGTATCCACACTTCCACCGGACCCTGAGGACAAGACTCCTGTTACCAACTGAAGTCCGAGATCCCAAGGCTGAGCGACACGAAGATCAAGAGGCGGAGCGGGACGGTACACACCAAGCCATCAAGGTTAGATGAGCCCTGGCTAACACCAGGGCTCTTACCGCTTCCGTGGGTCTGTTGTCCGCGATTCCGGGGCTGCTCTGGTGGCAGCGGTGTCCCCTCTTCCTTCAGCTGACAGGCACCGTCAGTGTCTGTGTCGCGGCTCTCTCCTCCTCTGTGCGGCTGCCGCCGGGCTGTTCCCTTAGTAGCGGTGCCCCCTCCTCTGTACTGAAGCCGTTCTGCTTACTGCTCTCTCCCATTGTCGGGCACTGCCGGTGTCTTCGGCCCGTTCCACCGCGTCCCTGAGGTTGTCATAGCGACGGAGGTTTCCCCTCCTTAGCAGAGGGGCCGCTCCGCTCCTCACAGCTCCAACTGATAGGAGCTGACAGTGCCCACAGTCCGCATTGTTCATCCTTAGATGTGCCGCTCTGCTGATTAACTCCTCCGGTGACTGTCTCCTGCAGACCCTGTGATCTACCTCCCCCTGCTGAAACACCACTGAGCTTTATATGCCCCCGGTATTTAAGCCCTGCAGGCTCACTCAGACTGCCCCTCTACTCCTGCAGCAGTATCACTGTGCTCCAGCTGACTTGACACGCATACACAGCCGGCACATTCAAATCACCCCTGCCTCCTATTACAACGCCGCCCAGCTCTGCTGCCTAAGCTGTGTCTGAGGATCCCGGGGCTGTTCCCTTGGTGGCGGTGCCCCCCTCTTTTGACTGCGGGACTGTCTGATTCTCCCGGCTCCCAGCTGACAGGCACCGCCGACATCCACGGCCCGCCTCCATCTTCTGCCCGCTGTGCCGCTCTGCCACCTGTGTGCCTCTGGTGTGGGGTCCCCACTGACTCCCATTGACTGTATGCCCCCTCCTATTGCAGCGCTGCTGTGATCCCACCTGATACCGGCATCTATCTCCTGCTGCAACATTTAAATCTCCCGCCCCCTGCTGAACTGCTGAAGTGCCGCTCTGCTCCGCTGTCCAAGGTACTGATTTTATATCAGTACATATAAAGCGGTCTATCAGCCAATATATGGTGTGACAGCAACCTGAACACGGAGTTTGACTCTGAGGGGGAGAGGAGGGTTAAGTGGAACTGTTACTGCCTTCATATATATATTTTGTGACCACGCTACCTGATATATATATTACAGTTGGTGCTCATGGAATTCTACAGAACTGCTGATCTCTATAATAATTAGTTTTCTGTTGACAACTATATGTGCCTTTATTTTTATCCCTCAGGTCAATTTTCATTATTTCTTTTGATACTTTTGACTGTGATTTGCATTTAAAGGATTGCATTCTAGGGGGTACATAGCTCCGCAGTTTTTAAGAGTATTGTTTGCCTCTTGTCGGAATAATATTTGTTTATGCAAATTTCTTCTAGTCATTGTTCCTAGTTATTTTGCAACTCTAAAGTCTTTTGTCCACTCTTCAGGTCAATTATTTCTAGTGCCATTTTAATATTTTTCTATATATATATACTTATAGGTCTGATATTTTATAATGGCGGCTAATAAAAAAAATACCCAAAAGTCATTGGAAGCTCCCCTTAAATCTAGTGCGGTAAAAGCGAAGTCCTCTAAACGCTTTTCATTTTCAAACCCATCAGAAGATGCTGTCAATACTATTAGTCCTCTTAAGTCCAGATCTCCTCATAGAAATCTGGAAGACAGACAGAGTTCTAAAGTAAGCTCTCCCACCAAGGAATCTTCTAAAACTATATTATCTCCAAAACCACAGAGAATTCCTGATGCTAAACCTGCCCCTTCTACCGTAGTTAAGGAAAAAAAAGTGGAAGAGATGGATATTTCCATCTCATCAAAGAGAAGGGACCCAGGAGAATGGAGCAACAAATATTCTTCACTGGCCTCGAGCTCGGATGAAGAATCCTCGGACACATCTCCCAATCCCAGTCCAGATAAGAGACGTGCTAAAAGGGACTTTTCCCCTTCGTCCTCAGATCCTACTCCTAGTGTCCCGGTCAAAATGACCATTTCTCAAGATTTGGGAAATACCGACCTTGGTTTATATCTGGACAATCTTTTAAAGACGATTGACAGAAATATGAAACTGGGCTTCGAGAAACAGGTAGACACCATGAAATCTACTTTGGAAGCTTTTGGAGTTAAATTAGAGCAAAACACTAAAAGACTTGAAACGGTGGAGAGTAAGATAGAATCTGTCTCTTCTGATAATCTAGAAATTAAATCAGAACTTAAAAGACTCAGATTAAAAGTTGCGGATTTGGAGGATAGGAGTAGGAGAAATAATTTGAAAATTAGAGGCATATCTGAGGATGTTTCTCCCTCAGATGTCTTGGCTTTTGTCAAAGACTTATTTCACAAGACAATCCCATCCCTCTCTGAGCAGGATCTTATCATCGATAGGGCCCATCGCCTATTTCGTCCGACCTCCATCTCCTCGGATCTTCCTAGGGATGTAATAGTTAGGTTACATTTTTTCTCGACCAAAGAGAGAATCTTGAATTATATTAGGGAAAACAGGACTTTTCCAGAACCTTTTTCGCACCTAAAAATCTTCTCAGATTTTTCCAAAGAAACCATGGATACAAGAAGGTCATACAAATTGACCACAGATAGACTGAGGGATATGAATATCCCGTATAGGTGGGGCTTTCCAGTAAAGTTGCTGATTTTCTTTAACCGGAAAACATTCACTCTTACAGATCCTGATGAAGGCCCTAAATTTTTTGATTTTATAAAAGACATTCCCTACAAAGTTACAAAGGCACCCCACCGCTGAAATGATAAACACTACTCCCTCGGGAGCCCTCTTTAAAAATAATCTCATTTTATCACCTCACCTAACATGCTATAATAAATTTATCATTCTTCTTTATATTTAGCCTTCATGGTTTGTCCACATTATTTTTCCCCCCAATCTGAGGGAGAACCTTTTCGGTGAAGGTTCCCTCAGGAGATTTTTTGATTCGTTTTTTTTTTCTTTTTCTTTGAATATTTGGTTATTGTTATTACTATCTTTGAATTAATATTAGAGATATTGTATTCCAGCTTTGATTGTCGGTTGATTTTTATTTTTTGGGAATTTGTTGGACCAACTGACCCCTCTCCTTTTGATTTACTTTGATTATTAATTTACTTATGCCTATCAAGATCATCACCTATAATGTAAGAGGCCTAAACAGTCCCAATAAGAGATTCTCCCTTTGGAAGGAATTGGGTCATCTTGGTGCTGATGTTGCGTGTCTTCAGGAGACAAGGTTTGCCGAGGGAAAACACCCTACCTTCACCCACAAACGCTACCCTCATATATTTGAATCCACTAGCGACCGGAAAAAAGCCGGTGTAGCTACAGTGATCAGAGATTCTGTCCCATTTGAGTTTTTAGATCAGCATAAAGATGTCAATGGAAGGTTCCATATATTGCTCTGTAAACTGAATAATCATGAGTGCACTGTTGTTAACCTATACGCCCCAAATAAAAAGCAAATACCCTTTTTGAACAAGGTTTTTAGAAAGGTTGAAGAGGTTAGGAGAGGCGAATTGATTTTTTTGGGAGACTTCAACATGGTCCCGGACGGGCATATGGACTCTTCCTCCCCCAGCCGTCATTTATACCCGACGCTAAATAATTGGCTTTATAAAAATGAACTATTTGATACATTTAGATGTCTGCAAACTACCTCCAAAGAATTCTCCCATTTTTCGGATGCGCACCAAACGGCCTCTAGAATTGACTTAATAATAACTGACGTTTTTTCTTTACCCAAATTCTCTAGCGTATCTATAGGCCTTAGGTCTCTATCAGATCATGCCCCTACGTCATGTGAAATTCATATTGGTCCTCTTATTAAAAATGGATTTCTTTGGAAATGTAGATCTTCACTTATTCATAACCCCAAAAACAAAAAAATTATTGAAAAAGCTATTTCTGATTATTTTAGGGAGAACGATACCCCAGATTTATCTAATCCCTTCTCCAGCTGGTGCGCTCACAAGGCTGTCCTTCGTGGTGTACTAATGCAGATATCCTCATCTGAAAAAAAAGGAAAAAGAACAAAAATTAATTCTCTTCAAAAACTGATTAGGGAAAAAGAACTAGAACAAATAAATCTTCCTTCCCCTTCCCCAATAATTCAAAAAGAGCTCTCAAATTTAAGGGTAGAGCTAAAATCAGAAATTTCTTCCTCCTATGATGCGATTATTCGGAAATCAAAATTTAATTACTATGCGGCTCTAAATAAACCTACCCGCTTTATGGCTCGCCTAGTTAAATGTAAAAGAGCGATTAATAGAATAGATAAAATAAAAAACAATAGCGGAATAACGTTTTGCCACCCTAAAGATATAGTGAACCAGTTTGCAGACTTTTACAAAAAACTCTACAACATCAAAACTGACCCTCTAATTCCCCATCCTCACCCAGACGCAATCAACAAATTTTTATCCTCCATTAACCTACCGAAATTGAGCCCTCTGGATCACGAGTCATTGAATAAGCCTTTTTCTAACCTTGAAATTATTAACACAATAAAGCAACTTAAAGATTTCAAGGCTCCGGGTCCAGATGGGTTCATCAATGAGTATTATAAAACTTTTTGCGACCTACTTTCTTCCCCTCTCACGAAAATTTTCAATCATGCTTCCTCAATAAGCTCCTTCCCCTCAGAAATGCTGGAAGCCACCATTACCCTAATACCCAAGTCTAGGGATGAGAGAGATAATGTTAAAAATTATAGGCCCATTTCGCTAATTAACACTGACATTAAGATATATTCGAAAATTCTGGCCAATCGTTTATCGACTATTCTTCCATCTCTCATCAACGACGATCAGATTGGCTTCGTTGGTGGGAGGCAAGCAACTGATGGCTCTAGAAGACTTCTGAATATTATTAAGGTGATAAATACGGCGAAACTCCCAACTTCACTGCTTGCTTTAGACGCTGAAAAAGCGTTCGACAGGTTAAATTGGCTATACCTTAAACTCACCCTTATTAAATTCGGTTTTGACAACAAATTTCTCTCTTCAATTATGGCCCTCTATTCTAACCCCCAAGCAAAAATTTATGTTAACAATTATCTCTCAAACCCAATCCCTATAACAAATGGTACCAGACAGGGTTGCCCACTTTCCCCCCTTCTCTTTGTCTTGGCTATGGAGCCTTTGGCACAGAGGATTAGAGAAAACACTGACATTAGGGGGATTTCTACCCCATCTCGAGAATTTAAAATTGGCCTCTTTGCAGATGATGTTATGCTTTCCTTGCTGGACCCAGTAAATTCGGTTGCGGAAGTTTCGAAGGTTCTAGAACTATTCTCTCAGATTTCTTATTTTAAGATCAATAATGAGAAGTCTAAACTTTTAAATATTAATCTGGATCGCCAGACGAGAGAGGTTTTACACTCGAGATTTTCCTTCGGTTTGGCTAAACGCAATCTGACTTATTTGGGGATCAGTATTGGTAAAACTATTAACTCAACAATTTCTGACAACCTGGTTCTGATTGAGGATATCGTCCGCGGAGATTTGATGGATTTTTTGAAGAGAGATTTGTCATGGTGGGGTAGAGTCCTCTCTATTAAGATGTTTGTTCTACCTAAAATCTTATATTTTTTCCGCAACTTACCTTTAACTATTTCTCACATCTTTATTCAAAAAATTCAAAATCAGATCAATTCTTATGTCTGGGGTAATAAACGTGCGAGGATATCTGCAGATATATTGTACAAGAATAAATGTAACGGAGGTCTGAGTCACCCTAATATTTCCGCTTACTATTTGGCAAACCTCATCAAACAGAGCAGTACTTGGTTTAATTCTGACAGTCCCCCGGCTTGGATGACTCTGGAGACCTTCTTAAATAATGGCTCTTCTCCACGTGAACTGTTACTTAGGCATCTCTTTAAACAGTGCACCCATGATTCTTCCCATCCTATTTTCCAGGCGATTATTGACGCCTGGAAAAAAATCGCCAAAAGAAAGAAAAAGAGCCCCTTAAGAAATTCTGATATGGATAAGTTTTCTTTTGTCAAAAATTTTCCAATTGGTTTTGTTGCTGATCTGTATAACTCTTCCATTCCAGATCAGTGGGACAATAAAGGGTTAAGGAAAATTGGAGACTTCTATGAAGCTTCTGCCTTTATTCCTTTTCAAATTCTTAAAAAAAGATTCAACTTACCTTCTTCTGATTTCTTTTTATACTCTCATTTAAAGAGCATTATTCTGGAATTTACTTCAGGTAAACTTATTGTTTCTGAAACCTCGGTGAACCTGTTAAGCAACCCATCCCACAAAATTTTTTGGAGCCTGAGACACATATATAACAGCTTCAATAATGATCTTTCCTTCCAAAAACACCTCTACATGATACGCTGGGAAAAAGATCTAAAACTCAATTTCCAATCCGATCAATGGGAGAGTGCTGTTCTTTTTTCTCAAGCCTCTAATATATCTATGCCCTTACAAGAGGCTTACTTCAAAATTCTAACCAGATGGTATTACACTCCAATCAGGCTTCACCATATAAAGCCCAGCAACTCTCCCCTTTGTTGGAGGGAGTGCGGCCTTAGGGGAGATCTTTTACATCTCTTTTGGAGCTGCCCTAAAATCCGGAATCTATGGGCTCAGATCTCTTCTTTGGTAGATGACCTTTTAGGCAGACCTGTAGTATTGACCCCTCAAATGGCTTTACTATCCTTGGATCTCGAACCATATAAGTCGTTTGAAAGATCTTTGGTGATTCACTTATTTTCAGTGTGTAAGAACGCATTGGCTTTTTATTGGAGAAAGTCACATGTCCCCACTTTGGAGGACTTAGTTGATAAGATGAATCTCCATAGAATATTTGAACTCAGATTTGCCCTTATCAACAATAATTTACTTAAATTCTCTAGGAAGTGGGATATTTGGCTCACTAAATTCCCTCAACCCTCTCATAACGCTGGAACATCTTAATGTGTGTCGTGTTTAGCTCATTAATATGTTTAATTTTTGCTAATGATAATAATGTGTGTTTAAAGTGTTCAAATTTCTGTATTATCGTATATACTATTTGACGAACAAATTTCTCCCATCTTTCCTGATTATCCATTCCCGTTTGTTCCCTTTCCCTTTCCCTTCCCTCAGAATTTATCCCTTATTATGAATATTCTTTTGTCACTACTTTTATGCTACGTTTGTTATTCCCCTGTTAAATTGTTTATTAAAAATAAAAAAAATATGGTAAAACAAAGAGAGTGAGATGCCAGCTCCTTTCATTCAGTCAGTAGCTTCAATCATTTCTGGACGTTTTTCAATGGCAAAAATCAATGAATATTGTAAATGCACAAACAGTAATTTCTCCGCATTGCAAGGTGCAATTCTGAAATTTTTTGCTTTTTCCTGCTCCTCTTAGCAAGATAAACAAGATTCAAAGAGAGTGAGATGCCAGCTCGTTTCATTCAGTCAGTAGCTTCAATCATTTCTGGACGTTTTTCAATGGCAAAAATCAATGAATATTGTAAATGCACAAACAGTAATTTCTCCGCATTGCAAGGTGCAATTCTGAAATTTTTTGCTTTTTCCTGCTCCTCTTAGCATGATAAAGAAGATTCAAAGAGAGTGAGATGCCAGCTCCTTTCATTCAGTCAGTAGCTTCAATCATTTCTGGACGTTTTTCAATGGCAAAAATCAATGAATATTGTAAATGCACAAACAGTAATTTCTCCGCATTGCAAGGTGCAATTCTGAAATTTTTTGCTTTTTCCTGCTCCTCTTAGCATGATAAAGAAGATTCAAAGAGAGTGAGATGCCAGCTCCTTTCATTCAGTCAGTAGCTTCAATCATTTCTGGACGTTTTTCAATGGCAAAAATCAATGAATATTGTAAATGCACAAACAGTAATTTCTCCGCATTGCAAGGTGCAATTCTGAAATTTTTTGCTTTTTCCTGCTCCTCTTAGCATGATAAAGAAGATTCAAAGAGAGTGAGATGCCAGCTCCTTTCATTCAGTCAGTAGCTTCAAACATTTCTGGTATATGAATAACATGATGTTTTTCAATGGCAAAAATCAATGAATATTGTAAATGCACAAACAGTAATTTCTCCGCATTGCAAGGTGCAATTCTGAAATTTTTTACTTTTTCCTGCTCCTCTAAGCATGATAAAGAAGATTCAAAGAGAGTGAGATGCCAGCTCCTTTCATTCAGTCAGTAGCTTCAATCATTTCTGGACGTTTTTCAATGGCAAAAATCAATGAATATTGTAAATGCACAAACAGTAATTTCTCCGCATTGCAAGGTGCAATTCTGAAATTTTTTGCTTTTTCCTGCTCCTCTTAGCATGATAAAGAAGATTCAAAGAGAGTGAGATGCCAGCTCCTTTCATTCAGTAAGTAGCTTCAATCATTTCTGGACGTTTTTCAATGGCAAAAATCAATGAATATTGTAAATGCACAAACAGTAATTTCTCCGCATTGCAAGGTGCAATTCTGAAATTTTTTGCTTTTTCCTGCTCCTCTTAGCATGATAAACAAGATTCAAAGAGAGTGAGATGCCAGCTCCTTTCATTCAGTCAGTAGCTTCAATCATTTCTGGACGTTTTTCAATGGCAAAAATCAATGAATATTGTAAATGCACAAACAGTAATTTCTCCGCATTGCAAGGTGCAATTCTGAAATTTTTTGCTTTTTCCTGCTCCTCTTAGCATGATAAAGAAGATTCAAAGAGAGTGAGATTCCAGCTCCTTTCATTCAGTCAGTAGCTTCAAACATTTCTGGTATATGAATAACATGATGTTTTTCAATGGCAAAAATCAATGAATATTGTAAATGCACAAACAGTAATTTCTCCGCATTGCAAGGTGCAATTCTGAAATTTTTTGCTTTTTCCTGCTCCTCTTAGCATGATAAAGAAGATTCAAAGAGAGTGAGATGCCAGCTCCTTTCATTCAGTAAGTAGCTTCAATCATTTCTGGACGTTTTTCAATGGCAAAAATCAATGAATATTGTAAATGCACAAACAGTAATTTCTCCGCATTGCAAGGTGCAATTCTGAAATTTTTTGCTTTTTCCTGCTCCTCTTAGCATGATAAACAAGATTCAAAGAGAGTGAGATGCCAGCTCCTTTCATTCAGTCAGTAGCTTCAATCATTTCTGGACGTTTTTCAATGGCAAAAATCAATGAATATTGTAAATGCACAAACAGTAATTTCTCCGCATTGCAAGGTGCAATTCTGAAATTTTTTGCTTTTTCCTGCTCCTCTTAGCATGATAAAGAAGATTCAAAGAGAGTGAGATGCCAGCTCCTTTCATTCAGTCAGTAGCTTCAAACATTTCTGGTATATGAATAACATGATATTTTTCAATGGCAAAAATCAATGAATATTGTAAATGCACAAACAGTAATTTCTCCGCATTGAAAGGTGCAATTCTGAAATTTTTTGCTTTTTCCTGCTCCTCTTAGCATGATAAAGAAGATTCAAAGAGAGTGAGATGCCAGCTCCTTTCATTCAGTCAGTAGCTTCAATCATTTCTGGACGTTTTTCAATGGCAAAAATCAATGAATATTGTAAATGCACAAACAGTAATTTCTCCGCATTGCAAGGTGCAATTCTGAAATTTTTTGCTTTTTCCTGCTCCTCTTAGCATGATAAACAAGATTCAAAGAAAGTGAGATGCCAGCTCCTTTCATTCAGTCAGTAGCTTCAAACATTTCTGGTATATGAATAACATGATGTTTTTCAATGGCAAAAATCAATGAATATTGTAAATGCACAAACAGTAATTTCTCCGCATTGCAAGGTGCAATTCTGAAATTTTTTGCTTTTTCCTGCTCCTCTTAGCATGATAAAGAAGATTCAAAGAGAGTGAGATGCCAGCTCCTTTCATTCAGTCAGTAGCTTCAAACATTTCTGGTATATGAATAACATGATATTTTTCAATGGCAAAAATCAATGAATATTGTAAATTCACAAACAGTAATTTCTCCGCATTGCAAGGTGCAATTCTGAAATTTTTTGCTTTTTCCTGCTCCTCTTAGCATGATAAAGAAGATTCAAAGAGAGTGAGATGCCAGCTCCTTTCATTCAGTCAGTAGCTTCAATCATTTCTGGACGTTTTTCAATGGCAAAAATCAATGAATATTGTAAATGCACAAACAGTAATTTCTCCGCATTGCAAGGTGCAATTCTGAAATTTTTTGCTTTTTCCTGCTCCTCTTAGCATGATAAAGAAGATTCAAAGAGAGTGAGATGCCAGCTCCTTTCATTCAGTCAGTAGCTTCAAACATTTCTGGTATATGAATAACATGATGTTTTTCAATGGCAAAAATCAATGAATATTGTAAATGCACAAACAGTAATTTCTCCGCATTGCAAGGTGCAATTCTGAAATTTTTTGCTTTTTCCTGCTCCTCTAAGCATGATAAAGAAGATTCAAAGAGAGTGAGATGCCAGCTCCTTTCATTCAGTCAGTAGCTTCAATCATTTCTGGACGTTTTTCAATGGCAAAAATCAATGAATATTGTAAATGCACAAACAGTAATTTCTCCGCATTGCAAGGTGCAATTCTGAAATTTTTTGCTTTTTCCTGCTCCTCTTAGCATGATAAAGAAGATTCAAAGAGAGTGAGATGCCAGCTCCTTTCATTCAGTCAGTAGCTTCAATCATTTCTGGACGTTTTTCAATGGCAAAAATCAATGAATATTGTAAATGCACAAACAGTAATTTCTCCGCATTGCAAGGAGCAATTCTGAATTTTTTTGCTTTTTCCTGCTCCTCTTAGCATGATAAAGAAGATTCAAAGAGAGTGAGATGCCAGCTCCTTTCATTCAGTCAGTAGCTTCAAACATTTCTGGTATATGAATAACATGATGTTTTTCAATGGCAAAAATCAATGAATATTGTAAATGCACAAACAGTAATTTCTCCGCATTGCAAGGTGCAATTTTGAAATTTTTTGCTTTTTCCTGCTCCTCTTAGCATGGTAAAGAAGATTCAAAGAGAGTGAGATGCCAGCTCCTTTCATTCAGTCAGTAGCTTCAATCATTTCTGGACGTTTTTCAATGGCAAAAATCAATGAATATTGTAAATGCACAAACAGTAATTTCTCCGCATTGCAAGGTGCAATTCTGAAATTTTTTGCTTTTTCCTGCTCCTCTTAGCATGATAAACAAGATTCAAAGAGAGTGAGATGCCAGCTCCTTTCATTCAGTCAGTAGCTTCAATCATTTCTGGATGTTTTTCAATGGCAAAAATCAATGAATATTGTAAATGCACAAACAGTAATTTCTCCGCATTGCAAGGTGCAATTCTGAAATTTTTTGCTTTTTCCTGCTCCTCTTAGCATGATAAAGAAGATTCAAAGAGAGTGAGATGCCAGCTCCTTTCATTCAGTCAGTAGCTTCAATCATTTCTGGACGTTTTTCAATGGCAAAAATCAATGAATATTGTAAATGCACAAACAGTAATTTCTCCGCATTGCAAGGTGCAATTCTGAAATTTTTTGCTTTTTCCTGCTCCTCTTAGCATGATAAAGAAGATTCAAAGAGAGTGAGATGCCAGCTCCTTTCATTCAGTCAGTAGCTTCAAACATTTCTGGTATATGAATAACATGATGTTTTTCAATGGCAAAAATCAATGAATATTGTAAATGCACAAACAGTAATTTCTCCGCATTGCAAGGTGCAATTCTGAAATTTTTTGCTTTTTCCTGCTCCTCTAAGCATGATAAAGAAGATTCAAAGAGAGTGAGATGCCAGCTCCTTTCATTCAGTCAGTAGCTTCAATCATTTCTGGACGTTTTTCAATGGCAAAAATCAATGAATATTGTAAATGCACAAACAGTAATTTCTCCGCATTGCAAGGTGCAATTCTGAAATTTTTTGCTTTTTCCTGCTCCTCTTAGCATGATAAAGAAGATTCAAAGAGAGTGAGATGCCAGCTCCTTTCATTCAGTCAGTAGCTTCAATCATTTCTGGACGTTTTTCAATGGCAAAAATCAATGAATATTGTAAATGCACAAACAGTAATTTCTCCGCATTGCAAGGTGCAATTCTGAAATTTTTTGCTTTTTCCTGCTCCTCTTAGCAAGATAAACAAGATTCAAAGAGAGTGAGATGCCAGCTCGTTTCATTCAGTCAGTAGCTTCAATCATTTCTGGACGTTTTTCAATGGCAAAAATCAATGAATATTGTAAATGCACAAACAGTAATTTCTCCGCATTGCAAGGTGCAATTCTGAAATTTTTTGCTTTTTCCTGCTCCTCTTAGCATGATAAAGAAGATTCAAAGAGAGTGAGATGCCAGCTCCTTTCATTCAGTCAGTAGCTTCAATCATTTCTGGACGTTTTTCAATGGCAAAAATCAATGAATATTGTAAATGCACAAACAGTAATTTCTCCGCATTGCAAGGTGCAATTCTGAAATTTTTTGCTTTTTCCTGCTCCTCTTAGCATGATAAAGAAGATTCAAAGAGAGTGAGATGCCAGCTCCTTTCATTCAGTAAGTAGCTTCAATCATTTCTGGACGTTTTTCAATGGCAAAAATCAATGAATATTGTAAATGCACAAACAGTAATTTCTCCGCATTGCAAGGTGCAATTCTGAAATTTTTTGCTTTTTCCTGCTCCTCTTAGCATGATAAACAAGATTCAAAGAGAGTGAGATGCCAGCTCCTTTCATTCAGTCAGTAGCTTCAATCATTTCTGGACGTTTTTCAATGGCAAAAATCAATGAATATTGTAAATGCACAAACAGTAATTTCTCCGCATTGCAAGGTGCAATTCTGAAATTTTTTGCTTTTTCCTGCTCCTCTTAGCATGATAAAGAAGATTCAAAGAGAGTGAAATGCCAGCTCCTTTCATTCAGTCAGTAGCTTCAAACATTTCTGGTATATGAATAACATGATGTTTTTCAATGGCAAAAATCAATGAATATTGTAAATGCACAAACAGTAATTTCTCCGCATTGCAAGGTGCAATTCTGAAATTTTTTGCTTTTATCTGCTCCTCTTAGCATGATAAAGAAGATTCAAAGAGAGTGAGATGCCAGCTCCTTTCATTCAGTAAGTAGCTTCAATCATTTCTGGACGTTTTTCAATGGCAAAAATCAATGAATATTGTAAATGCACAAACAGTAATTTCTCCGCATTGCAAGGTGCAATTCTGAAATTTTTTGCTTTTTCCTGCTCCTCTTAGCATGATAAACAAGATTCAAAGAGAGTGAGATGCCAGCTCCTTTCATTCAGTCAGTAGCTTCAATCATTTCTGGACGTTTTTCAATGGCAAAAATCAATGAATATTGTAAATGCACAAACAGTAATTTCTCCGCATTGCAAGGTGCAATTCTGAAATTTTTTGCTTTTTCCTGCTCCTCTTAGCATGATAAAGAAGATTCAAAGAGAGTGAGATGCCAGCTCCTTTCATTCAGTCAGTAGCTTCAAACATTTCTGGTATATGAATAACATGATATTTTTCAATGGCAAAAATCAATGAATATTGTAAATGCACAAACAGTAATTTCTCCGCATTGAAAGGTGCAATTCTGAAATTTTTTGCTTTTTCCTGCTCCTCTTAGCATGATAAAGAAGATTCAAAGAGAGTGAGATGCCAGCTCCTTTCATTCAGTCAGTAGCTTCAATCATTTCTGGACGTTTTTCAATGGCAAAAATCAATGAATATTGTAAATGCACAAACAGTAATTTCTCCGCATTGCAAGGTGCAATTCTGAAATTTTTTGCTTTTTCCTGCTCCTCTTAGCATGATAAACAAGATTCAAAGAAAGTGAGATGCCAGCTCCTTTCATTCAGTCAGTAGCTTCAAACATTTCTGGTATATGAATAACATGATGTTTTTCAATGGCAAAAATCAATGAATATTGTAAATGCACAAACAGTAATTTCTCCGCATTGCAAGGTGCAATTCTGAAATTTTTTGCTTTTTCCTGCTCCTCTTAGCATGATAAAGAAGATTCAAAGAGAGTGAGATGCCAGCTCCTTTCATTCAGTCAGTAGCTTCAAACATTTCTGGTATATGAATAACATGATGTTTTTCAATGGCAAAAATCAATGAATATTGTAAATGCACAAACAGTAATTTCTCCGCATTGCAAGGTGCAATTCTGAAATTTTTTGCTTTTTCCTGCTCCTCTAAGCATGATAAAGAAGATTCAAAGAGAGTGAGATGCCAGCTCCTTTCATTCAGTCAGTAGCTTCAATCAATTCTGGACGTTTTTCAATGGCAAAAATCAATGAATATTGTAAATGCACAAACAGTAATTTCTCCGCATTGCAAGGTGCAATTCTGAAATTTTTTGCTTTTTCCTGCTCCTCTTAGCATGATAAAGAAGATTCAAAGAGAGTGAGATGCCAGCTCCTTTCATTCAGTCAGTAGCTTCAAACATTTCTAGTATATGAATAACATGATGTTTTTCAATGGCAAAAATCAATGAATATTGTAAATGCACAAACAGTAATTTCTCCGCATTGCAAGGTGCAATTCTGAAATTTTTTGCTTTTTCCTGCTCCTCTTAGCATGATAAAGAAGATTCAAAGAGAGTGAGATGCCAGCTCCTTTCATTCAGTCAGTAGCTTCAATCATTTCTGGACGTTTTTCAATGGCAAAAATCAATGAATATTGTAAATGCACAAACAGTAATTTCTCCGCATTGCAAGGAGCAATTCTGAATTTTTTTGCTTTTTCCTGCTCCTCTTAGCATGATAAAGAAGATTCAAAGAGAGTGAGATGCCAGCTCCTTTCATTCAGTCAGTAGCTTCAAACATTTCTGGTATATGAATAACATGATGTTTTTCAATGGCAAAAATCAATGAATATTGTAAATGCACAAACAGTAATTTCTCCGCATTGCAAGGTGCAATTTTGAAATTTTTTGCTTTTTCCTGCTCCTCTTAGCATGGTAAAGAAGATTCAAAGAGAGTGAGATGCCAGCTCCTTTCATTCAGTCAGTAGCTTCAATCATTTCTGGACGTTTTTCAATGGCAAAAATCAATGAATATTGTAAATGCACAAACAGTAATTTCTCCGCATTGCAAGGTGCAATTCTGAAATTTTTTGCTTTTTCCTGCTCCTCTTAGCATGATAAACAAGATTCAAAGAGAGTGAGATGCCAGCTCCTTTCATTCAGTCAGTAGCTTCAATCATTTCTGGATGTTTTTCAATGGCAAAAATCAATGAATATTGTAAATGCACAAACAGTAATTTCTCCGCATTGCAAGGTGCAATTCTGAAATTTTTTGTTTTTTCCTGCTCCTCTTAGCATGATAAAGAAGATTCAGAGTGAGATGCCAGCTCCTTTCATTCAGTCAGTAGCTTCAAACATTTCTGGTATATGAATAACATGATGTTTTTCAATGGCAAAAATCAATGAATATTGTAAATGCACAAACAGTAATTTCTCCGCATTGCAAGGTGCAATTCTGAAATTTTTTGATTTTTCCTGCTCCTCTTAGCATGATAAAGAAGATTCAAAGAGAGTGAGATGCCAGCTCCTTTCATTCAGTCAGTAGCTTCAAACATTTCTGGTATATGAATAACATGATGTTTTTCAATGGCAAAAATCAATGAATATTGTAAATGCACAAACAGTAATTTCTCCGCATTGCAAGGTGCAATTCTGAAATTTTTTGCTTTTTCCTGCTCCTCTTAGCATGATAAAGAAGATTCAAAGAGAGTGAGATGCCAGCTCCTTTCATTCAGTAAGTAGCTTCAATCATTTCTGGACGTTTTTCAATGGCAAAAATCAATGAATATTGTAAATGCACAAACAGTAATTTCTCCGCATTGCAAGGTGCAATTCTGAAATTTTTTGCTTTTTCCTGCTCCTCTTAGCATGATAAACAAGATTCAAAGAGAGTGAGATGCCAGCTCCTTTCATTCAGTCAGTAGCTTCAATCATTTCTGGACGTTTTTCAATGGCAAAAATCAATGAATATTGTAAATGCACAAACAGTAATTTCTCCGCATTGCAAGGTGCAATTCTGAAATTTTTTGCTTTTTCCTGCTCCTCTTAGCATGATAAAGAAGATTCAAAGAGAGTGAAATGCCAGCTCCTTTCATTCAGTCAGTAGCTTCAAACATTTCTGGTATATGAATAACATGATGTTTTTCAATGGCAAAAATCAATGAATATTGTAAATGCACAAACAGTAATTTCTCCGCATTGCAAGGTGCAATTCTGAAATTTTTTGCTTTTATCTGCTCCTCTTAGCATGATAAAGAAGATTCAAAGAGAGTGAGATGCCAGCTCCTTTCATTCAGTAAGTAGCTTCAATCATTTCTGGACGTTTTTCAATGGCAAAAATCAATGAATATTGTAAATGCACAAACAGTAATTTCTCCGCATTGCAAGGTGCAATTCTGAAATTTTTTGCTTTTTCCTGCTCCTCTTAGCATGATAAACAAGATTCAAAGAGAGTGAGATGCCAGCTCCTTTCATTCAGTCAGTAGCTTCAATCATTTCTGGACGTTTTTCAATGGCAAAAATCAATGAATATTGTAAATGCACAAACAGTAATTTCTCCGCATTGCAAGGTGCAATTCTGAAATTTTTTGCTTTTTCCTGCTCCTCTTAGCATGATAAAGAAGATTCAAAGAGAGTGAGATGCCAGCTCCTTTCATTCAGTCAGTAGCTTCAAACATTTCTGGTATATGAATAACATGATATTTTTCAATGGCAAAAATCAATGAATATTGTAAATGCACAAACAGTAATTTCTCCGCATTGAAAGGTGCAATTCTGAAATTTTTTGCTTTTTCCTGCTCCTCTTAGCATGATAAAGAAGATTCAAAGAGAGTGAGATGCCAGCTCCTTTCATTCAGTCAGTAGCTTCAATCATTTCTGGACGTTTTTCAATGGCAAAAATCAATGAATATTGTAAATGCACAAACAGTAATTTCTCCGCATTGCAAGGTGCAATTCTGAAATTTTTTGCTTTTTCCTGCTCCTCTTAGCATGATAAACAAGATTCAAAGAAAGTGAGATGCCAGCTCCTTTCATTCAGTCAGTAGCTTCAAACATTTCTGGTATATGAATAACATGATGTTTTTCAATGGCAAAAATCAATGAATATTGTAAATGCACAAACAGTAATTTCTCCGCATTGCAAGGTGCAATTCTGAAATTTTTTGCTTTTTCCTGCTCCTCTTAGCATGATAAAGAAGATTCAAAGAGAGTGAGATGCCAGCTCCTTTCATTCAGTCAGTAGATTCAAACATTTCTGGTATATGAATAACATGATGTTTTTCAATGGCAAAAATCAATGAATATTGTAAATGCACAAACAGTAATTTCTCCGCATTGCAAGGTGCAATTCTGAAATTTTTTGCTTTTTCCTGCTCCTCTAAGCATGATAAAGAAGATTCAAAGAGAGTGAGATGCCAGCTCCTTTCATTCAGTCAGTAGCTTCAATCATTTCTGGACGTTTTTCAATGGCAAAAATCAATGAATATTGTAAATGCACAAACAGTAATTTCTCCGCATTGCAAGGTGCAATTCTGAAATTTTTTGCTTTTTCCTGCTCCTCTTAGCATGATAAAGAAGATTCAAAGAGAGTGAGATGCCAGCTCCTTTCATTCAGTCAGTAGCTTCAAACATTTCTAGTATATGAATAACATGATGTTTTTCAATGGCAAAAATCAATGAATATTGTAAATGCACAAACAGTAATTTCTCCGCATTGCAAGGTGCAATTCTGAAATTTTTTGCTTTTTCCTGCTCCTCTTAGCATGATAAAGAAGATTCAAAGAGAGTGAGATGCCAGCTCCTTTCATTCAGTCAGTAGCTTCAATCATTTCTGGACGTTTTTCAATGGCAAAAATCAATGAATATTGTAAATGCACAAACAGTAATTTCTCCGCATTGCAAGGAGCAATTCTGAATTTTTTTGCTTTTTCCTGCTCCTCTTAGCATGATAAAGAAGATTCAAAGAGAGTGAGATGCCAGCTCCTTTCATTCAGTCAGTAGCTTCAAACATTTCTGGTATATGAATAATATGATGTTTTTCAATGGCAAAAATCAATGAATATTGTAAATGCACAAACAGTAATTTCTCCGCATTGCAAGGTGCAATTTTGAAATTTTTTGCTTTTTCCTGCTCCTCTTAGCATGGTAAAGAAGATTCAAAGAGAGTGAGATGCCAGCTCCTTTCATTCAGTCAGTAGCTTCAATCATTTCTGGACGTTTTTCAATGGCAAAAATCAATGAATATTGTAAATGCACAAACAGTAATTTCTCCGCATTGCAAGGTGCAATTCTGAAATTTTTTGCATTTTCCTGCTCCTCTTAGCATGATAAACAAGATTCAAAGAGAGTGAGATGCCAGCTCCTTTCATTCAGTCAGTAGCTTCAATCATTTCTGGATGTTTTTCAATGGCAAAAATCAATGAATATTGTAAATGCACAAACAGTAATTTCTCCGCATTGCAAGGTGCAATTCTGAAATTTTTTGTTTTTTCCTGCTCCTCTTAGCATGATAAAGAAGATTCAGAGTGAGATGCCAGCTCCTTTCATTCAGTCAGTAGCTTCAAACATTTCTGGTATATGAATAACATGATGTTTTTCAATGGCAAAAATCAATGAATATTGTAAATGCACAAACAGTAATTTCTCCGCATTGCAAGGTGCAATTCTGAAATTTTTTGATTTTTCCTGCTCCTCTTAGCATGATAAAGAAGATTCAAAGAGAGTGAGATGCCAGCTCCTTTCATTCAGTCAGTAGCTTCAAACATTTCTGGTATATGAATAACATGATGTTTTTCAATGGCAAAAATCAATGAATATTGTAAATGCACAAACAGTAATTTCTCCGCATTGCAAGGTGCAATTCTGAAATTTTTTGCTTTTTCCTGCTCCTCTTAGCATGATAAAGAAGATTCAAAGAGAGTGAGATGCCAGCTCCTTTCATTCAGTCAGTAGCTTCAAACATTTCTGGTATATGAATAACATGATGTTTTTCAATGGCAAAAATCAATGAATATTGTAAATGCACAAACAGTAATTTCTCCACATTGCAAGGTGCAATTCTGAAATTTTTTGCTTTTCCTGCTCCTCTTAGCATGATAAAGAAGATTCAAAGAGAGTGAGATGCCAGCTCCTTTCATTCAGTCAGTAGCTTCAATCATTTCTGGATGTTTTTCAATGGCAAAAATCAATGAATATTGTAAATGCACAAACAGTAATTTCTCCGCATTGCAAGGTGCAATTCTGAAATTTTTTGCTTTTTCCTGCTCCTCTTAGCATGATAAAGAAGATTCAAAGAGAGTGAGATGCCAGCTCCTTTCATTCAGTCAGTAGCTTCAAACATTTCTGGTATATGAATAACATGATGTTTTTCAATGGCAAAAATCAATGAATATTGTAAATGCACAAACAGTAATTTCTCCGCATTGCAAGGTGCAATTCTGAAATTTTTTGCTTTTTCCTGCTCCTCTAAGCATGATAAAGAAGATTCAAAGAGAGTGAGATGCCAGCTCCTTTCATTCAGTCAGTAGCTTCAATCATTTCTGGACGTTTTTCAATGGCAAAAATCAATGAATATTGTAAATGCACAAACAGTAATTTCTCCGCATTGCAAGATGCAATTCTGAAATTTTTTGCTTTTTCCTGCTCCTCTTAGCATGATAAAGAAGATTCAAAGAGAGTGAGATGCCAGCTCCTTTCATTCAGTCAGTAGCTTCAAACATTTCTGGCATATGAATAACATGATGTTTTTCAATGGCAAAAATCAATGAATATTGTAAATGCACAAACAGTAATTTCTCCGCATTGCAAGGTGCAATTCTGAAATTTTTTGCTTTTTCCTGCTCCTCTTAGCATGATAAAGAAGATTCAAAGAGAGTGAGATGCCAGCTCCTTTCATTCAGTCAGTAGCTTCAATCATTTCTGGACGTTTTTCAATGGCAAAAATCAATGAATATTGTAAATGCACAAACAGTAATTTCTCCGCATTGCAAGGTGCAATTCTGAAATTTTTTGCTTTTTCCTGCTCCTCTTAGCATGATAAAGAAGATTCAAAGAGAGTGAGATGCCAGCTCCTTTCATTCAGTCAGTAGCTTCAAACATTTCTGGTATATGAATAACATGATGTTTTTCAATGGCAAAAATCAATGAATATTGTAAATGCACAAACAGTAATTTCTCCGCATTGCAAGGTGCAATTCTGAAATTTTTTGCTTTTTCCTGCTCCTCTAAGCATGATAAAGAAGATTCAAAGAGAGTGAGATGCCAGCTCCTTTCATTCAGTCAGTAGCTTCAATCATTTCTGGACGTTTTTCAATGGCAAAAATCAATGAATATTGTAAATGCACAAACAGTAATTTCTCCGCATTGCAAGATGCAATTCTGAAATTTTTTGCTTTTTCCTGCTCCTCTTAGCATGATAAAGAAGATTCAAAGAGAGTGAGATGCCAGCTCCTTTCATTCAGTCAGTAGCTTCAATCATTTCTGGACGTTTTTCAATGGCAAAAATCAATGAATATTGTAAATGCACAAACAGTAATTTCTCCGCATTGCAAGGTGCAATTCTGAAATTTTTTGCTTTTTCCTGCTCCTCTTAGCATGATAAAGAAGATTCAAAGAGAGTGAGATGCCAGCTCCTTTCATTCAGTCAGTAGCTTCAAACATTTCTGGTATATGAATAACATGATGTTTTTCAATGGCAAAAATCAATGAATATTGTAAATGCACAAACAGTAATTTCTCCGCATTGCAAGGTGCAATTCTGAAATTTTTTGCTTTTTCCTGCTCCTCTAAGCATGATAAAGAAGATTCAAAGAGAGTGAGATGCCAGCTCCTTTCATTCAGTCAGTAGCTTCAATCATTTCTGGACGTTTTTCAATGGCAAAAATCAATGAATATTGTAAATGCACAAACAGTAATTTCTCCGCATTGCAAGGTGCAATTCTGAAATTTTTTGCTTTTTCCTGCTCCTCTTAGCATGATAAAGAAGATTCAAAGAGAGTGAGATGCCAGCTCCTTTCATTCAGTCAGTAGCTTCAAACATTTCTAGTATATGAATAACATGATGTTTTTCAATGGCAAAAATCAATGAATATTGTAAATGCACAAACAGTAATTTCTCCGCATTGCAAGGTGCAATTCTGAAATTTTTTGCTTTTTCCTGCTCCTCTTAGCATGATAAAGAAGATTCAAAGAGAGTGAGATGCCAGCTCCTTTCATTCAGTCAGTAGCTTCAAACATTTCTAGTATATGAATAACATGATGTTTTTCAATGGCAAAAATCAATGAATATTGTAAATGCACAAACAGTAATTTCTCCGCATTGCAAGGTGCAATTCTGAAATTTTTTGCTTTTTCCTGCTCCTCTTAGCATGATAAAGAAGATTCAAAGAGAGTGAGATGCCAGCTCCTTTCATTCAGTCAGTAGCTTCAATCATTTCTGGACGTTTTTCAATGGCAAAAATCAATGAATATTGTAAATGCACAAACAGTAATTTCTCCGCATTGCAAGGAGCAATTCTGAATTTTTTTGCTTTATCCTGCTCCTCTTAGCATGATAAAGAAGATTCAAAGAGAGTGAGATGCCAGCTCCTTTCATTCAGTCAGTAGCTTCAAACATTTCTGGTATATGAATAACATGATGTTTTTCAATGGCAAAAATCAATGAATATTGTAAATGCACAAACAGTAATTTCTCCGCATTGCAAGGTGCAATTTTGAATTTTTTTGCTTTTTCCTGCTCCTCTTAGCATGGTAAAGAGGATTCAAAGAGAGTGAGATGCCAGCTCCTTTCATTCAGTCAGTAGCTTCAATCATTTCTGGACGTTTTTCAATGGCAAAAATCAATGAATATTGTAAATGCACAAACAGTAATTTCTCCGCATTGCAAGGTGCAATTCTGAAATTTTTTGCTTTTTCCTGCTCCTCTTAGCATGATAAACAAGATTCAAAGAGAGTGAGATGCCAGCTCCTTTCATTCAGTCAGTAGCTTCAATCATTTCTGGATGTTTTTCAATGGCAAAAATCAATGAATATTGTAAATGCACAAACAGTAATTTCTCCGCATTGCATGGTGCAATTCTGAAATTTTTTGTTTTTTCCTGCTCCTCTTAGCATGATAAAGAAGATTCAAAGAGAGTGAGATGCCAGCTCCTTTCATTCAGTCAGTAGCTTCAAACATTTCTGGTATATGAATAACATGATGTTTTTCAATGGCAAAAATCAATGAATATTGTAAATGCACAAACAGTAATTTCTCCGCATTGCAAGGTGCAATTCTGAAATTTTTTGATTTTTCCTGCTCCTCTTAGCATGATAAAGATGATTCAAAGAGAGTGAGATGCCAGCTCCTTTCATTCAGTCAGTAGCTTCAAACATTTCTGGTATATGAATAACATGATGTTTTTCAATGGCAAAAATCAATGAATATTGTAAATGCACAAACAGTAATTTCTCCGCATTGCAAGGTGCAATTCTGAAATTTTTTGCTTTTTCCTGCTCCTCTTAGCATGATAAAGAAGATTCAAAGAGAGTGAGATGCCAGCTCCTTTCATTCAGTCAGTAGCTTCAAACATTTCTGGTATATGAATAACATGATGTTTTTCAATGGCAAAAATCAATGAATATTGTAAATGCACAAACAGTAATTTCTCCACATTGCAAGGTGCAATTCTGAAATTTTTTGCTTTTCCTGCTCCTCTTAGCATGATAAAGAAGATTCAAAGAGAGTGAGATGCCAGCTCCTTTCATTCAGTCAGTAGCTTCAATCATTTCTGGACGTTTTTCAATGGCAAAAATCAATGAATATTGTAAATGCACAAACAGTAATTTCTCCGCATTGCAAGGTGCAATTCTGAAATTTTTTGCTTTTTCCTGCTCCTCTTAGCATGATAAAGAAGATTCAAAGAGAGTGAGATGCCGGCTCCTTTCATTCAGTCAGTAGCTTCAAACATTTCTGGTATATGAATAACATGATGTTTTTCAATGGCAAAAATCAATGAATATTGTAAATGCACAAACAGTAATTTCTCCGCATTGCAAGGTGCAATTCTGAAATTTTTTGCTTTTTCCTGCTCCTCTAAGCATGATAAAGAAGATTCAAAGAGAGTGAGATGCCAGCTCCTTTCATTCAGTCAGTAGCTTCAATCATTTCTGGACGTTTTTCAATGGCAAAAATCAATGAATATTGTAAATGCACAAACAGTAATTTCTCCGCATTGCAAGGTGCAATTCTGAAATTTTTTGCTTTTTCCTGCTCCTCTAAGCATGATAAAGAAGATTCAAAGAGAGTGAGATGCCAGCTCCTTTCATTCAGTCAGTAGCTTCAATCATTTCTGGACGTTTTTCAATGGCAAAAATCAATGAATATTGTAAATGCACAAACAGTAATTTCTCCGCATTGCAAGATGCAATTCTGAAATTTTTTGCTTTTTCCTGCTCCTCTTAGCATGATAAATAAGATTCAAAGAGAGTGAGATGCCAGCTCCTTTCATTCAGTCAGTAGCTTCAAACATTTCTGGTATATGAATAACATGATGTTTTTCAATGGCAAAAATCAATGAATATTGTAAATGCACAAACAGTAATTTCTCCGCATTGCAAGGTGCAATTCTGAAATTTTTTGCTTTTTCCTGCTCCTCTTAGCATGATAAAGAAGATTCAAAGAGAGTGAGATGCCAGCTCCTTTCATTCAGTCAGTAGCTTCAATCATTTCTGGACGTTTTTCAATGGCAAAAATCAATGAATATTGTAAATGCACAAACAGTAATTTCAACGCATTGCAAGGTGCAATTCTGAATTTTTTTGCTTTTTCCTGCTCCTCTTAGCATGATAAAGAAGATTCAAAGAGAGTGAGATGCCAGCTCCTTTCATTCAGTCAGTAGCTTCAAACATTTCTGGTATATGAATAACGATGTTTTTCAATGGCAAAAATCAATGAATATTGTAAATGCACAAACAGTAATTTCTCCGCATTGCAAGGTGCAATTTTGAAATTTTTTGCTTTTTCCTGCTCCTCTTAGCATGGTAAAGAAGATTCAAAGAGAGTGAGATGCCAGCTCCTTTCATTCAGTCAGTAGCTTCAATCATTTCTGGACGTTTTTCAATGGCAAAAATCAATGAATATTGTAAATGCACAAACAGTAATTTCTCCGCATTGCAAGGTGCAATTCTGAAATTTTTTGCTTTTTCCTGCTCCTCTTAGCATGATAAACAAGATTCAAAGAGAGTGAGATGCCAGCTCCTTTCATTCAGTCAGTAGCTTCAATCATTTCTGGATGTTTTTCAATGGCAAAAATCAATGAATATTGTAAATGCACAAACAGTAATTTCTCCGCATTGCAAGGTGCAATTCTGAAATTTTTTGCTTTTTTCTGCTCCTCTTAGCATGATAAAGAAGATTCAAAGAGAGTGAGATGCCAGCTCCTTTCATTCAGTCAGTAGCTTCAAACATTTCTGGTATATGAATAACATGATGTTTTTCTGAGATGCCAGCTCCTTTCATTCAGTCAGTAGCTTCAATCATTTCTGGACGTTTTTCAATGGCAAAAATCAATGAATATTGTAAATGCACAAACAGTAATTTCTCCGCATTGCAAGGTGCAATTCTGAAATTTTTTGCTTTTTCCTGCTCCTCTTAGCATGATAAAGAAGATTCAAAGAGAGTGAGATGCCAGCTCCTTTCATTCAGTCAGTAGCTTCAATCATTTCTGGTATATGAATAACATGATGTTTTTCAATGGCAAAAATCAATGAATATTGTAAATGCACAAACAGTAATTTCTCCGCATTGCAAGGTGCAATTCTGAAATTTTTTGCTTTTTCCTGCTCCTCTAAGCATGATAAAGAAGATTCAAAGAGAGTGAGATGCCAGCTCCTTTCATTCAGTCAGTAGCTTCAATCATTTCTGGACGTTTTTCAATGGCAAAAATCAATGAATATTGTAAATGCACAAACAGTAATTTCTCCGCATTGCAAGGTGCAATTCTGAAATTTTTTGCTTTTTCCTGCTCCTCTTAGCATGATAAAGAAGATTCAAAGAGAGTGAGATGCCAGCTCCTTTCATTCAGTCAGTAGCTTCAAACATTTCTGGTATATGAATAACATGATGTTTTTCAATGGCAAAAATCAATGAATATTGTAAATGCACAAACAGTAATTTCTCCGCATTGCAAGGTGCAATTCTGAAATTTTTTGCTTTTTCCTGCTCCTCTAAGCATGATAAAGAAGATTCAAAGAGAGTGAGATGCCAGCTCCTTTCATTCAGTCAGTAGCTTCAATCATTTCTGGACGTTTTTCAATGGCAAAAATCAATGAATATTGTAAATGCACAAACAGTAATTTCTCCGCATTGCAAGGTGCAATTCTGAAATTTTTTGCTTTTTCCTGCTCCTCTTAGCATGATAAAGAAGATTCAAAGAGAGTGAGATGCCAGCTCCTTTCATTCAGTCAGTAGCTTCAAACATTTCTAGTATATGAATAACATGATGTTTTTCAATGGCAAAAATCAATGAATATTGTAAATGCACAAACAGTAATTTCTCCGCATTGCAAGGTGCAATTCTGAAATTTTTTGCTTTTTCCTGCTCCTCTTAGCATGATAAAGAAGATTCAAAGAGAGTGAGATGCCAGCTCCTTTCATTCAGTCAGTAGCTTCAATCATTTCTGGACGTTTTTCAATGGCAAAAATCAATGAATATTGTAAATGCACAAACAGTAATTTCAACGCATTGCAAGGAGCAATTCTGAATTTTTTTGCTTTTTCCTGCTCCTCTTAGCATGATAAAGAAGATTCAAAGAGAGTGAGATGCCAGCTCCTTTCATTCAGTCAGTAGCTTCAAACATTTCTGGTATATGAATAACGATGTTTTTCAATGGCAAAAATCAATGAATATTGTAAATGCACAAACAGTAATTTCTCCGCATTGCAAGGTGCAATTTTGAAATTTTTTGCTTTTTCCTGCTCCTCTTAGCATGGTAAAGAAGATTCAAAGAGAGTGAGATGCCAGCTCCTTTCATTCAGTCAGTAGCTTCAATCATTTCTGGACGTTTTTCAATGGCAAAAATCAATGAATATTGTAAATGCACAAACAGTAATTTCTCCGCATTGCAAGGTGCAATTCTGAAATTTTTTGCTTTTTCCTGCTCCTCTTAGCATGATAAACAAGATTCAAAGAGAGTGAGATGCCAGCTCCTTTCATTCAGTCAGTAGCTTCAATCATTTCTGGATGTTTTTCAATGGCAAAAATCAATGAATATTGTAAATGCACAAACAGTAATTTCTCCGCATTGCAAGGTGCAATTCTGAAATTTTTTGCTTTTTTCTGCTCCTCTTAGCATGATAAAGAAGATTCAAAGAGAGTGAGATGCCAGCTCCTTTCATTCAGTCAGTAGCTTCAAACATTTCTGGTATATGAATAACATGATGTTTTTCTGAGATGCCAGCTCCTTTCATTCAGTCAGTAGCTTCAATCATTTCTGGACGTTTTTCAATGGCAAAAATCAATGAATATTGTAAATGCACAAACAGTAATTTCTCCGCATTGCAAGGTGCAATTCTGAAATTTTTTGCTTTTTCCTGCTCCTCTTAGCATGATAAAGAAGATTCAAAGAGAGTGAGATGCCAGCTCCTTTCATTCAGTCAGTAGCTTCAATCATTTCTGGTATATGAATAACATGATGTTTTTCAATGGCAAAAATCAATGAATATTGTAAATGCACAAACAGTAATTTCTCCGCATTGCAAGGTGCAATTCTGAAATTTTTTGCTTTTTCCTGCTCCTCTAAGCATGATAAAGAAGATTCAAAGAGAGTGAGATGCCAGCTCCTTTCATTCAGTCAGTAGCTTCAATCATTTCTGGACGTTTTTCAATGGCAAAAATCAATGAATATTGTAAATGCACAAACAGTAATTTCTCCGCATTGCAAGGTGCAATTCTGAAATTTTTTGCTTTTTCCTGCTCCTCTTAGCATGATAAAGAAGATTCAAAGAGAGTGAGATGCCAGCTCCTTTCATTCAGTCAGTAGCTTCAAACATTTCTGGTATATGAATAACATGATGTTTTTCAATGGCAAAAATCAATGAATATTGTAAATGCACAAACAGTAATTTCTCCGCATTGCAAGGTGCAATTCTGAAATTTTTTGCTTTTTCCTGCTCCTCTAAGCATGATAAAGAAGATTCAAAGAGAGTGAGATGCCAGCTCCTTTCATTCAGTCAGTAGCTTCAATCATTTCTGGACGTTTTTCAATGGCAAAAATCAATGAATATTGTAAATGCACAAACAGTAATTTCTCCGCATTGCAAGGTGCAATTCTGAAATTTTTTGCTTTTTCCTGCTCCTCTTAGCATGATAAAGAAGATTCAAAGAGAGTGAGATGCCAGCTCCTTTCATTCAGTCAGTAGCTTCAAACATTTCTAGTATATGAATAACATGATGTTTTTCAATGGCAAAAATCAATGAATATTGTAAATGCACAAACAGTAATTTCTCCGCATTGCAAGGTGCAATTCTGAAATTTTTTGCTTTTTCCTGCTCCTCTTAGCATGATAAAGAAGATTCAAAGAGAGTGAGATGCCAGCTCCTTTCATTCAGTCAGTAGCTTCAATCATTTCTGGACGTTTTTCAATGGCAAAAATCAATGAATATTGTAAATGCACAAACAGTAATTTCTCCGCATTGCAAGGAGCAATTCTGAATTTTTTTGCTTTTTCCTGCTCCTCTTAGCATGATAAAGAAGATTCAAAGAGAGTGAGATGCCAGCTCCTTTCATTCAGTCAGTAGCTTCAAACATTTCTGGTATATGAATAACATGATGTTTTTCAATGGCAAAAATCAATGAATATTGTAAATGCACAAACAGTAATTTCTCCGCATTGCAAGGTGCAATTTTGAAATTTTTTGCTTTTTCCTGCTCCTCTTAGCATGGTAAAGAAGATTCAAAGAGAGTGAGATGCCAGCTCCTTTCATTCAGTCAGTAGCTTCAATCATTTCTGGACGTTTTTCAATTTCAAAAATCAATGAATATTGTAAATGCACAAACAGTAATATCTCCGCATTGCAAGGTGCAATTCTGAAATTTTTTGCTTTTTCCTGCTCCTCTTAGCATGATAAACAAGATTCAAAGAGAGTGAGATGCCAGCTCCTTTCATTCAGTCAGTAGCTTCAATCATTTCTGGATGTTTTTCAATGGCAAAAATCAATGAATATTGTAAATGCACAAACAGTAATTTCTCCGCATTGCAAGGTGCAATTCTGAAATTTTTTGTTTTTTCCTGCTCCTCTTAGCATGATAAAGAAGATTCAAAGAGAGTGAGATGCCAGCTCCTTTCATTCAGTCAGTAGCTTCAAACATTTCTGGTATATGAATAACATGATGTTTTTCAATGGCAAAAATCAATGAATATTGTAAATGCACAAACAGTAATTTCTCCGCATTGCAAGGTGCAATTCTGAAATTTTTTGCTTTTTCCTGCTCCTCTTAGCATGATAAAGAAGATTCAAAGAGAGTGAGATGCCAGCTCCTTTCATTCAGTCAGTAGCTTCAATCATTTCTGGTATATGAATAACATGATGTTTTTCAATGGCAAAAATCAATGAATATTGTAAATGCACAAACAGTAATTTCTCCGCATTGCAAGGTGCAATTCTGAAATTTTTTGCTTTTTCCTGCTCCTCTAAGCATGATAAAGAAGATTCAAAGAGAGTGAGATGCCAGCTCCTTTCATTCAGTCAGTAGCTTCAATCATTTCTGGACGTTTTTCAATGGCAAAAATCAATGAATATTGTAAATGCACAAACAGTAATTTCTCCGCATTGCAAGGTGCAATTCTGAAATTTTTTGCTTTTTCCTGCTCCTCTTAGCATGATAAAGAAGATTCAAAGAGAGTGAGATGCCAGCTCCTTTCATTCAGTCAGTAGCTTCAAACATTTCTGGTATATGAATAACATGATGTTTTTCAATGGCAAAAATCAATGAATATTGTAAATGCACAAACAGTAATTTCTCCGCATTGCAAGGTGCAATTCTGAAATTTTTTGCTTTTTCCTGCTCCTCTAAGCATGATAAAGAAGATTCAAAGAGAGTGAGATGCCAGCTCCTTTCATTCAGTCAGTAGCTTCAATCATTTCTGGACGTTTTTCAATGGCAAAAATCAATGAATATTGTAAATGCACAAACAGTAATTTCTCCGCATTGCAAGGTGCAATTCTGAAATTTTTTGCTTTTTCCTGCTCCTCTTAGCATGATAAAGAAGATTCAAAGAGAGTGAGATGCCAGCTCCTTTCATTCAGTCAGTAGCTTCAAACATTTCTAGTATATGAATAACATGATGTTTTTCAATGGCAAAAATCAATGAATATTGTAAATGCACAAACAGTAATTTCTCCGCATTGCAAGGTGCAATTCTGAAATTTTTTGCTTTTTCCTGCTCCTCTTAGCATGATAAAGAAGATTCAAAGAGAGTGAGATGCCAGCTCCTTTCATTCAGTCAGTAGCTTCAATCATTTCTGGACGTTTTTCAATGGCAAAAATCAATGAATATTGTAAATGCACAAACAGTAATTTCTCCGCATTGCAAGGAGCAATTCTGAATTTTTTTGCTTTTTCCTGCTCCTCTTAGCATGATAAAGAAGATTCAAAGAGAGTGAGATGCCAGCTCCTTTCATTCAGTCAGTAGCTTCAAACATTTCTGGTATATGAATAACATGATGTTTTTCAATGGCAAAAATCAATGAATATTGTAAATGCACAAACAGTAATTTCTCCGCATTGCAAGGTGCAATTTTGAAATTTTTTGCTTTTTCCTGCTCCTCTTAGCATGGTAAAGAAGATTCAAAGAGAGTGAGATGCCAGCTCCTTTCATTCAGTCAGGAGCTTCAATCATTTCTGGACGTTTTTCAATGGCAAAAATCAATGAATATTGTAAATGCACAAACAGTAATTTCTCCGCATTGCAAGGTGCAATTCTGAAATTTTTTGCTTTTTCCTGCTCCTCTTAGCATGATAAACAAGATTCAAAGAGAGTGAGATGCCAGCTCCTTTCATTCAGTCAGTAGCTTCAATCATTTCTGGATGTTTTTCAATGGCAAAAATCAATGAATATTGTAAATGCACAAACAGTAATTTCTCCGCATTGCAAGGTGAAATTCTGAAATTTTTTGTTTTTTCCTGCTCCTCTTAGCATGATAAAGAAGATTCAAAGAGAGTGAGATGCCAGCTCCTTTCATTCAGTCAGTAGCTTCAAACATTTCTGGTATATGAATAACATGATGTTTTTCAATGGCAAAAATCAATGAATATTGTAAATGCACAAACAGTAATTTCTCCGCATTGCAAGGTGCAATTCTGAAATTTTTTGCTTTTTCCTGCTCCTCTTAGCATGATAAAGAAGATTCAAAGAGAGTGAGATGCCAGCTCCTTTCATTCAGTCAGTAGCTTCAAACATTTCTGGTATATGAATAACATGATGTTTTTCAATGGCAAAAATCAATGAATATTGTAAATGCACAAACAGTAATTGCTCCACATTGCAAGGTGCAATTCTGAAATTTTTTGCTTTTCCTGCTCCTCTTAGCATGATAAAGAAGATTCAAAGAGAGTGAGATGCCAGCTCCTTTCATTCAGTCAGTAGCTTCAATCATTTCTGGACGTTTTTCAATAGCAAAAATCAATGAATATTGTAAA
This sequence comes from Phyllobates terribilis, assembly GCF_046119375.1. Lineage (NCBI taxonomy): Eukaryota > Metazoa > Chordata > Amphibia > Anura > Dendrobatidae > Phyllobates > Phyllobates terribilis. The sequence goes on from NW_027363368.1 coordinate 803,027, forward strand.
TGCACAAACAGTAATTTCTCCGCATTGCAAGGTGCAATTCTGAAATTTTTTGCTTTTTCCTGCTCCTCTTAGCATGATAAAGAAGATTCAAAGAGAGTGAGATGCCAGCTCCTTTCATTCAGTCAGTAGCTTCAAACATTTCTGGTATATGAATAACATGATGTTTTTCAATGGCAAAAATCAATGAATATTGTAAATGCACAAACAGTAATTTCTCCGCATTGCAAGGTGCAATTCTGAAATTTTTTGCTTTTTCCTGCTCCTCTAAGCATGATAAAGAAGATTCAAAGAGAGTGAGATGCCAGCTCCTTTCATTCAGTCAGTAGCTTCAATCATTTCTGGACGTTTTTCAATGGCAAAAATCAATGAATATTGTAAATGCACAAACAGTAATTTCTCCGCATTGCAAGATGCAATTCTGAAATTTTTTGCTTTTTCCTGCTCCTCTTAGCATGATAAAGAAGATTCAAAGAGAGTGAGATGCCAGCTCCTTTCATTCAGTCAGTAGCTTCAAACATTTCTGGCATATGAATAACATGATGTTTTTCAATGGCAAAAATCAATGAATATTGTAAATGCACAAACAGTAATTTCTCCGCATTGCAAGGTGCAATTCTGAAATTTTTTGCTTTTTCCTGCTCCTCTTAGCATGATAAAGAAGATTCAAAGAGAGTGAGATGCCAGCTCCTTTCATTCAGTCAGTAGCTTCAATCATTTCTGGACGTTTTTCAATGGCAAAAATCAATGAATATTGTAAATGCACAAACAGTAATTTCTCCGCATTGCAAGGTGCAATTCTGAAATTTTTTGCTTTTTCCTGCTCCTCTTAGCATGATAAACAAGATTCAAAGAGAGTGAGATGCCAGCTCCTTTCATTCAGTCAGTAGCTTCAATCATTTCTGGACGTTTTTCAATGGCAAAAATCAATGAATATTGTAAATGCACAAACAGTAATTTCTCCGCATTGCAAGGTGCAATTCTGAAATTTTTTGCTTTTTCCTGCTCCTCTTAGCATGATAAAGAAGATTCAAAGAGAGTGAGATGCCAGCTCCTTTCATTCAGTCAGTAGCTTCAAACATTTCTGGTATATGAATAACATGATATTTTTCAATGGCAAAAATCAATGAATATTGTAAATGCACAAACAGTAATTTCTCCGCATTGAAAGGTGCAATTCTGAAATTTTTTGCTTTTTCCTGCTCCTCTTAGCATGATAAAGAAGATTCAAAGAGAGTGAGATGCCAGCTCCTTTCATTCAGTCAGTAGCTTCAATCATTTCTGGACGTTTTTCAATGGCAAAAATCAATGAATATTGTAAATGCACAAACAGTAATTTCTCCGCATTGCAAGGTGCAATTCTGAAATTTTTTGCTTTTTCCTGCTCCTCTTAGCATGATAAACAAGATTCAAAGAAAGTGAGATGCCAGCTCCTTTCATTCAGTCAGTAGCTTCAAACATTTCTGGTATATGAATAACATGATGTTTTTCAATGGCAAAAATCAATGAATATTGTAAATGCACAAACAGTAATTTCTCCGCATTGCAAGGTGCAATTCTGAAATTTTTTGCTTTTTCCTGCTCCTCTTAGCATGATAAAGAAGATTCAAAGAGAGTGAGATGCCAGCTCCTTTCATTCAGTCAGTAGCTTCAAACATTTCTGGTATATGAATAACATGATGTTTTTCAATGGCAAAAATCAATGAATATTGTAAATGCACAAACAGTAATTTCTCCGCATTGCAAGGTGCAATTCTGAAATTTTTTGCTTTTTCCTGCTCCTCTAAGCATGATAAAGAAGATTCAAAGAGAGTGAGATGCCAGCTCCTTTCATTCAGTCAGTAGCTTCAATCATTTCTGGACGTTTTTCAATGGCAAAAATCAATGAATATTGTAAATGCACAAACAGTAATTTCTCCGCATTGCAAGGTGCAATTCTGAAATTTTTTGCTTTTTCCTGCTCCTCTTAGCATGATAAAGAAGATTCAAAGAGAGTGAGATGCCAGCTCCTTTCATTCAGTCAGTAGCTTCAAACATTTCTAGTATATGAATAACATGATGTTTTTCAATGGCAAAAATCAATGAATATTGTAAATGCACAAACAGTAATTTCTCCGCATTGCAAGGTGCAATTCTGAAATTTTTTGCTTTTTCCTGCTCCTCTTAGCATGATAAAGAAGATTCAAAGAGAGTGAGATGCCAGCTCCTTTCATTCAGTCAGTAGCTTCAATCATTTCTGGACGTTTTTCAATGGCAAAAATCAATGAATATTGTAAATGCACAAACAGTAATTTCTCCGCATTGCAAGGAGCAATTCTGAATTTTTTTGCTTTTTCCTGCTCCTCTTAGCATGATAAAGAAGATTCAAAGAGAGTGAGATGCCAGCTCCTTTCATTCAGTCAGTAGCTTCAAACATTTCTGGTATATGAATAACATGATGTTTTTCAATGGCAAAAATCAATGAATATTGTAAATGCACAAACAGTAATTTCTCCGCATTGCAAGGTGCAATTTTGAAATTTTTTGCTTTTTCCTGCTCCTCTTAGCATGGTAAAGAAGATTCAAAGAGAGTGAGATGCCAGCTCCTTTCATTCAGTCAGTAGCTTCAATCATTTCTGGACGTTTTTCAATGGCAAAAATCAATGAATATTGTAAATGCACAAACAGTAATTTCTCCGCATTGCAAGGTGCAATTCTGAAATTTTTTGCTTTTTCCTGCTCCTCTTAGCATGATAAACAAGATTCAAAGAGAGTGAGATGCCAGCTCCTTTCATTCAGTCAGTAGCTTCAATCATTTCTGGATGTTTTTCAATGGCAAAAATCAATGAATATTGTAAATGCACAAACAGTAATTTCTCCGCATTGCAAGGTGCAATTCTGAAATTTTTTGTTTTTTCCTGCTCCTCTTAGCATGATAAAGAAGATTCAGAGTGAGATGCCAGCTCCTTTCATTCAGTCAGTAGCTTCAAACATTTCTGGTATATGAATAACATGATGTTTTTCAATGGCAAAAATCAATGAATATTGTAAATGCACAAACAGTAATTTCTCCGCATTGCAAGGTGCAATTCTGAAATTTTTTGATTTTTCCTGCTCCTCTTAGCATGATAAAGAAGATTCAAAGAGAGTGAGATGCCAGCTCCTTTCATTCAGTCAGTAGCTTCAAACATTTCTGGTATATGAATAACATGATGTTTTTCAATGGCAAAAATCAATGAATATTGTAAATGCACAAACAGTAATTTCTCCGCATTGCAAGGTGCAATTCTGAAATTTTTTGCTTTTTCCTGCTCCTCTTAGCATGATAAAGAAGATTCAAAGAGAGTGAGATGCCAGCTCCTTTCATTCAGTCAGTAGCTTCAAACATTTCTGGTATATGAATAACATGATGTTTTTCAATGGCAAAAATCAATGAATATTGTAAATGCACAAACAGTAATTTCTCCACATTGCAAGGTGCAATTCTGAAATTTTTTGCTTTTCCTGCTCCTCTTAGCATGATAAAGAAGATTCAAAGAGAGTGAGATGCCAGCTCCTTTCATTCAGTCAGTAGCTTCAATCATTTCTGGACGTTTTTCAATGGCAAAAATCAATGAATATTGTAAATGCACAAACAGTAATTTCTCCGCATTGCAAGGTGCAATTCTGAAATTTTTTGCTTTTTCCTGCTCCTCTTAGCATGATAAAGAAGATTCAAAGAGAGTGAGATGCCAGCTCCTTTCATTCAGTCAGTAGCTTCAAACATTTCTGGTATATGAATAACATGATGTTTTTCAATGGCAAAAATCAATGAATATTGTAAATGCACAAACAGTAATTTCTCCGCATTGCAAGGTGCAATTCTGAAATTTTTTGCTTTTTCCTGCTCCTCTAAGCATGATAAAGAAGATTCAAAGAGAGTGAGATGCCAGCTCCTTTCATTCAGTCAGTAGCTTCAATCATTTCTGGACGTTTTTCAATGGCAAAAATCAATGAATATTGTAAATGCACAAACAGTAATTTCTCCGCATTGCAAGATGCAATTCTGAAATTTTTTGCTTTTTCCTGCTCCTCTTAGCATGATAAAGAAGATTCAAAGAGAGTGAGATGCCAGCTCCTTTCATTCAGTCAGTAGCTTCAAACATTTCTGGCATATGAATAACATGATGTTTTTCAATGGCAAAAATCAATGAATATTGTAAATGCACAAACAGTAATTTCTCCGCATTGCAAGGTGCAATTCTGAAATTTTTTGCTTTTTCCTGCTCCTCTTAGCATGATAAAGAAGATTCAAAGAGAGTGAGATGCCAGCTCCTTTCATTCAGTCAGTAGCTTCAATCATTTCTGGACGTTTTTCAATGGCAAAAATCAATGAATATTGTAAATGCACAAACAGTAATTTCTCCGCATTGCAAGGTGCAATTCTGAAATTTTTTGCTTTTTCCTGCTCCTCTTAGCATGATAAAGAAGATTCAAAGAGAGTGAGATGCCAGCTCCTTTCATTCAGTCAGTAGCTTCAAACATTTCTAGTATATGAATAACATGATGTTTTTCAATGGCAAAAATCAATGAATATTGTAAATGCACAAACAGTAATTTCTCCGCATTGCAAGGTGCAATTCTGAAATTTTTTGCTTTTTCCTGCTCCTCTTAGCATGAAAAAGAAGATTCAAAGAGAGTGAGATGCCAGCTCCTTTCATTCAGTCAGTAGCTTCAATCATTTCTGGACGTTTTTCAATGGCAAAAATCAATGAATATTGTAAATGCACAAACAGTAATTTCTCCGCATTGCAAGGAGCAATTCTGAATTTTTTTGCTTTTTCCTGCTCCTCTTAGCATGATAAAGAAGATTCAAAGAGAGTGAGATGCCAGCTCCTTTCATTCAGTCAGTAGCTTCAAACATTTCTGGTATATGAATAACATGATGTTTTTCAATGGCAAAAATCAATGAATATTGTAAATGCACAAACAGTAATTTCTCCGCATTGCAAGGTGCAATTTTGAAATTTTTTGCTTTTTCCTGCTCCTCTTAGCATGGTAAAGAAGATTCAAAGAGAGTGAGATGCCAGCTCCTTTCATTCAGTCAGTAGCTTCAATCATTTCTGGACGTTTTTCAATGGCAAAAATCAATGAATATTGTAAATGCACAAACAGTAATTTCTCCGCATTGCAAGGTGCAATTCTGAAATTTTTTGCTTTTTCCTGCTCCTCTTAGCATGATAAACAAGATTCAAAGAGAGTGAGATGCCAGCTCCTTTCATTCAGTCAGTAGCTTCAATCATTTCTGGATGTTTTTCAATGGCAAAAATCAATGAATATTGTAAATGCACAAACAGTAATTTCTCCGCATTGCAAGGTGCAATTCTGAAATTTTTTGTTTTTTCCTGCTCCTCTTAGCATGATAAAGAAGATTCAGAGTGAGATGCCAGCTCCTTTCATTCAGTCAGTAGCTTCAAACATTTCTGGTATATGAATAACATGATGTTTTTCAATGGCAAAAATCAATGAATATTGTAAATGCACAAACAGTAATTTCTCCGCATTGCAAGGTGCAATTCTGAAATTTTTTGATTTTTCCTGCTCCTCTTAGCATGATAAAGAAGATTCAAAGAGAGTGAGATGCCAGCTCCTTTCATTCAGTCAGTAGCTTCAAACATTTCTGGTATATGAATAACATGATGTTTTTCAATGGCAAAAATCAATGAATATTGTAAATGCACAAACAGTAATTTCTCCGCATTGCAAGGTGCAATTCTGAAATTTTTTGCTTTTTCCTGCTCCTCTTAGCATGATAAAGAAGATTCAAAGAGAGTGAGATGCCAGCTCCTTTCATTCAGTCAGTAGCTTCAAACATTTCTGGTATATGAATAACATGATGTTTTTCAATGGCAAAAATCAATGAATATTGTAAATGCACAAACAGTAATTTCTCCACATTGCAAGGTGCAATTCTGAAATTTTTTGCTTTTCCTGCTCCTCTTAGCATGATAAAGAAGATTCAAAGAGAGTGAGATGCCAGCTCCTTTCATTCAGTCAGTAGCTTCAATCATTTCTGGACGTTTTTCAATGGCAAAAATCAATGAATATTGTAAATGCACAAACAGTAATTTCTCCGCATTGCAAGGTGCAATTCTGAAATTTTTTGCTTTTTCCTGCTCCTCTTAGCATGATAAAGAAGATTCAAAGAGAGTGAGATGCCAGCTCCTTTCATTCAGTCAGTAGCTTCAAACATTTCTGGTATATGAATAACATGATGTTTTTCAATGGCAAAAATCAATGAATATTGTAAATGCACAAACAGTAATTTCTCCGCATTGCAAGGTGCAATTCTGAAATTTTTTGCTTTTTCCTGCTCCTCTAAGCATGATAAAGAAGATTCAAAGAGAGTGAGATGCCAGCTCCTTTCATTCAGTCAGTAGCTTCAATCATTTCTGGACGTTTTTCAATGGCAAAAATCAATGAATATTGTAAATGCACAAACAGTAATTTCTCCGCATTGCAAGATGCAATTCTGAAATTTTTTGCTTTTTCCTGCTCCTCTTAGCATGATAAAGAAGATTCAAAGAGAGTGAGATGCCAGCTCCTTTCATTCAGTCAGTAGCTTCAAACATTTCTGGCATATGAATAACATGATGTTTTTCAATGGCAAAAATCAATGAATATTGTAAATGCACAAACAGTAATTTCTCCGCATTGCAAGGTGCAATTCTGAAATTTTTTGCTTTTTCCTGCTCCTCTTAGCATGATAAAGAAGATTCAAAGAGAGTGAGATGCCAGCTCCTTTCATTCAGTCAGTAGCTTCAATCATTTCTGGACGTTTTTCAATGGCAAAAATCAATGAATATTGTAAATGCACAAACAGTAATTTCTCCGCATTGCAAGGTGCAATTCTGAAATTTTTTGCTTTTTCCTGCTCCTCTTAGCATGATAAAGAAGATTCAAAGAGAGTGAGATGCCAGCTCCTTTCATTCAGTCAGTAGCTTCAAACATTTCTGGTATATGAATAACATGATGTTTTTCAATGGCAAAAATCAATGAATATTGTAAATGCACAAACAGTAATTTCTCCGCATTGCAAGGTGCAATTCTGAAATTTTTTGCTTTTTCCTGCTCCTCTAAGCATGATAAAGAAGATTCAAAGAGAGTGAGATGCCAGCTCCTTTCATTCAGTCAGTAGCTTCAATCATTTCTGGACGTTTTTCAATGGCAAAAATCAATGAATATTGTAAATGCACAAACAGTAATTTCTCCGCATTGCAAGATGCAATTCTGAAATTTTTTGCTTTTTCCTGCTCCTCTTAGCATGATAAAGAAGATTCAAAGAGAGTGAGATGCCAGCTCCTTTCATTCAGTCAGTAGCTTCAATCATTTCTGGACGTTTTTCAATGGCAAAAATCAATGAATATTGTAAATGCACAAACAGTAATTTCTCCGCATTGCAAGGTGCAATTCTGAAATTTTTTGCTTTTTCCTGCTCCTCTTAGCATGATAAAGAAGATTCAAAGAGAGTGATATGCCAGCTCCTTTCATTCAGTCAGTAGCTTCAAACATTTCTGGTATATGAATAACATGATGTTTTTCAATGGCAAAAATCAATGAATATTGTAAATGCACAAACAGTAATTTCTCCGCATTGCAAGGTGCAATTCTGAAATTTTTTGCTTTTTCCTGCTCCTCTAAGCATGATAAAGAAGATTCAAAGAGAGTGAGATGCCAGCTCCTTTCATTCAGTCAGTAGCTTCAATCATTTCTGGACGTTTTTCAATGGCAAAAATCAATGAATATTGTAAATGCACAAACAGTAATTTCTCCGCATTGCAAGGTGCAATTCTGAAATTTTTTGCTTTTTCCTGCTCCTCTTAGCATGATAAAGAAGATTCAAAGAGAGTGAGATGCCAGCTCCTTTCATTCAGTCAGTAGCTTCAAACATTTCTAGTATATGAATAACATGATGTTTTTCAATGGCAAAAATCAATGAATATTGTAAATGCACAAACAGTAATTTCTCCGCATTGCAAGGTGCAATTCTGACATTTTTTGCTTTTTCCTGCTCCTCTTAGCATGATAAAGAAGATTCAAAGAGAGTGAGATGCCAGCTCCTTTCATTCAGTCAGTAGCTTCAATCATTTCTGGACGTTTTTCAATGGCAAAAATCAATGAATATTGTAAATGCACAAACAGTAATTTCTCCGCATTGCAAGGAGCAATTCTGAATTTTTTTGCTTTATCCTGCTCCTCTTAGCATGATAAAGAAGATTCAAAGAGAGTGAGATGCCAGCTCCTTTCATTCAGTCAGTAGCTTCAAACATTTCTGGTATATGAATAACATGATGTTATTCAATGGCAAAAATCAATGAATATTGTAAATGCACAAACAGTAATTTCTCCGCATTGCAAGGTGCAATTTTGAATTTTTTTGCTTTTTCCTGCTCCTCTTAGCATGGTAAAGAGGATTCAAAGAGAGTGAGATGCCAGCTCCTTTCATTCAGTCAGTAGCTTCAATCATTTCTGGACGTTTTTCAATGGCAAAAATCAATGAATATTGTAAATGCACAAACAGTAATTTCTCCGCATTGCAAGGTGCAATTCTGAAATTTTTTGCTTTTTCCTGCTCCTCTTAGCATGATAAACAAGATTCAAAGAGAGTGAGATGCCAGCTCCTTTCATTCAGTCAGTAGCTTCAATCATTTCTGGATGTTTTTCAATGGCAAAAATCAATGAATATTGTAAATGCACAAACAGTAATTTCTCCGCATTGCATGGTGCAATTCTGAAATTTTTTGTTTTTTCCTGCTCCTCTTAGCATGATAAAGAAGATTCAAAGAGAGTGAGATGCCAGCTCCTTTCATTCAGTCAGTAGCTTCAAACATTTCTGGTATATGAATAACATGATGTTTTTCAATGGCAAAAATCAATGAATATTGTAAATGCACAAACAGTAATTTCTCCGCATTGCAAGGTGCAATTCTGAAATTTTTTGATTTTTCCTGCTCCTCTTAGCATGATAAAGAAGATTCAAAGAGAGTGAGATGCCAGCTCCTTTCATTCAGTCAGTAGCTTCAAACATTTCTGGTATATGAATAACATGATGTTTTTCAATGGCAAAAATCAATGAATATTGTAAATGCACAAACAGTAATTTCTCCGCATTGCAAGGTGCAATTCTGAAATTTTTTGCTTTTTCCTGCTCCTCTTAGCATGATAAAGAAGATTCAAAGAGAGTGAGATGCCAGCTCCTTTCATTCAGTCAGTAGCTTCAAACATTTCTGGTATATGAATAACATGATGTTTTTCAATGGCAAAAATCAATGAATATTGTAAATGCACAAACAGTAATTTCTCCACATTGCAAGGTGCAATTCTGAAATTTTTTGCTTTTCCTGCTCCTCTTAGCATGATAAAGAAGATTCAAAGAGAGTGAGATGCCAGCTCCTTTCATTCAGTCAGTAGCTTCAATCATTTCTGGACGTTTTTCAATGGCAAAAATCAATGAATATTGTAAATGCACAAACAGTAATTTCTCCGCATTGCAAGGTGCAATTCTGAAATTTTTTGCTTTTTCCTGCTCCTCTTAGCATGATAAAGAAGATTCAAAGAGAGTGAGATGCCGGCTCCTTTCATTCAGTCAGTAGCTTCAAACATTTCTGGTATATGAATAACATGATGTTTTTCAATGGCAAAAATCAATGAATATTGTAAATGCACAAACAGTAATTTCTCCGCATTGCAAGGTGCAATTCTGAAATTTTTTGCTTTTTCCTGCTCCTCTAAGCATGATAAAGAAGATTCAAAGAGAGTGAGATGCCAGCTCCTTTCATTCAGTCAGTAGCTTCAATCATTTCTGGACGTTTTTCAATGGCAAAAATCAATGAATATTGTAAATGCACAAACAGTAATTTCTCCGCATTGCAAGGTGCAATTCTGAAATTTTTTGCTTTTTCCTGCTCCTCTAAGCATGATAAAGAAGATTCAAAGAGAGTGAGATGCCAGCTCCTTTCATTCAGTCAGTAGCTTCAATCATTTCTGGATGTTTTTCAATGGCAAAAATCAATGAATATTGTAAATGCACAAACAGTAATTTCTCCGCATTGCAAGATGCAATTCTGAAATTTTTTGCTTTTTCCTGCTCCTCTTAGCATGATAAAGAAGATTCAAAGAGAGTGAGATGCCAGCTCCTTTCATTCAGTCAGTAGCTTCAAACATTTCTGGTATATGAATAACATGATGTTTTTCAATGGCAAAAATCAATGAATATTGTAAATGCACAAACAGTAATTTCTCCGCATTGCAAGGTGCAATTCTGAAATTTTTTGCTTTTTCCTGCTCCTCTTAGCATGATAAAGAAGATTCAAAGAGAGTGAGATGCCAGCTCCTTTCATTCAGTCAGTAGCTTCAATCATTTCTGGACGTTTTTCAATGGCAAAAATCAATGAATATTGTAAATGCACAAACAGTAATTTCTCCGCATTGCAAGGTGCAATTCTGAAATTTTTTGCTTTTTCCTGCTCCTCTTAGCATGATAAAGAAGATTCAAAGAGAGTGAGATGCCAGCTCCTTTCATTCAGTCAGTAGCTTCAAACATTTCTGGTATATGAATAACATGATGTTTTTCAATGGCAAAAATCAATGAATATTGTAAATGCACAAACAGTAATTTCTCCGCATTGCAAGGTGCAATTCTGAAATTTTTTGCTTTTTCCTGCTCCTCTTAGCATGATAAAGAAGATTCAAAGAGAGTGAGATGCCAGCTCCTTTCATTCAGTCAGTAGCTTCAATCATTTCTGGACGTTTTTCAATGGCAAAAATCAATGAATATTGTAAATGCACAAACAGTAATTTCAACGCATTGCAAGGAGCAATTCTGAATTTTTTTGCTTTTTCCTGCTCCTCTTAGCATGATAAAGAAGATTCAAAGAGAGTGAGATGCCAGCTCCTTTCATTCAGTCAGTAGCTTCAAACATTTCTGGTATATGAATAACGATGTTTTTCAATGGCAAAAATCAATGAATATTGTAAATGCACAAACAGTAATTTCTCCGCATTGCAAGGTGCAATTTTGAAATTTTTTGCTTTTTCCTGCTCCTCTTAGCATGGTAAAGAAGATTCAAAGAGAGTGAGATGCCAGCTCCTTTCATTCAGTCAGTAGCTTCAATCATTTCTGGACGTTTTTCAATGGCAAAAATCAATGAATATTGTAAATGCACAAACAGTAATTTCTCCGCATTGCAAGGTGCAATTCTGAAATTTTTTGCTTTTTCCTGCTCCTCTTAGCATGATAAACAAGATTCAAAGAGAGTGAGATGCCAGCTCCTTTCATTCAGTCAGTAGCTTCAATCATTTCTGGATGTTTTTCAATGGCAAAAATCAATGAATATTGTAAATGCACAAACAGTAATTTCTCCGCATTGCAAGGTGCAATTCTGAAATTTTTTGCTTTTTTCTGCTCCTCTTAGCATGATAAAGAAGATTCAAAGAGAGTGAGATGCCAGCTCCTTTCATTCAGTCAGTAGCTTCAAACATTTCTGGTATATGAATAACATGATGTTTTTCTGAGATGCCAGCTCCTTTCATTCAGTCAGTAGCTTCAATCATTTCTGGACGTTTTTCAATGGCAAAAATCAATGAATATTGTAAATGCACAAACAGTAATTTCTCCGCATTGCAAGGTGCAATTCTGAAATTTTTTGCTTTTTCCTGCTCCTCTTAGCATGATAAAGAAGATTCAAAGAGAGTGAGATGCCAGCTCCTTTCATTCAGTCAGTAGCTTCAATCATTTCTGGTATATGAATAACATGATGTTTTTCAATGGCAAAAATCAATGAATATTGTAAATGCACAAACAGTAATTTCTCCGCATTGCAAGGTGCAATTCTGAAATTTTTTGCTTTTTCCTGCTCCTCTAAGCATGATAAAGAAGATTCAAAGAGAGTGAGATGCCAGCTCCTTTCATTCAGTCAGTAGCTTCAATCATTTCTGGACGTTTTTCAATGGCAAAAATCAATGAATATTGTAAATGCACAAACAGTAATTTCTCCGCATTGCAAGGTGCAATTCTGAAATTTTTTGCTTTTTCCTGCTCCTCTTAGCATGATAAAGAAGATTCAAAGAGAGTGAGATGCCAGCTCCTTTCATTCAGTCAGTAGCTTCAAACATTTCTGGTATATGAATAACATGATGTTTTTCAATGGCAAAAATCAATGAATATTGTAAATGCACAAACAGTAATTTCTCCGCATTGCAAGGTGCAATTCTGAAATTTTTTGCTTTTTCCTGCTCCTCTAAGCATGATAAAGAAGATTCAAAGAGAGTGAGATGCCAGCTCCTTTCATTCAGTCAGTAGCTTCAATCATTTCTGGACGTTTTTCAATGGCAAAAATCAATGAATATTGTAAATGCACAAACAGTAATTTCTCCGCATTGCAAGGTGCAATTCTGAAATTTTTTGCTTTTTCCTGCTCCTCTTAGCATGATAAAGAAGATTCAAAGAGAGTGAGATGCCAGCTCCTTTCATTCAGTCAGTAGCTTCAAACATTTCTAGTATATGAATAACATGATGTTTTTCAATGGCAAAAATCAATGAATATTGTAAATGCACAAACAGTAATTTCTCCGCATTGCAAGGTGCAATTCTGAAATTTTTTGTTTTCCTGCTCCTCTTAGCATGATAAAGAAGATTCAAAGAGAGTGAGATGCCAGCTCCTTTCATTCAGTCAGTAGCTTCAATCATTTCTGGACGTTTTTCAATGGCAAAAATCAATGAATATTGTAAATGCACAAACAGTAATTTCTCCGCATTGCAAGGAGCAATTCTGAATTTTTTTGCTTTTTCCTGCTCCTCTTAGCATGATAAAGAAGATTCAAAGAGAGTGAGATGCCAGCTCCTTTCATTCAGTCAGTAGCTTCAAACATTTCTGGTATATGAATAACATGATGTTTTTCAATGGCAAAAATCAATGAATATTGTAAATGCACAAACAGTAATTTCTCCGCATTGCAAGGTGCAATTTTGAAATTTTTTGCTTTTTCCTGCTCCTCTTAGCATGGTAAAGAAGATTCAAAGAGAGTGAGATGCCAGCTCCTTTCATTCAGTCAGTAGCTTCAATCATTTCTGGACGTTTTTCAATGGCAAAAATCAATGAATATTGTAAATGCACAAACAGTAATTTCTCCGCATTGCAAGGTGCAATTCTGAAATTTTTTGCTTTTTCCTGCTCCTCTTAGCATGATAAACAAGATTCAAAGAGAGTGAGATGCCAGCTCCTTTCATTCAGTCAGTAGCTTCAATCATTTCTGGATGTTTTTCAATGGCAAAAATCAATGAATATTGTAAATGCACAAACAGTAATTTCTCCGCATTGCAAGGTGCAATTCTGAAATTTTTTGTTTTTTCCTGCTCCTCTTAGCATGATAAAGAAGATTCAAAGAGAGTGAGATGCCAGCTCCTTTCATTCAGTCAGTAGCTTCAAACATTTCTGGTATATGAATAACATGATGTTTTTCAATGGCAAAAATCAATGAATATTGTAAATGCACAAACAGTAATTTCTCCGCATTGCAAGGTGCAATTCTGAAATTTTTTGCTTTTTCCTGCTCCTCTTAGCATGATAAAGAAGATTCAAAGAGAGTGAGATGCCAGCTCCTTTCATTCAGTCAGTAGCTTCAAACATTTCTGGTATATGAATAACATGATGTTTTTCAATGGCAAAAATCAATGAATATTGTAAATGCACAAACAGTAATTGCTCCACATTGCAAGGTGCAATTCTGAAATTTTTTGCTTTTCCTGCTCCTCTTAGCATGATAAAGAAGATTCAAAGAGAGTGAGATGCCAGCTCCTTTCATTCAGTCAGTAGCTTCAATCATTTCTGGACGTTTTTCAATAGCAAAAATCAATGAATATTGTAAATGCACAAACAGTAATTTCTCCGCATTGCAAGGTGCAATTCTGAAATTTTTTGCTTTTTCCTGCTCCTCTTAGCATGATAAAGAAGATTCAAAGAGAGTGAGATGCCAGCTCCTTTCATTCAGTCAGTAGCTTCAAACATTTCTGGTATATGAATAACATGATGTTTTTCAATGGCAAAAATCAATGAATATTGTAAATGCACAAACAGTAATTTCTCCGCATTGCAAGGTGCAATTCTGAAATTTTTTGCTTTTTCCTGCTCCTTTAAGCATGATAAAGAAGATTCAAAGAGAGTGAGATGCCAGCTCCTTTCATTCAGTCAGTAGCTTCAATCATTTCTGGACGTTTTTCAATGGCAAAAATCAATGAATATTGTAAATGCACAAACAGTAATTTCTCCGCATTGCAAGATGCAATTCTGAAATTTTTTGCTTTTTCCTGCTCCTCTTAGCATGATAAAGAAGATTCAAAGAGAGTGAGATGCCAGCTCCTTTCATTCAGTCAGTAGCTTCAAACATTTCTGGCATATGAATAACATGATGTTTTTCAATGGCAAAAATCAATGAATATTGTAAATGCACAAACAGTAATTTCTCCGCATTGCAAGGTGCAATTCTGAAATTTTTTGCTTTTTCCTGCTCCTCTTAGCATGATAAAGAAGATTCAAAGAGAGTGAGATGCCAGCTCCTTTCATTCAGTCAGTAGCTTCAATCATTTCTGGACGTTTTTCAATGGCAAAAATCAATGAATATTGTAAATGCACAAACAGTAATTTCTCCGCATTGCAAGGTGCAATTCTGAAATTTTTTGCTTTTTCCTGCTCCTCTTAGCATGATAAAGAAGATTCAAAGAGAGTGAGATGCCAGCTCCTTTCATTCAGTCAGTAGCTTCAAACATTTCTGGTATATGAATAACATGATGTTTTTCAATGGCAAAAATCAATGAATATTGTAAATGCACAAACAGTAATTTCTCCGCATTGCAAGGTGCAATTCTGAAATTTTTTGCTTTTTCCTGCTCCTCTAAGCATGATAAAGAAGATTCAAAGAGAGTGAGATGCCAGCTCCTTTCATTCAGTCAGTAGCTTCAATCATTTCTGGACGTTTTTCAATGGCAAAAATCAATGAATATTGTAAATGCACAAACAGTAATTTCTCCGCATTGCAAGATGCAATTCTGAAATTTTTTGCTTTTTCCTGCTCCTCTTAGCATGATAAAGAAGATTCAAAGAGAGTGAGATGCCAGCTCCTTTCATTCAGTCAGTAGCTTCAAACATTTCTGGTATATGAATAACATGATGTTTTTCAATGGCAAAAATCAATGAATATTGTAAATGCACAAACAGTAATTTCTCCGCATTGCAAGGTGCAATTCTGAAATTTTTTGCTTTTTCCTGCTCCTCTTAGCATGATAAAGAAGATTCAAAGAGAGTGAGATGCCAGCTCCTTTCATTCAGTCAGTAGCTTCAATCATTTCTGGACGTTTTTCAATGGCAAAAATCAATGAATATTGTAAATGCACAAACAGTAATTTCTCCGCATTGCAAGGTGCAATTCTGAAATTTTTTGCTTTTTCCTGCTCCTCTTAGCATGATAAAGAAGATTCAAAGAGAGTGAGATGCCAGCTCCTTTCATTCAGTCAGTAGCTTCAAACATTTCTGGTATATGAATAACATGATGTTTTTCAATGGCAAAAATCAATGAATACTGTAAATGCACAAACAGTAATTTCTCCGCATTGCAAGGTGCAATTTTGAAATTTTTTGCTTTTTCCTGCTCCTCTTAGCATGGTAAAGAAGATTCAAAGAGAGTGAGATGCCAGCTCCTTTCATTCAGTCAGTAGCTTCAATCATTTCTGGACGTTTTTCAATGGCAAAAATCAATGAATATTGTAAATGCACAAACAGTAATTTCTCCGCATTGCAAGGTGCAATTCTGAAATTTTTTGCTTTTTCCTGCTCCTCTTAGCATGATAAACAAGATTCAAAGAGAGTGAGATGCCAGCTCCTTTCAGTCAGTCAGTAGCTTCAATCATTTCTGGATGTTTTTCAATGGCAAAAATCAATGAATATTGTAAATGCACAAACAGTAATTTCTCCGCATTGCAAGGTGCAATTCTGAAATTTTTTGCTTTTTTCTGCTCCTCTTAGCATAATAAAGAAGATTCAAAGAGAGTGAGATGCCAGCTCCTTTCATTCAGTCAGTAGCTTCAAACATTTCTGGTATATGAATAACATGATGTTTTTCTGAGATGCCAGCTCCTTTCATTCAGTCAGTAGCTTCAATCATTTCTGGACGTTTTTCAATGGCAAAAATCAATGAATATTGTAAATGCACAAACAGTAATTTCTCCGCATTGCAAGGTGCAATTCTGAAATTTTTTGCTTTTTCCTGCTCCTCTTAGCATGATAAAGAAGATTCAAAGAGAGTGAGATGCCAGCTCCTTTCATTCAGTCAGTAGCTTCAAACATTTCTGGTATATGAATAACATGATGTTTTTCTGAGATGCCAGCTCCTTTCATTCAGTCAGTAGCTTCAATCATTTCTGGACATTTTTCAATGGCAAAAATCAATGAATATTGTAAATGCACAAACAGTAATTTCTCCGCATTGAAAGGTGCAATTCTGAAATTTTTTGCTTTTTCCTGCTCCTCTTAGCATGATAAAGAAGATTCAAAGAGAGTGAGATGCCAGCTCCTTTCATTCAGTCAGTAGCTTCAATCATTTCTGGACGTTTTTCAATGGCAAAAATCAATGAATATTGTAAATGCACAAACAGTAATTTCTCCGCATTGCAAGGTGCAATTCTGAAATTTTTTGCTTTTTCCTGCTCCTCTTAGCATGATAAAGAAGATTCAAAGAGAGTGAGATGCCAGCTCCTTTCATTCAGTCAGTAGCTTCAATCATTTCTGGACGTTTTTCAATGGCAAAAATCAATGAATATTGTAAATGCACAAACAGTAATTTCTCCGTATTGCAAGGTGCAATTCTGAAATTTTTCGCTTTTTCCTGCTCCTCTTAGCATGATAAAGAAGATTCAAAGAGAGTGAGATGCCAGCTCCTTTCATTCAGTCAGTAGCTTCAATCATTTCTGGACGTTTTTCAATGGCAAAAATCAATGAATATTGTAAATGCACAAACAGTAATTTCTCCGCATTGCAAGGTGCAATTCTGAAATTTTTTGCTTTTTCCTGCTCCTCTAAGCATGATAAAGAAGATTCAAAGAGAGTGAGATGCCAGCTCCTTTCATTCAGTCAGTAGCTTCAATCATTTCTGGACGTTTTTCAATGGCAAAAATCAATGAATACTGTAAATGCACAAAGAGTAATTTCTCCGCATTGCAAGGTGCAATTCTGAAATTTTTTGCTTTTTCCTGCTCCTCTTAGCATGATAAAGAAGATTCAAAGAGAGTGAGATGCCAGCTCCTTTCATTCAGTCAGTAGCTTCAAACATTTCTGGTATATGAATAACATGATGTTTTTCAATGGCAAAAATCAATGAATATTGTAAATGCACAAACAGTAATTTCTCCGCATTGCAAGGTGCAATTCTGAAATTTTTTGCTTTTTCCTGCTCTTCTTAGCATGATAAAGAAGATTCAAAGAGAGTGAGATGCCAGCTCCTTTCATTCAGTCAGTAGCTTCAAACATTTCTGGTATATGAATAACATGATGTTTTTCAATGGCAAAAATCAATGAATATTGTAAATGCACAAACAGTAATTTCTCCGCATTGAAAGGTGCAATTCTGAAATTTTTTGCTTTTTCCTGCTCCTCTTAGCATGATAAAGAAGATTCAAAGAGAGTGAGATGCCAGCTCCTTTCATTCAGTCAGTAGCTTCAATCATTTCTGGACGTTTTTCAATGGCAAAAATCAATGAATATTGTAAATGCACAAACAGTAATTTCTCCGCATTGCAAGGTGCAATTCTGAAATTTTTTGCTTTTTCCTGCTCCTCTTAGCATGATAAAGAAGATTCAAAGAGAGTGAGATGCCAGCTCCTTTCATTCAGTCAGTAGCTTCAATCATTTCTGGACGTTTTTCAATGGCAAAAATCAATGAATATTGTAAATGCACAAACAGTAATTTCTCCGCATTGCAAGGTGCAATTCTGAAATTTTTTGCTTTTTTCTGCTCCTCTTAGCATGATAAAGAAGATTCAAAGAGAGTGAGATGCCAGCTCCTTTCATTCAGTCAGTAGCTTCAAACATTTCTGGTATATGAATAACATGATGTTTTTCAATGGCAAAAATCAATGAATATTGTAAATGCACAAACAGTAATTTCTCCGCATTGCAAGGTGCAATTCTGAAATTTTTTGCTTTTTCCTGCTCCTCTTAGCATGATAAAGAAGATTCAAAGAGAGTGAGATGCCAGCTCCTTTCATTCAGTCAGTAGCTTCAATCATTTCTGGACGTTTTTCAATGGCAAAAATCAATGAATATTGTAAATGCACAAACAGTAATTTCTCCGCATTGCAAGGTGCAATTCTGAAATTTTTTGCTTTTTCCTGCTCCTCTTAGCAAGATAAACAAGATTCAAAGAGAGTGAGATGCCAGCTCCTTTCATTCAGTCAGTAGCTTCAATCATTTCTGGACGTTTTTCAATGGCAAAAATCAATGAATATTGTAAATGCACAAACAGTAATTTCTCCGTATTGCAAGGTGCAATTCTGAAATTTTTTGCTTTTTCCTGCTCCTCTTAGCATGATAAAGAAGATTCAAAGAGAGTGAGATGCCAGCTCCTTTCATTCAGTCAGTAGCTTCAATCATTTCTGGACGTTTTTCAATGGCAAAAATCAATGAATATTGTAAATGCACAAACAGTAATTTCTCCGCATTGCAAGGTGCAATTCTGAAATTTTTTGCTTTTTCCTGCTCCTCTAAGCATGATAAAGAAGATTCAAAGAGAGTGATATGCCAGCTCCTTTCATTCAGTCAGTAGCTTCAATCATTTCTGGACGTTTTTCAATGGCAAAAATCAATGAATATTGTAAATGCACAAAGAGTAATTTCTCCGCATTGCAAGGTGCAATTCTGAAATTTTTTATTTTTCCTGCTCCTCTTAGCATGATAAAGAAGATTCAAAGAGAGTGAGATGCCAGCTCCTTTCATTCAGTCAGTAGCTTCAATCATTTCTGGTATATGAATAACATGATGTTTTTCAATGGCAAAAATCAATGAATATTGTAAATGCACAAACAGTAATTTCTCCGCATTGCAAGGTGCAATTCTGAAATTTTTTGCTTTTTCCTGCTCCTCTTAGCATGATAAAGAAGATTCAAAGAGAGTGAGATGCCAGCTCCTTTCATTCAGTCAGTAGCTTCAATCATTTCTGGACGTTTTTCAATGGCAAAAATCAATGAATATTGTAAATGCACAAACTAATTTCTCCGCATTGCAAGGTGCAATTCTGAAATTTTTTGCTTTTTGCTGCTCCTCTTAGCATGATAAAGAAGATTCAAAGAGAGTGAGATGCCAGCTCCTTTCATTCAGTCAGTAGCTTCAATCATTTCTGGACGTTTTTCAATGGCAAAAATCAATGAATATTGTAAATGCACAAACAGTAATTTCTCCGTATTGCAAGGTGCAATTCTGAAATTTTTTGCTTTTTCCTGCTCCTCTTAGCATGATAAAGAAGATTCAAAGAGAGTGAGATGCCAGCTCCTTTCATTCAGTCAGTAGCTTCAATCATTTCTGGACGTTTTTCAATGGCAAAAATCAATGAATATTGTAAATGCACAAACAGTAATTTCTCCGCATTGCAAGGTGCAATTCTGAAATTTTTTGCTTTTTCCTGCTCCTCTAAGCATGATAAAGAAGATTCAAAGAGAGTGAGATGCCAGCTCCTTTCATTCAGTCAGTAGCTTCAATCATTTCTGGACGTTTTTCAATGGCAAAAATCAATGAATATTGTAAATGCACAAAGAGTAATTTCTCCGCATTGCAAGGTGCAATTCTGAAATTTTTTGCTTTTTCCTGCTCCTCTTAGCATGATAAAGAAGATTCAAAGAGAGTGAGATGCCAGCTCCTTTCATTCAGTCAGTAGCTTCAAACATTTCTGGTATATGAATAACATGATGTTTTTCAATGGCAAAAATCAATGAATATTGTAAATGCACAAACAGTAATTTCTCCGCATTGCAAGGTGCAATTCTGAAATTTTTTGCTTTTTCCTGCTCTTCTTAGCATGATAAAGAAGATTCAAAGAGAGTGAGATGCCAGCTCCTTTCATTCAGTCAGTAGCTTCAATCATTTCTGGTATATGAATAACATGATGTTTTTCAATGGCAAAAATCAATGAATATTGTAAATGCACAAACAGTAATTTCTCCGCATTGCAAGGTGCAATTCTGAAATTTTTTGCTTTTTCCTGCTCCTCTAAGCATGATAAAGAAGATTCAAAGAGAGTGAGATGCCAGCTCCTTTCATTCAGTCAGTAGCTTCAATCATTTCTGGACGTTTTTCAATGGCAAAAATCAATGAATATTGTAAATGCACAAACAGTAATTTCTCCGCATTGCAAGGTGCAATTCTGAAATTTTTTGCTTTTTCCTGCTCCTCTTAGCATGATAAAGAAGATTCAAAGAGAGTGAGATGCCAGCTCCTTTCATTCAGTCAGTAGCTTCAATCATTTCTGGTATATGAATAACATGATGTTTTTCAATGGCAAAAATCAATGAATATTGTAAATGCACAAACAGTAATTTCTCCGCATTGCAAGGTGCAATTCTGAAATTTTTTGCTTTTTCCTGCTCCTCTAAGCATGATAAAGAAGATTCAAAGAGAGTGAGATGCCAGCTCCTTTCATTCAGTCAGTAGCTTCAATCATTTCTGGACGTTTTTCAATGGCAAAAATCAATGAATATTGTAAATGCACAAACAGTAATTTCTCCGCATTGCAAGGTGCAATTCTGAAATTTTTTGCTTTTTCCTGCTCCTCTTAGCATGATAAAGAAGATTCAAAGAGGGTGAGATGCCAGCTCCTTTCATTCAGTCAGTAGCTTCAAACATTTCTGGTATATGAATAACATGATGTTTTTCAATGGCAAAAATCAATGAATATTGTAAATGCACAAACAGTAATTTCTCCGCATTGCAAGGTGCAATTCTGAAATTTTTTGCTTTTTCCTGCTCCTCTAAGCATGATAAAGAAGATTCAAAGAGAGTGAGATGCCAGCTCCTTTCATTCAGTCAGTAGCTTCAATCATTTCTGGACGTTTTTCAATGGCAAAAATCAATGAATATTGTAAATGCACAAAGAGTAATTTCTCCGCATTGCAAGGTGCAATTCTGAAATTTTTTGCTTTTTCCTGCTCCTCTTAGCATGATAAAGAAGATTCAAAGAGAGTGAGATGCCAGCTCCTTTCATTCAGTCAGTAGCTTCAAACATTTCTGGTATATGAATAACATGATGTTTTTCAATGGCAAAAATCAATGAATATTGTAAATGCACAAACAGTAATTTCTCCGCATTGCAAGGTGCAATTCTGAAATTTTTTGCTTTTTCCTGCTCTTCTTAGCATGATAAAGAAGATTCAAAGAGAGTGAGATGCCAGCTCCTTTCATTCAGTCAGTAGCTTCAATCATTTCTGGTATATGAATAACATGATGTTTTTCAATGGCAAAAATCAATGAATATTGTAAATGCTCAAACAGTAATTTCTCCGCATTGCAAGGTGCAATTCTGAAATTTTTTGCTTTTTCCTGCTCCTCTTAGCATGATAAAGAAGATTCAAAGAGAGTGAGATGCCAGCTCCTTTCATTCAGTCAGTAGCTTCAATCATTTCTGGACGTTTTTCAATGGCAAAAATCAATGAATATTGTAAATGCACAAACTAATTTCTCCGCATTGCAAGGTGCAATTCTGAAATTTTTTGCTTTTTGCTGCTCCTCTTAGCATGATAAAGAAGATTCAAAGAGAGTGAGATGCCAGCTCCTTTCATTCAGTCAGTAGCTTCAATCATTTCTGGACGTTTTTCAATGGCAAAAATCAATGAATATTGTAAATGCACAAACAGTAATTTCTCCGTATTGCAAGGTGCAATTCTGAAATTTTTTGCTTTTTCCTGCTCCTCTTAGCATGATAAAGAAGATTCAAAGAGAGTGAGATGCCAGCTCCTTTCATTCAGTCAGTAGCTTCAATCATTTCTGGACGTTTTTCAATGGCAAAAATCAATGAATATTGTAAATGCACAAACAGTAATTTCTCCGCATTGCAAGGTGCAATTCTGAAATTTTTTGCTTTTTCCTGCTCCTCTAAGCATGATAAAGAAGATTCAAAGAGAGTGAGATGCCAGCTCCTTTCATTCAGTCAGTAGCTTCAATCATTTCTGGACGTTTTTCAATGGCAAAAATCAATGAATATTGTAAAAACACAAAGAGTAATTTCTCCGCATTGCAAGGTGCAATTCTGAAATTTTTTGCTTTTTCCTGCTCCTCTTAGCATGATAAAGAAGATTCAAAGAGAGTGAGATGCCAGCTCCTTTCATTCAGTCAGTAGCTTCAAACATTTCTGGTATATGAATAACATGATGTTTTTCAATGGCAAAAATCAATGAATATTGTAAATGCACAAACAGTAATTTCTCCGCATTGCAAGGTGCAATTCTGAAATTTTTTGCTTTTTCCTGCTCTTCTTAGCATGATAAAGAAGATTCAAAGAGAGTGAGATGCCAGCTCCTTTCATTCAGTCAGTAGCTTCAATCATTTCTGGTATATGAATAACATGATGTTTTTCAATGGCAAAAATCAATGAATATTGTAAATGCACAAACAGTAATTTCTCCGCATTGCAAGGTGCAATTCTGAAATTTTTTGCTTTTTCCTGCTCCTCTAAGCATGATAAAGAAGATTCAAAGAGAGTGAGATGCCAGCTCCTTTCATTCAGTCAGTAGCTTCAATCATTTCTGGACGTTTTTCAATGGCAAAAATCAATGAATATTGTAAATGCACAAACAGTAATTTCTCCGCATTGCAAGGTGCAATTCTGAAATTTTTTGCTTTTTCCTGCTCCTCTTAGCATGATAAAGAAGATTCAAAGAGAGTGAGATGCCAGCTCCTTTCATTCAGTCAGTAGCTTCAATCATTTCTGGTATATGAATAACATGATGTTTTTCAATGGCAAAAATCAATGAATATTGTAAATGCACAAACAGTAATTTCTCCGCATTGCAAGGTGCAATTCTGAAATTTTTTGCTTTTTCCTGCTCCTCTAAGCATGATAAAGAAGATTCAAAGAGAGTGAGATGCCAGCTCCTTTCATTCAGTCAGTAGCTTCAATCATTTCTGGACGTTTTTCAATGGCAAAAATCAATGAATATTGTAAATGCACAAACAGTAATTTCTCCGCATTGCAAGGTGCAATTCTGAAATTTTTTGCTTTTTCCTGCTCCTCTTAGCATGATAAAGAAGATTCAAAGAGGGTGAGATGCCAGCTCCTTTCATTCAGTCAGTAGCTTCAAACATTTCTGGTATATGAATAACATGATGTTTTTCAATGGCAAAAATCAATGAATATTGTAAATGCACAAACAGTAATTTCTCCGCATTGAAAGGTGCAATTCTGAAATTTTTTGCTTTTTCCTGCTCCTCTTAGCATGATAAAGAAGATTCAAAGAGAGTGAGATGCCAGCTCCTTTCATTCAGTCAGTAGCTTCAATCATTTCTGGACGTTTTTCAATGGCAAAAATCAATGAATATTGTAAATGCACAAACAGTAATTTCTCCGCATTGCAAGGTGCAATTCTGAAATTTTTTGCTTTTTCCTGCTCCTCTTAGCATGATAAAGAAGATTCAAAGAGAGTGAGATGCCAGCTCCTTTCATTCAGTCAGTAGCTTCAATCATTTCTGGACGTTTTTCAATGGCAAAAATCAATGAATATTGTAAATGCACAAACAGTAATTTCTCCGCATTGCAAGGTGCAATTCTGAAATTTTTTGCTTTTTCCTGCTCCTCTTAGCAAGATAAACAAGATTCAAAGAGAGTGAGATGCCAGCTCCTTTCATTCAGTCAGTAGCTTCAATCATTTCTGGACGTTTTTCAATGGCAAAAATCAATGAATATTGTAAATGCACAAACAGTAATTTCTCCGCATTGCAAGGTGCAATTCTGAAATTTTTTGCTTTTTCCTGCTCCTCTAAGCATGATAAAGAAGATTCAAAGAGAGTGAGATGCCAGCTCCTTTCATTCAGTCAGTAGCTTCAATCATTTCTGGACGTTTTTCAATGGCAAAAATCAATGAATATTGTAAATGCACAAAGAGTAATTTCTCCGCATTGCAAGGTGCAATTCTGAAATTTTTTGCTTTTTCCTGCTCCTCTTAGCATGATAAAGAAGATTCAAAGAGAGTGAGATGCCAGCTCCTTTCATTCAGTCAGTAGCTTCAAACATTTCTGGTATATGAATAACATGATGTTTTTCAATGGCAAAAATCAATGAATATTGTAAATGCACAAACAGTAATTTCTCCGCATTGCAAGGTGCAATTCTGAAATTTTTTGCTTTTTCCTGCTCTTCTTAGCATGATAAAGATTCAAAGAGAGTGAGATGCCAGCTCCTTTCATTCAGTCAGTAGCTTCAATCATTTCTGGTATATGAATAACATGATGTTTTTCAATGGCAAAAATCAATGAATATTGTAAATGCACAAACAGTAATTTCTCCGCATTGCAAGGTGCAATTCTGAAATTTTTTGCTTTTTCCTGCTCCTCTTAGCATGATAAAGAAGATTCAAAGAGAGTGAGATGCCAGCTCCTTTCATTCAGTCAGTAGCTTCAATCATTTCTGGACGTTTTTCAATGGCAAAAATCAATGAATATTGTAAATGCACAAACTAATTTCTCCGCATTGCAAGGTGCAATTCTGAAATTTTTTGCTTTTTGCTGCTCCTCTTAGCATGATAAAGAAGATTCAAAGAGAGTGAGATGCCAGCTCCTTTCATTCAGTCAGTAGCTTCAATCATTTCTGGACGTTTTTCAATGGCAAAAATCAATGAATATTGTAAATGCACAAACAGTAATTTCTCCGTATTGCAAGGTGCAATTCTGAAATTTTTTGCTTTTTCCTGCTCCTCTTAGCATGATAAAGAAGATTCAAAGAGAGTGAGATGCCAGCTCCTTTCATTCAGTCAGTAGCTTCAATCATTTCTGGACGTTTTTCAATGGCAAAAATCAATGAATATTGTAAATGCACAAACAGTAATTTCTCCGCATTGCAAGGTGCAATTCTGAAATTTTTTGCTTTTTCCTGCTCCTCTAAGCATGATAAAGAAGATTCAAAGAGAGTGAGATGCCAGCTCCTTTCATTCAGTCAGTAGCTTCAATCATTTCTGGACGTTTTTCAATGGCAAAAATCAATGAATATTGTAAATGCACAAAGAGTAATTTCTCCGCATTGCAAGGTGCAATTCTGAAATTTTTTGCTTTTTCCTGCTCCTCTTAGCATGATAAAGAAGATTCAAAGAGAGTGAGATGCCAGCTCCTTTCATTCAGTCAGTAGCTTCAAACATTTCTGGTATATGAATAACATGATGTTTTTCAATGGCAAAAATCAATGAATATTGTAAATGCACAAACAGTAATTTCTCCGCATTGCAAGGTGCAATTCTGAAATTTTTTGCTTTTTCCTGCTCTTCTTAGCATGATAAAGAAGATTCAAAGAGAGTGAGATGCCAGCTCCTTTCATTCAGTCAGTAGCTTCAATCATTTCTGGTATATGAATAACATGATGTTTTTCAATGGCAAAAATCAATGAATATTGTAAATGCACAAACAGTAATTTCTCCGCATTGCAAGGTGCAATTCTGAAATTTTTTGCTTTTTCCTGCTCCTCTAAGCATGATAAAGAAGATTCAAAGAGAGTGAGATGCCAGCTCCTTTCATTCAGTCAGTAGCTTCAATCATTTCTGGACGTTTTTCAATGGCAAAAATCAATGAATATTGTAAATGCACAAACAGTAATTTCTCCGCATTGCAAGGTGCAATTCTGAAATTTTTTGCTTTTTCCTGCTCCTCTTAGCATGATAAAGAAGATTCAAAGAGAGTGAGATGCCAGCTCCTTTCATTCAGTCAGTAGCTTCAATCATTTCTGGTATATGAATAACATGATGTTTTTCAATGGCAAAAATCAATGAATATTGTAAATGCACAAACAGTAATTTCTCCGCATTGCAAGGTGCAATTCTGAAATTTTTTGCTTTTTCCTGCTCTTCTTAGCATGATAAAGAAGATTCAAAGAGAGTGAGATGCCAGCTCCTTTCATTCAGTCAGTAGCTTCAATCATTTCTGGACGTTTTTCAATGGCAAAAATCAATGAATATTGTAAATGCACAAACAGTAATTTCTCCGCATTGCAAGGTGCAATTCTGAAATTTTTTGCTTTTTCCTGCTCCTCTTAGCATGATAAAGAAGATTCAAAGAGAGTGAGATGCCAGCTCCTTTCATTCAGTCAGTAGCTTCAAACATTTCTGGTATATGAATAACATGATGTTTTTCAATGGCAAAAATCAATGAATATTGTAAATGCACAAACAGTAATTTCTCCGCATTGAAAGGTGCAATTCTGAAATTTTTTGCTTTTTCCTGCTCCTCTTAGCATGATAAAGAAGATTCAAAGAGAGTGAGATGCCAGCTCCTTTCATTCAGTCAGTAGCTTCAATCATTTCTGGACGTTTTTCAATGGCAAAAATCAATGAATATTGTAAATGCACAAACAGTAATTTCTCCGCATTGCAAGGTGCAATTCTGAAATTTTTTGCTTTTTCCTGCTCCTCTTAGCATGATAAAGAAGATTCAAAGAGAGTGAGATGCCAGCTCCTTTCATTCAGTCAGTAGCTTCAATCATTTCTGGACGTTTTTCAATGGCAAAAATCAATGAATATTGTAAATGCACAAACAGTAATTTCTCCGCATTGCAAGGTGCAATTCTGAAATTTTTTGCTTTTTCCTGCTCCTCTTAGCAAGATAAACAAGATTCAAAGAGAGTGAGATGCCAGCTCCTTTCATTCAGTCAGTAGCTTCAATCATTTCTGGACGTTTTTCAATGGCAAAAATCAATGAATATTGTAAATGCACAAACAGTAATTTCTCCGCATTGCAAGGTGCAATTCTGAAATTTTTTGCTTTTTCCTGCTCCTCTTAGCATGATAAAGAAGATTCAAAGAGAGTGAGATGCCAGCTCCTTTCATTCAGTCAGTAGCTTCAATCATTTCTGGACGTTTTTCAATGGCAAAAATCAATGAATATTGTAAATGCACAAACTAATTTCTCCGCATTGCAAGGTGCAATTCTGAAATTTTTTGCTTTTTGCTGCTCCTCTTAGCATGATAAAGAAGATTCAAAGAGAGTGAGATGCCAGCTCCTTTCATTCAGTCAGTAGCTTCAATCATTTCTGGACGTTTTTCAATGGCAAAAATCAATGAATATTGTAAATGCACAAACAGTAATTTCTCCGTATTGCAAGGTGCAATTCTGAAATTTTTTGCTTTTTCCTGCTCCTCTTAGCATGATAAAGAAGATTCAAGGAGAGTGAGATGCCAGCTCCTTTCATTCAGTCAGTAGCTTCAATCATTTCTGGACGTTTTTCAATGGCAAAAATCAATGAATATTGTAAATGCACAAACAGTAATTTCTCCGCATTGCAAGGTGCAATTCTGAAATTTTTTGCTTTTTCCTGCTCCTCTAAGCATGATAAAGAAGATTCAAAGAGAGTGAGATGCCAGCTCCTTTCATTCAGTCAGTAGCTTCAATCATTTCTGGACGTTTTTCAATGGCAAAAATCAATGAATATTGTAAATGCACAAAGAGTAATTTCTCCGCATTGCAAGGTGCAATTCTGAAATTTTTTGCTTTTTCCTGCTCCTCTTAGCATGATAAAGAAGATTCAAAGAGAGTGAGATGCCAGCTCCTTTCATTCAGTCAGTAGCTTCAAACATTTCTGGTATATGAATAACATGATGTTTTTCAATGGCAAAAATCAATGAATATTGTAAATGCACAAACAGTAATTTCTCCGCATTGCAAGGTGCAATTCTGAAATTTTTTGCTTTTTCCTGCTCTTCTTAGCATGATAAAGAAGATTCAAAGAGAGTGAGATGCCAGCTCCTTTCATTCAGTCAGTAGCTTCAATCATTTCTGGTATATGAATAACATGATGTTTTTCAATGGCAAAAATCAATGAATATTGTAAATGCACAAACAGTAATTTCTCCGCATTGCAAGGTGCAATTCTGAAATTTTTTGCTTTTTCCTGCTCCTCTAAGCATGATAAAGAAGATTCAAAGAGAGTGAGATGCCAGCTCCTTTCATTCAGTCAGTAGCTTCAATCATTTCTGGACGTTTTTCAATGTCAAAAATCAATGAATATTGTAAATGCACAAACAGTAATTTCTCCGCATTGCAAGGTGCAATTCTGAAATTTTTTGCTTTTTCCTGCTCCTCTAAGCATGATAAAGAAGATTCAAAGAGAGTGAGATGCCAGCTCCTTTCATTCAGTCAGTAGCTTCAATCATTTCTGGACGTTTTTCAATGGCAAAAATCAATGAATATTGTAAATGCACAAAGAGTAATTTCTCCTCATTGCAAGGTGCAATTCTGAAATTTTTTGCTTTTTCCTGCTCCTCTTAGCATGATAAAGAAGATTCAAAGAGAGTGAGATGCCAGCTCCTTTCATTCAGTCAGTAGCTTCAAACATTTCTGGTATATGAATAACATGATGTTTTTCAATGGCAAAAATCAATGAATATTGTAAATGCACAAACAGTAATTTCTCCGCATTGCAAGGTGCAATTCTGAAATTTTTTGCTTTTTCCTGCTCTTCTTAGCATGATAAAGAAGATTCAAAGAGAGTGAGATGCCAGCTCCTTTCATTCAGTCAGTAGCTTCAATCATTTCTGGTATATGAATAACATGATGTTTTTCAATGGCAAAAATCAATGAATATTGTAAATGCACAAACAGTAATTTCTCCGCATTGCAAGGTGCAATTCTGAATTTTTTTGCTTTTTCCTGCTCCTCTAAGCATGATAAAGAAGATTCAAAGAGAGTGAGATGCCAGCTCCTTTCATTCAGTCAGTAGCTTCAATCATTTCTGGACGTTTTTCAATGGCAAAAATCAATGAATATTGTAAATGCACAAACAGTAATTTCTCCGCATTGCAAGGTGCAATTCTGAAATTTTTTGCTTTTTCCTGCTCTTCTTAGCATGATAAAGAAGATTCAAAGAGAGTGAGATGCCAGCTCCTTTCATTCAGTCAGTAGCTTCAATCATTTCTGGTATATGAATAACATGATGTTTTTCAATGGCAAAAATCAATGAATATTGTAAATGCACAAACAGTAATTTCTCCGCATTGCAAGGTGCAATTCTGAAATTTTTTGCTTTTTCCTGCTCCTCTAAGCATGATAAAGAAGATTCAAAGAGAGTGAGATGCCAGCTCCTTTCATTCAGTCAGTAGCTTCAATCATTTCTGGACGTTTTTCAATGGCAAAAATCAATGAATATTGTAAATGCACAAACAGTAATTTCTCCGCATTGCAAGGTGCAATTCTGAAATTTTTGCTTTTTCCTGCTCCTCTTAGCATGATAAAGAAGATTCAAAGAGATTGAGATGCCAGCTCCTTTCATTCAGTCAGTAGCTTCAATCATTTCTGGTATATGAATAACATGATGTTTTTCAATGGCAAAAATCAATGAATATTGTAAATGCACAAACAGTAATTTCTCCGCATTGCAAGGTGCAATTCTGAAATTTTTTGCTTTTTCCTGCTCCTCTAAGCATGATAAAGAAGATTCAAAGAGAGTGAGATGCCAGCTCCTTTCATTCAGTCAGTAGCTTCAATAATTTCTGGACGTTTTTCAATGGCAAAAATCAATGAATATTGTAAATGCACAAACAGTAATTTCTCCGCATTGCAAGGTGCAATTCTGAAATTTTTTGCTTTTTCCTGCTCCTCTTAGCATGATAAAGAAGATTCAAAGAGAGTGAGATGCCAGCTCCTTTCATTCAGTCAGTAGCTTCAAACATTTCTGGTATATGAATAACATGATGTTTTTCAATGGCAAAAATCAATGAATATTGTAAATAAACAAACAGTAATTTCTCCGCATTGAAAGGTGAAATTCTGAAATTTTTTGCTTTTTCCTGCTCCTCTTAGCATGATAAAGAAGATTCAAAGAGAGTGATATGCCAGCTCCTTTCATTCAGTCAGTAGCTTCAATCATTTCTGGACGTTTTTCAATGGCAAAAATCAATGAATATTGTAAATGCACAAACAGTAATTTCTCCGCATTGCAAGGTGCAATTCTGAAATTTTTTGCTTTTTCCTGCTCCTCTTAGCATGATAAAGAAGATTCAAAGAGAGTGAGATGCCAGCTCCTTTCATTCAGTCAGTAGCTTCAATCATTTCTGGACGTTTTTCAATGGCAAAAATCAATGAATATTGTAAATGCACAAACAGTAATTTCTCCGCATTGCAAGGTGCAATTCTGAAATTTTTTGCTTTTTCCTGCTCCTCTAAGCATGATAAAGAAGATTCAAAGAGAGTGAGATGCCAGCTCCTTTCATTCAGTCAGTAGCTTCAATCATTTCTGGACGTTTTTCAATGGCAAAAATCAATGAATATTGTAAATGCACAAAGAGTAATTTCTCCGCATTGCAAGGTGCAATTCTGAAATTTTTTGCTTTTTCCTGCTCCTCTTAGCATGATAAAGAAGATTCAAAGAGAGTGAGATGCCAGCTCCTTTCATTCAGTCAGTAGCTTCAAACATTTCTGGTATATGAATAACATGATGTTTTTCAATGGCAAAAATCAATGAATATTGTAAATGCACAAACAGTAATTTCTCCGCATTGCAAGGTGCAATTCTGAAATTTTTTGCTTTTTCCTGCTCTTCTTAGCATGATAAAGATTCAAAGAGAGTGAGATGCCAGCTCCTTTCATTCAGTCAGTAGCTTCAATCATTTCTGGTATATGAATAACATGATGTTTTTCAATGGCAAAAATCAATGAATATTGTAAATGCACAAACAGTAATTTCTCCGCATTGCAAGGTGCAATTCTGAAATTTTTTGCTTTTTCCTGCTCCTCTTAGCATGATAAAGAAGATTCAAAGAGAGTGAGATGCCAGCTCCTTTCATTCAGTCAGTAGCTTCAATCATTTCTGGACGTTTTTCAATGGCAAAAATCAATGAATATTGTAAATGCACAAACTAATTTCTCCGCATTGCAAGGTGCAATTCTGAAATTTTTTGCTTTTTGCTGCTCCTCTTAGCATGATAAAGAAGATTCAAAGAGAGTGAGATGCCAGCTCCTTTCATTCAGTCAGTAGCTTCAATCATTTCTGGACGTTTTTCAATGGCAAAAATCAATGAATATTGTAAATGCACAAACAGTAATTTCTCCGTATTGCAAGGTGCAATTCTGAAATTTTTTGCTTTTTCCTGCTCCTCTTAGCATGATAAAGAAGATTCAAAGAGAGTGAGATGCCAGCTCCTTTCATTCAGTCAGTAGCTTCAATCATTTCTGGACGTTTTTCAATGGCAAAAATCAATGAATATTGTAAATGCACAAACAGTAATTTCTCCGTATTGCAAGGTGCAATTCTGAAATTTTTTGCTTTTTCCTGCTCCTCTAAGCATGATAAAGAAGATTCAAAGAGAGTGAGATGCCAGCTCCTTTCATTCAGTCAGTAGCTTCAATCATTTCTGGACGTTTTTCAATGGCAAAAATCAATGAATATTGTAAATGCACAAAGAGTAATTTCTCCGCATTGCAAGGTGCAATTCTGAAATTTTTTGCTTTTTCCTGCTCCTCTTAGCATGATAAAGAAGATTCAAAGAGAGTGAGATGCCAGCTCCTTTCATTCAGTCAGTAGCTTCAAACATTTCTGGTATATGAAGAACATGATGTTTTTCAATGGCAAAAATCAATGAATATTGTAAATGCACAAACAGTAATTTCTCCGCATTGCAAGGTGCAATTCTGAAATTTTTTGCTTTTTCCTGCTCTTCTTAGCATGATAAAGAAGATTCAAAGAGAGTGAGATGCCAGCTCCTTTCATTCAGTCAGTAGCTTCAATCATTTCTGGTATATGAATAACATGATGTTTTTCAATGGCAAAAATCAATGAATATTGTAAATGCACAAACAGTAATTTCTCCGCATTGCAAGGTGCAATTCTGAAATTTTTTGCTTTTTCCTGCTCCTCTAAGCATGATAAAGAAGATTCAAAGAGAGTGAGATGCCAGCTCCTTTCATTCAGTCAGTAGCTTCAATCATTTCTGGACGTTTTTCAATGGCAAAAATCAATGAATATTGTAAATGCACAAACAGTAATTTCTCCGCATTGCAAGGTGCAATTCTGAAATTTTTTGCTTTTTCCTGCTCCTCTTAGCATGATAAAGAAGATTCAAAGAGAGTGAGATGCCAGCTCCTTTCATTCAGTCAGTAGCTTCAATCATTTCTGGTATATGAATAACATGATGTTTTTCAATGGCAAAAATCAATGAATATTGTAAATGCACAAACAGTAATTTCTCCGCATTGCAAGGTGCAATTCTGAAATTTTTTGCTTTTTCCTGCTCCTCTAAGCATGATAAAGAAGATTCAAAGAGAGTGAGATGCCAGCTCCTTTCATTCAGTCAGTAGCTTCAATCATTTCTGGACGTTTTTCAATGGCAAAAATCAATGAATATTGTAAATGCACAAACAGTAATTTCTCCGCATTGCAAGGTGCAATTCTGAAATTTTTTGCTTTTTCCTGCTCCTCTTAGCATGATAAAGAAGATTCAAAGAGAGTGAGATGCCAGCTCCTTTCATTCAGTCAGTAGCTTCAAACATTTCTGGTATATGAATAACATGATGTTTTTCAATGGCAAAAATCAATGAATATTGTAAATGCACAAACAGTAATTTCTCCGCATTGAAAGGTGCAATTCTGAAATTTTTTGCTTTTTCCTGCTCCTCTTAGCATGATAAAGAAGATTCAAAGAGAGTGAGATGCCAGCTCCTTTCATTCAGTCAGTAGCTTCAATCATTTCTGGACGTTTTTCAATGGCAAAAATCAATGAATATTGTAAATGCACAAACAGTAATTTCTCCGCATTGCAAGGTGCAAGTCTGAAATTTTTTGCTTTTTCCTGCTCCTCTTAGCATGATAAAGAAGATTCAAAGAGAGTGAGATGCCAGCTCCTTTCATTCAGTCAGTAGCTTCAATCATTTCTGGACGTTTTTCAATGGCAAAAATCAATGAATATTGTAAATGCACAAACAGTAATTTCTCCGCATTGCAAGGTGCAATTCTGAAATTTTTTGCTTTTTCCTGCTCCTCTTAGCAAGATAAACAAGATTCAAAGAGAGTGAGATGCCAGCTCCTTTCATTCAGTCAGTAGCTTCAATCATTTCTGGACGTTTTTCAATGGCAAAAATCAATGAATATTGTAAATGCACAAACAGTAATTTCTCCGCATTGCAAGGTGCAATTCTGAAATTTTTTGCTTTTTCCTGCTCCTCTTAGCATGATAAAGAAGATTCAAAGAGAGTGAGATGCCAGCTCCTTTCATTCAGTCAGTAGCTTCAATCATTTCTGGTATATGAATAACATGATGTTTTTCAATGGCAAAAATCAATGAATATTGTAAATGCACAAACAGTAATTTCTCCGCATTGCAAGGTGCAATTCTGAAATTTTTTGCTTTTTCCTGCTCCTCTAAGCATGATAAAGAAGATTCAAAGAGAGTGAGATGCCAGCTCCTTTCATTCAGTCAGTAGCTTCAATCATTTCTGGACGTTTTTCAATGGCAAAAATCAATGAATATTGTAAATGCACAAAGAGTAATTTCTCCGCATTGCAAGGTGCAATTCTGAAATTTTTTGCTTTTTCCTGCTCCTCTTAGCATGATAAAGAAGATTCAAAGAGAGTGAGATGCCAGCTCCTTTCATTCAGTCAGTAGCTTCAAACATTTCTGGTATATGAATAACATGATGTTTTTCAATGGCAAAAATCAATGAATATTGTAAATGCACAAACAGTAATTTCTCCGCATTGCAAGGTGCAATTCTGAAATTTTTTGCTTTTTCCTGCTCTTCTTAGCATGATAAAGAAGATTCAAAGAGAGTGAGATGCCAGCTCCTTTCATTCAGTCAGTAGCTTCAATCATTTCTGGTATATGAATAACATGATGTTTTTCAATGGCAAAAATCAATGAATATTGTAAATGCACAAACAGTAATTTCTCCGCATTGCAAGGTGCAATTCTGAATTTTTTTGCTTTTTCCTGCTCCTCTAAGCATGATAAAGAAGATTCAAAGAGAGTGAGATGCCAGCTCCTTTCATTCAGTCAGTAGCTTCAATCATTTCTGGACGTTTTTCAATGGCAAAAATCAATGAATA
This sequence comes from Phyllobates terribilis, assembly GCF_046119375.1. Taxonomy (NCBI): domain Eukaryota; kingdom Metazoa; phylum Chordata; class Amphibia; order Anura; family Dendrobatidae; genus Phyllobates; species Phyllobates terribilis. The sequence continues at coordinate 837,299 of NW_027363368.1, forward strand.
TTGTAAATGCACAAACAGTAATTTCTCCGCATTGCAAGGTGCAATTCTGAAATTTTTTGCTTTTTCCTGCTCTTCTTAGCATGATAAAGAAGATTCAAAGAGAGTGAGATGCCAGCTCCTTTCATTCAGTCAGTAGCTTCAATCATTTCTGGTATATGAATAACATGATGTTTTTCAATGGCAAAAATCAATGAATATTGTAAATGCACAAACAGTAATTTCTCCGCATTGCAAGGTGCAATTCTGAAATTTTTTGCTTTTTCCTGCTCCTCTAAGCATGATAAAGAAGATTCAAAGAGAGTGAGATGCCAGCTCCTTTCATTCAGTCAGTAGCTTCAATCATTTCTGGACGTTTTTCAATGGCAAAAATCAATGAATATTGTAAATGCACAAACAGTAATTTCTCCGCATTGCAAGGTGCAATTCTGAAATTTTTTGCTTTTTCCTGCTCCTCTTAGCATGATAAAGAAGATTCAAAGAGATTGAGATGCCAGCTCCTTTCATTCAGTCAGTAGCTTCAATCATTTCTGGTATATGAATAACATGATGTTTTTCAATGGCAAAAATCAATGAATATTGTAAATGCACAAACAGTAATTTCTCCGCATTGCAAGGTGCAATTCTGAAATTTTTTGCTTTTTCCTGCTCCTCTAAGCATGATAAAGAAGATTCAAAGAGAGTGAGATGCCAGCTCCTTTCATTCAGTCAGTAGCTTCAATCATTTCTGGACGTTTTTCAATGGCAAAAATCAATGAATATTGTAAATGCACAAACAGTAATTTCTCCGCATTGCAAGGTGCAATTCTGAAATTTTTTGCTTTTTCCTGCTCCTCTTAGCATGATAAAGAAGATTCAAAGAGAGTGAGATGCCAGCTCCTTTCATTCAGTCAGTAGCTTCAAACATTTCTGGTATATGAATAACATGATGTTTTTCAATGGCAAAAATCAATGAATATTGTAAATGCACAAACAGTAATTTCTCCGCATTGAAAGGTGCAATTCTGAAATTTTTTGCTTTTTCCTGCTCCTCTTAGCATGATAAAGAAGATTCAAAGAGAGTGAGATGCCAGCTCCTTTCATTCAGTCAGTAGCTTCAATCATTTCTGGACGTTTTTCAATGGCAAAAATCAATGAATATTGTAAATGCACAAACAGTAATTTCTCCGCATTGCAAGGTGCAATTCTGAAATTTTTTGCTTTTTCCTGCTCCTCTTAGCATGATAAAGAAGATTCAAAGAGAGTGAGATGCCAGCTCCTTTCATTCAGTCAGTAGCTTCAATCATTTCTGGACGTTTTTCAATGGCAAAAATCAATGAATATTGTAAATGCACAAACAGTAATTTCTCCGCATTGCAAGGTGCAATTCTGAAATTTTTTGCTTTTTCCTGCTCCTCTAAGCATGATAAAGAAGATTCAAAGAGAGTGAGATGCCAGCTCCTTTCATTCAGTCAGTAGCTTCAATCATTTCTGGACGTTTTTCAATGGCAAAAATCAATGAATATTGTAAATGCACAAAGAGTAATTTCTCCGCATTGCAAGGTGCAATTCTGAAATTTTTTGCTTTTTCCTGCTCCTCTTAGCATGATAAAGAAGATTCAAAGAGAGTGAGATGCCAGCTCCTTTCATTCAGTCAGTAGCTTCAAACATTTCTGGTATATGAATAACATGATGTTTTTCAATGGCAAAAATCAATGAATATTGTAAATGCACAAACAGTAATTTCTCCGCATTGCAAGGTGCAATTCTGAAATTTTTTGCTTTTTCCTGCTCTTCTTAGCATGATAAAGATTCAAAGAGAGTGAGATGCCAGCTCCTTTCATTCAGTCAGTAGCTTCAATCATTTCTGGTATATGAATAACATGATGTTTTTCAATGGCAAAAATCAATGAATATTGTAAATGCACAAACAGTAATTTCTCCGCATTGCAAGGTGCAATTCTGAAATTTTTTGCTTTTTCCTGCTCCTCTTAGCATGATAAAGAAGATTCAAAGAGAGTGAGATGCCAGCTCCTTTCATTCAGTCAATAGCTTCAATCATTTCTGGACGTTTTTCAATGGCAAAAATCAATGAATATTGTAAATGCACAAACTAATTTCTCCGCATTGCAAGGTGCAATTCTGAAATTTTTTGCTTTTTGCTGCTCCTCTTAGCATGATAAAGAAGATTCAAAGAGAGTGAGATGCCAGCTCCTTTCATTCAGTCAGTAGCTTCAATCATTTCTGGACGTTTTTCAATGGCAAAAATCAATGAATATTGTAAATGCACAAACAGTAATTTCTCCGTATTGCAAGGTGCAATTCTGAAATTTTTTGCTTTTTCCTGCTCCTCTTAGCATGATAAAGAAGATTCAAAGAGAGTGAGATGCCAGCTCCTTTCATTCAGTCAGTAGCTTCAATCATTTCTGGACGTTTTTCAATGGCAAAAATTAATGAATATTGTAAATGCACAAACAGTAATTTCTCCGTATTGCAAGGTGCAATTCTGAAATTTTTTGCTTTTTCCTGCTCCTCTAAGCATGATAAAGAAGATTCAAAGAGAGTGAGATGCCAGCTCCTTTCATTCAGTCAGTAGCTTCAATCATTTCTGGACGTTTTTCAATGGCAAAAATCAATGAATATTGTAAATGCACAAAGAGTAATTTCTCCGCATTGCAAGGTGCAATTCTGAAATTTTTTGCTTTTTCCTGCTCCTCTTAGCATGATAAAGAAGATTCAAAGAGAGTGAGATGCCAGCTCCTTTCATTCAGTCAGTAGCTTCAAACATTTCTGGTATATGAATAACATGATGTTTTTCAATGGCAAAAATCAATGAATATTGTAAATGCACAAACAGTAATTTCTCCGCATTGCAAGGTGCAATTCTGAAATTTTTTGCTTTTTCCTGCTCTTCTTAGCATGATAAAGAAGATTCAAAGAGAGTGAGATGCCAGCTCCTTTCATTCAGTCAGTAGCTTCAATCATTTCTGGTATATGAATAACATGATGTTTTTCAATGGCAAAAATCAATGAATATTGTAAATGCACAAACAGTAATTTCTCCGCATTGCAAGGTGCAATTCTGAAATTTTTTGCTTTTTCCTGCTCCTCTAAGCATGATAAAGAAGATTCAAAGAGAGTGAGATGCCAGCTCCTTTCATTCAGTCAGTAGCTTCAATCATTTCTGGACGTTTTTCAATGGCAAAAATCAATGAATATTGTAAATGCACAAACAGTAATTTCTCCGCATTGCAAGGTGCAATTCTGAAATTTTTTGCTTTTTCCTGCTCCTCTTAGCATGATAAAGAAGATTCAAAGAGAGTGAGATGCCAGCTCCTTTCATTCAGTCAGTAGCTTCAATCATTTCTGGTATATGAATAACATGATGTTTTTCAATGGCAAAAATCAATGAATATTGTAAATGCACAAACAGTAATTTCTCCGCATTGCAAGGTGCAATTCTGAAATTTTTTGCTTTTTCCTGCTCCTCTAAGCATGATAAAGAAGATTCAAAGAGAGTGAGATGCCAGCTCCTTTCATTCAGTCAGTAGCTTCAATCATTTCTGGACGTTTTTCAATGGCAAAAATCAATGAATATTGTAAATGCACAAACAGTAATTTCTCCGCATTGCAAGGTGCAATTCTGAAATTTTTTGCTTTTTCCTGCTCCTCTTAGCATGATAAAGAAGATTCAAAGAGAGTGAGATGCCAGCTCCTTTCATTCAGTCAGTAGCTTCAAACATTTCTGGTATATGAATAACATGATGTTTTTCAATGGCAAAAATCAATGAATATTGTAAATGCACAAACAGTAATTTCTCCGCATTGAAAGGTGCAATTCTGAAATTTTTTGCTTTTTCCTGCTCCTCTTAGCATGATAAAGAAGATTCAAAGAGAGTGAGATGCCAGCTCCTTTCATTCAGTCAGTAGCTTCAATCATTTCTGGACGTTTTTCAATGGCAAAAATCAATGAATATTGTAAATGCACAAACAGTAATTTCTCCGCATTGCAAGGTGCAATTCTGAAATTTTTTGCTTTTTCCTGCTCCTCTTAGCATGATAAAGAAGATTCAAAGAGAGTGAGATGCCAGCTCCTTTCATTCAGTCAGTAGCTTCAATCATTTCTGGACGTTTTTCAATGGCAAAAATCAATGAATATTGTAAATGCACAAACAGTAATTTCTCCGCATTGCAAGGTGCAATTCTGAAATTTTTTGCTTTTTCCTGCTCCTCTTAGCAAGATAAACAAGATTCAAAGAGAGTGAGATGCCAGCTCCTTTCATTCAGTCAGTAGCTTCAATCATTTCTGGACGTTTTTCAATGGCAAAAATCAATGAATATTGTAAATGCACAAACAGTAATTTCTCCGCATTGCAAGGTGCAATTCTGAAATTTTTTGCTTTTTCCTGCTCCTCTTAGCATGATAAAGAAGATTCAAAGAGAGTGAGATGCCAGCTCCTTTCATTCAGTCAGTAGCTTCAATCATTTCTGGACGTTTTTCAATGGCAAAAATCAATGAATATTGTAAATGCACAAACTAATTTCTCCGCATTGCAAGGTGCAATTCTGAAATTTTTTGCTTTTTGCTGCTCCTCTTAGCATGATAAAGAAGATTCAAAGAGAGTGAGATGCCAGCTCCTTTCATTCAGTCAGTAGCTTCAATCATTTCTGGACGTTTTTCAATGGCAAAAATCAATGAATATTGTAAATGCACAAACAGTAATTTCTCCGTATTGCAAAGTGCAATTCTGAAATTTTTTGCTTTTTCCTGCTCCTCTTAGCATGATAAAGAAGATTCAAAGAGAGTGAGATGCCAGCTCCTTTCATTCAGTCAGTAGCTTCAATCATTTCTGGACGTTTTTCAATGGCAAAAATCAATGAATATTGTAAATGCACAAACAGTAATTTCTCCGCATTGCAAGGTGCAATTCTGAAATTTTTTGCTTTTTCCTGCTCCTCTAAGCATGATAAAGAAGATTCAAAGAGAGTGAGATGCCAGCTCCTTTCATTCAGTCAGTAGCTTCAATCATTTCTGGACGTTTTTCAATGGCAAAAATCAATGAATATTGTAAATGCACAAAGAGTAATTTCTCCGCATTGCAAGGTGCAATTCTAAAATTTTTTGCTTTTTCCTGCTCCTCTTAGCATGATAAAGAAGATTCAAAGAGAGTGAGATGCCAGCTCCTTTCATTCAGTCAGTAGCTTCAAACATTTCTGGTATATGAATAACATGATGTTTTTCAATGGCAAAAATCAATGAATATTGTAAATGCACAAACAGTAATTTCTCCGCATTGCAAGGTGCAATTCTGAAATTTTTTGCTTTTTCCTGCTCTTCTTAGCATGATAAAGAAGATTCAAAGAGAGTGAGATGCCAGCTCCTTTCATTCAGTCAGTAGCTTCAATCATTTCTGGTATATGAATAACATGATGTTTTTCAATGGCAAAAATCAATGAATATTGTAAATGCACAAACAGTAATTTCTCCGCATTGCAAGGTGCAATTCTGAAATTTTTTGCTTTTTCCTGCTCCTCTAAGCATGATAAAGAAGATTCAAAGAGAGTGAGATGCCAGCTCCTTTCATTCAGTCAGTAGCTTCAATCATTTCTGGACGTTTTTCAATGTCAAAAATCAATGAATATTGTAAATGCACAAACAGTAATTTCTCCGCATTGCAAGGTGCAATTCTGAAATTTTTTGCTTTTTCCTGCTCCTCTAAGCATGATAAAGAAGATTCAAAGAGAGTGAGATGCCAGCTCCTTTCATTCAGTCAGTAGCTTCAATCATTTCTGGACGTTTTTCAATGGCAAAAATCAATGAATATTGTAAATGCACAAAGAGTAATTTCTCCGCATTGCAAGGTGCAATTCTGAAATTTTTTGCTTTTTCCTGCTCCTCTTAGCATGATAAACAAGATTCAAAGAGAGTGAGATGCCAGCTCCTTTCATTCAGTCAGTAGCTTCAAACATTTCTGGTATATGAATAACATGATGTTTTTCAATGGCAAAAATCAATGAATATTGTAAATGCACAAACAGTAATTTCTCCGCATTGCAAGGTGCAATTCTGAAATTTTTTGCTTTTTCCTGCTCTTCTTAGCATGATGAAGAAGATTCAAAGAGAGTGAGATGCCAGCTCCTTTCATTCAGTCAGTAGCTTCAATCATTTCTGGTATATGAATAACATGATGTTTTTCAATGGCAAAAATCAATGAATATTGTAAATGCACAAACAGTAATTTCTCCGCATTGCAAGGTGCAATTCTGAATTTTTTTGCTTTTTCCTGCTCCTCTAAGCATGATAAAGAAGATTCAAAGAGAGTGAGATGCCAGCTCCTTTCATTCAGTCAGTAGCTTCAATCATTTCTGGACGTTTTTCAATGGCAAAAATCAATGAATATTGTAAATGCACAAACAGTAATTTCTCCGCATTGCAAGGTGCAATTCTGAAATTTTTTGCTTTTTCCTGCTCCTCTTAGCATGATAAAGAACATTCAAAGAGAGTGAGATGCCAGCTCCTTTCATTCAGTCAGTAGCTTCAAACATTTCTGGTATATGAATAACATGATGTTTTTCAATGGCAAAAATCAATGAATATTGTAAATGCACAAACAGTAATTTCTCCGCATTGAAAGGTGCAATTCTGAAATTTTTTGCTTTTTCCTGCTCCTCTTAGCATGATAAAGAAGATTCAAAGAGAGTGAGATGCCAGCTCCTTTCATTCAGTCAGTAGCTTCAATCATTTCTGGACGTTTTTCAATGGCAAAAATCAATGAATATTGTAAATGCACAAACAGTAATTTCTCCGCATTGCAAGGTGCAATTCTGAAATTTTTTGCTTTTTCCTGCTCCTCTTAGCATGATAAAGAAGATTCAAAGAGAGTGAGATGCCAGCTCCTTTCATTCAGTCAGTAGCTTCAATCATTTCTGGACGTTTTTCAATGGCAAAAATCAATGAATATTGTAAATGCACAAACAGTAATTTCTCCGCATTGCAAGGTGCAATTCTGAAATTTTTTGCTTTTTTCTGCTCCTCTTAGCATGATAAAGAAGATTCAAAGAGAGTGAGATGCCAGCTCCTTTCATTCAGTCAGTAGCTTCAAACATTTCTGGTATATGAATAACATGATGTTTTTCAATGGCAAAAATCAATGAATATTGTAAATGCACAAACAGTAATTTCTCCGCATTGCAAGGTGCAATTCTGAAATTTTTTGCTTTTTCCTGCTCCTCTTAGCATGATAAAGAAGATTCAAAGAGAGTGAGATGCCAGCTCCTTTCATTCAGTCAGTAGCTTCAATCATTTCTGGACGTTTTTCAATGGCAAAAATCAATGAATATTGTAAATGCACAAACAGTAATTTCTCCGCATTGCAAGGTGCAATTCTGAAATTTTTTGCTTTTTCCTGCTCCTCTTAGCAAGATAAACAAGATTGAAAGAGAGTGAGATGCCAGCTCCTTTCATTCAGTCAGTAGCTTCAATCATTTCTGGACGTTTTTCAATGGCAAAAATCAATGAATATTGTAAATGCACAAACAGTAATTTCTCCGCATTGCAAGGTGCAATTCTGAAATTTTTTGCTTTTTCCTGCTCCTCTAAGCATGATAAAGAAGATTCAAAGAGAGTGAGATGCCAGCTCCTTTCATTCAGTCAGTAGCTTCAATCATTTCTGGATGTTTTTCAATGGCAAAAATCAATGAATATTGTAAATGCACAAACAGTAATTTCTCCGCATTGCAAGGTGCAATTCTGAAATTTTTTGTTTTTTCCTGCTCCTCTTAGCATGATAAAGAAGATTCAGAGTGAGATGCCAGCTCCTTTCATTCAGTCAGTAGCTTCAAACATTTCTGGTATATGAATAACATGATGTTTTTCAATGGCAAAAATCAATGAATATTGTAAATGCACAAACAGTAATTTCTCCGCATTGCAAGGTGCAATTCTGAAATTTTTTGATTTTTCCTGCTCCTCTTAGCATGATAAAGAAGATTCAAAGAGAGTGAGATGCCAGCTCCTTTCATTCAGTCAGTAGCTTCAAACATTTCTGGTATATGAATAACATGATGTTTTTCAATGGCAAAAATCAATGAATATTGTAAATGCACAAACAGTAATTTCTCCGCATTGCAAGGTGCAATTCTGAAATTTTTTGCTTTTTCCTGCTCCTCTTAGCATGATAAAGAAGATTCAAAGAGAGTGAGATGCCAGCTCCTTTCATTCAGTCAGTAGCTTCAAACATTTCTGGTATATGAATAACATAATGTTTTTCAATGGCAAAAATCAATGAATATTGTAAATGCACAAACAGTAATTTCTCCACATTGCAAGGTGCAATTCTGAAATTTTTTGCTTTTCCTGCTCCTCTTAGCATGATAAAGAAGATTCAAAGAGAGTGAGATGCCAGCTCCTTTCATTCAGTCAGTAGCTTCAATCATTTCTGGACGTTTTTCAATGGCAAAAATCAATGAATATTGTAAATGCACAAACAGTAATTTCTCCGCATTGCAAGGTGCAATTCTGAAATTTTTTGCTTTTTCCTGCTCCTCTTAGCATGATAAAGAAGATTCAAAGAGAGTGAGATGCCAGCTCCTTTCATTCAGTCAGTAGCTTCAAACATTTCTGGTATATGAATAACATGATGTTTTTCAATGGCAAAAATCAATGAATATTGTAAATGCACAAACAGTAATTTCTCCGCATTGCAAGGTGCAATTCTGAAATTTTTTGCTTTTTCCTGCTCCTCTAAGCATGATAAAGAAGATTCAAAGAGAGTGAGATGCCAGCTCCTTTCATTCAGTCAGTAGCTTCAATCATTTCTGGACGTTTTTCAATGGCAAAAATCAATGAATATTGTAAATGCACAAACAGTAATTTCTCCGCATTGCAAGATGCAATTCTGAAATTTTTTGCTTTTTCCTGCTCCTCTTAGCATGATAAAGAAGATTCAAAGAGAGTGAGATGCCAGCTCCTTTCATTCAGTCAGTAGCTTCAAACATTTCTGGCATATGAATAACATGATGTTTTTCAATGGCAAAAATCAATGAATATTGTAAATGCACAAACAGTAATTTCTCCGCATTGCAAGGTGCAATTCTGAAATTTTTTGCTTTTTCCTGCTCCTCTTAGCATGATAAACAAGATTCAAAGAGAGTGAGATGCCAGCTCCTTTCATTCAGTCAGTAGCTTCAATCATTTCTGGACGTTTTTCAATGGCAAAAATCAATGAATATTGTAAATGCACAAACAGTAATTTCTCCGCATTGCAAGGTGCAATTCTGAAATTTTTTGCTTTTTCCTGCTCCTCTTAGCATGATAAAGAAGATTCAAAGAGAGTGAGATGCCAGCTCCTTTCATTCAGTCAGTAGCTTCAAACATTTCTGGTATATGAATAACATGATGTTTTTCAATGGCAAAAATCAATGAATATTGTAAATGCACAAACAGTAATTTCTCCGCATTGCAAGGTGCAATTCTGAAATTTTTTGCTTTTTCCTGCTCCTCTAAGCATGATAAAGAAGATTCAAAGAGAGTGAGATGCCAGCTCCTTTCATTCAGTCAGTAGCTTCAATCATTTCTGGACGTTTTTCAATGGCAAAAATCAATGAATATTGTAAATGCACAAACAGTAATTTCTCCGCATTGCAAGATGCAATTCTGAAATTTTTTGCTTTTTCCTGCTCCTCTTAGCATGATAAAGAAGATTCAAAGAGAGTGAGATGCCAGCTCCTTTCATTCAGTCAATAGCTTCAAACATTTCTGGTATATGAATAACATGATGTTTTTCAATGGCAAAAATCAATGAATATTGTAAATGCACAAACAGTAATTTCTCCCCATTGCAAGGTGCAATTCTGAAATTTTTTGCTTTTTCCTGCTCCTCTTAGCATGATAAAGAAGATTCAAAGAGAGTGAGATGCCAGCTCCTTTCATTCAGTCAGTAGCTTCAATCATTTCTGGACGTTTTTCAATGGCAAAAATCAATGAATATTGTAAATGCACAAACAGTAATTTCTCCGCATTGCAAGGTGCAATTCTGAAATTTTTTGCTTTTTCCTGCTCCTCTTAGCATGATAAAGAAGATTCAAAGAGAGTGAGATGCCAGCTCCTTTCATTCAGTCAGTAGCTTCAAACATTTCTGGTATATGAATAACATGATGTTTTTCAATGGCAAAAATCAATGAATATTGTAAATGCACAAACAGTAATTTCTCCGCATTGCAAGGTGCAATTCTGAAATTTTTTGCTTTTTCCTGCTCCTCTAAGCATGATAAAGAAGATTCAAAGAGAGTGAGATGCCAGCTCCTTTCATTCAGTCAGTAGCTTCAATCATTTCTGGACGTTTTTCAATGGCAAAAATCAATGAATATTGTAAATGCACAAACAGTAATTTCTCCGCATTGCAAGGTGCAATTCTGAAATTTTTTGCTTTTTCCTGCTCCTCTTAGCATGATAAAGAAGATTCAAAGAGAGTGAGATGCCAGCTCCTTTCATTCAGTCAGTAGCTTCAAACATTTCTAGTATATGAATAACATGATGTTTTTCAATGGCAAAAATCAATGAATATTGTAAATGCACAAACAGTAATTTCTCCGCATTGCAAGGTGCAATTCTGAAATTTTTTGCTTTTTCCTGCTCGTCTTAGCATGATAAAGAAGATTCAAAGAGAGTGAGATGCCAGCTCCTTTCATTCAGTCAGTAGCTTCAATCATTTCTGGACGTTTTTCAATGGCAAAAATCAATGAATATTGTAAATGCACAAACAGTAATTTCTCCGCATTGCAAGGAGCAATTCTGAATTTTTTTGCTTTTTCCTGCTCCTCTTAGCATGATAAAGAAGATTCAAAGAGAGTGAGATGCCAGCTCCTTTCATTCAGTCAGTAGCTTCAAACATTTCTGGTATATGAATAACATGATGTTTTTCAATGGCAAAAATCAATGAATATTGTAAATGCACAAACAGTAATTTCTCCGCATTGCAAGGTGCAATTTTGAAATTTTTTGCTTTTTCCTGCTCCTCTTAGCATGGTAAAGAAGATTCAAAGAGAGTGAGATGCCAGCTCCTTTCATTCAGTCAGTAGCTTCAATCATTTCTGGACGTTTTTCAATGGCAAAAATCAATGAATATTGTAAATGCACAAACAGTAATTTCTCCGCATTGCAAGGTGCAATTCTGAAATTTTTTGCTTTTTCCTGCTCCTCTTAGCATGATAAACAAGATTCAAAGAGAGTGAGATGCCAGCTCCTTTCATTCAGTCAGTAGCTTCAATCATTTCTGGATGTTTTTCAATGGCAAAAATCAATGAATATTGTAAATGCACAAACAGTAATTTCTCCGCATTGCAAGGTGCAATTCTGAAATTTTTTGTTTTTTCCTGCTCCTCTTAGCATGATAAAGAAGATTCAAAGAGAGTGAGATGCCAGCTCCTTTCATTCAGTCAGTAGCTTCAAACATTTCTGGTATATGAATAACATGATGTTTTTCAATGGCAAAAATCAATGAATATTGTAAATGCACAAACAGTAATTTCTCCGCATTGCAAGGTGCAATTCTGAAATTTTTTGATTTTTCCTGCTCCTCTTAGCATGATAAAGAAGATTCAAAGAGAGTGAGATGCCAGCTCCTTTCATTCAGTCAGTAGCTTCAAACATTTCTGGTATATGAATAACATGATGTTTTTCAATGGCAAAAATCAATGAATATTGTAAATGCACAAACAGTAATTTCTCCGCATTGCAAGGTGCAATTCTGAAATTTTTTGCTTTTTCCTGCTCCTCTTAGCATGATAAAGAAGATTCAAAGAGAGTGAGATGCCAGCTCCTTTCATTCAGTCAGTAGCTTCAAACATTTCTGGTATATGAATAACATGATGTTTTTCAATGGCAAAAATCAATGAATATTGTAAATGCACAAACAGTAATTTCTACACATTGCAAGGTGCAATTCTGAAATTTTTTGCTTTTCCTGCTCCTCTTAGCATGATAAAGAAGATTCAAAGAGAGTGAGATGCCAGCTCCTTTCATTCAGTCAGTAGCTTCAATCATTTCTGGACGTTTTTCAATGGCAAAAATCAATGAATATTGTAAATGCACAAACAGTAATTTCTCCGCATTGCAAGGTGCAATTCTGAAATTTTTTGCTTTTTCCTGCTCCTCTTAGCATGATAAAGAAGATTCAAAGAGAGTGAGATGCCGGCTCCTTTCATTCAGTCAGTAGCTTCAAACATTTCTGGTATATGAATAACATGATGTTTTTCAATGGCAAAAATCAATGAATATTGTAAATGCACAAACAGTAATTTCTCCGCATTGCAAGGTGCAATTCTGAAATTTTTTGCTTTTTCCTGCTCCTCTAAGCATGATAAAGAAGATTCAAAGAGAGTGAGATGCCAGCTCCTTTCATTCAGTCAGTAGCTTCAATCATTTCTGGACGTTTTTCAATGGCAAAAATCAATGAATATTGTAAATGCACAAACAGTAATTTCTCCGCATTGCAAGGTGCAATTCTGAAATTTTTTGCTTTTTCCTGCTCCTCTAAGCATGATAAAGAAGATTCAAAGAGAGTGAGATGCCAGCTCCTTTCATTCAGTCAGTAGCTTCAATCATTTCTGGACGTTTTTCAATGGCAAAAATCAATGAATATTGTAAATGCACAAACAGTAATTTCTCCGCATTGCAAGATGCAATTCTGAAATTTTTTGCTTTTTCCTGCTCCTCTTAGCATGATAAAGAAGATTCAAAGAGAGTGAGATGCCAGCTCCTTTCATTCAGTCAGTAGCTTCAAACATTTCTGGTATATGAATAACATGATGTTTTTCAATGGCAAAAATCAATGAATATTGTAAATGCACAAACAGTAATTTCTCCGCATTGCAAGGTGCAATTCTGAAATTTTTTTCTTTTTCCTGCTCCTCTTAGCATGATAAAGAAGATTCAAAGAGAGTGAGATGCCAGCTCCTTTCATTCAGTCAGTAGCTTCAATCATTTCTGGACGTTTTTCAATGGCAAAAATCAATGAATATTGTAAATGCACAAACAGTAATTTCTCCGCATTGCAAGGTGCAATTCTGAAATTTTTTGCTTTTTCCTGCTCCTCTTAGCATGATAAAGAAGATTCAAAGAGAGTGAGATGCCAGCTCCTTTCATTCAGTCAGTAGCTTCAAACATTTCTGGTATATGAATAACATGATGTTTTTCAATGGCAAAAATCAATGAATATTGTAAATGCACAAACAGTAATTTCTCCGCATTGCAAGGTGCAATTCTGAAATTTTTTGCTTTTTCCTGCTCCTCTTAGCATGATAAAGAAGATTCAAAGAGAGTGAGATGCCAGCTCCTTTCATTCAGTCAGTAGCTTCAATCATTTCTGGACGTTTTTCAATGGCAAAAATCAATGAATATTGTAAATGCACAAACAGTAATTTCAACGCATTGCAAGGAGCAATTCTGAATTTTTTTGCTTTTTCCTGCTCCTCTTAGCATGATAAAGAAGATTCAAAGAGAGTGAGATGCCAGCTCCTTTCATTCAGTCAGTAGCTTCAAACATTTCTGGTATATGAATAACATGATGTTTTTCAATGGCAAAAATCAATGAATATTGTAAATGCACAAACAGTAATTTCTCCGCATTGCAAGGTGCAATTCTGAAATTTTTTGCTTTTTCCTGCTCCTCTAAGCATGATAAAGAAGATTCAAAGAGAGTGAGATGCCAGCTCCTTTCATTCAGTCAGTAGCTTCAATCATTTCTGGACGTTTTTCAATGGCAAAAATCAATGAATATTGTAAATGCACAAACAGTAATTTCTCCGCATTGCAAGGTGCAATTCTGAAATTTTTTGCTTTTTCCTGCTCCTCTAAGCATGATAAAGAAGATTCAAAGAGAGTGAGATGCCAGCTCCTTTCATTCAGTCAGTAGCTTCAATCATTTCTGGACGTTTTTCAATGGCAAAAATCAATGAATATTGTAAATGCACAAACAGTAATTTCTCCGCATTGCAAGATGCAATTCTGAAATTTTTTGCTTTTTCCTGCTCCTCTTAGCATGATAAAGAAGATTAAAAGAGAGTGAGATGCCAGCTCCTTTCATTCAGTCAGTAGCTTCAAACATTTCTGGTATATGAATAACATGATGTTTTTCAATGGCAAAAATCAATGAATATTGTAAATGCACAAACAGTAATTTCTCCGCATTGCAAGGTGCAATTCTGAAATTTTTTGCTTTTTCCTGCTCCTCTTAGCATGATAAAGAAGATTCAAAGAGAGTGAGATGCCAGCTCCTTTCATTCAGTCAGTAGCTTCAATCATTTCTGGACGTTTTTCAATGGCAAAAATCAATGAATATTGTAAATGCACAAACAGTAATTTCTCCGCATTGCAAGGTGCAATTCTGAAATTTTTTGCTTTTTCCTGCTCCTCTTAGCATGATAAAGAAGATTCAAAGAGAGTGAGATGCCAGCTCCTTTCATTCAGTCAGTAGCTTCAAACATTTCTGGTATATGAATAACATGATGTTTTTCAATGGCAAAAATCAATGAATATTGTAAATGCACAAACAGTAATTTCTCCGCATTGCAAGGTGCAATTCTGAAATTTTTTGCTTTTTCCTGCTCCTCTTAGCATGATAAAGAAGATTCAAAGAGAGTGAGATGCCAGCTCCTTTCATTCAGTCAGTAGCTTCAATCATTTCTGGACGTTTTTCAATGGCAAAAATCAATGAATATTGTAAATGCACAAACAGTAATTTCAACGCATTGCAAGGAGCAATTCTGAATTTTTTTGCTTTTTCCTGCTCCTCTTAGCATGATAAAGAAGATTCAAAGAAAGTGAGATGCCAGCTCCTTTCATTCAGTCAGTAGCTTCAAACATTTCTGGTATATGAATAACATGATGTTTTTCAATGGCAAAAATCAATGAATATTGTAAATGCACAAACAGTAATTTCTCCGCATTGCAAGGTGCAATTTTGAAATTTTTTGCTTTTTCCTGCTCCTCTTAGCATGGTAAAGAAGATTCAAAGAGAGTGAGATGCCAGCTCCTTTCATTCAGTCAGTAGCTTCAATCATTTCTGGACGTTTTTCAATGGCAAAAATCAATGAATATTGTAAATGCACAAACAGTAATTTCTCCGCATTGCAAGGTGCAATTCTGAAATTTTTTGCTTTTTCCTGCTCCTCTTAGCATGATAAACAAGATTCAAAGAGAGTGAGATGCCAGCTCCTTTCATTCAGTCAGTAGCTTCAATCATTTCTGGATGTTTTTCAATGGCAAAAATCAATGAATATTGTAAATGCACAAACAGTAATTTCTCCGCATTGCAAGGTGCAATTCTGAAATTTTTTGCTTTTTTCTGCTCCTCTTAGCATGATAAAGAAGATTCAAAGAGAGTGAGATGCCAGCTCCTTTCATTCAGTCAGTAGCTTCAAACATTTCTGGTATATGAATAACATGATGTTTTTCTGAGATGCCAGCTCCTTTCATTCAGTCAGTAGCTTCAATCATTTCTGGACGTTTTTCAATGGCAAAAATCAATGAATATTGTAAATGCACAAACAGTAATTTCTCTGCATTGCAAGGTGCAATTCTGAAATTTTTTGCTTTTTCCTGCTCCTCTTAGCATGATAAAGAAGATTCAAAGAGAGTGAGATGCCAGCTCCTTTCATTCAGTCAGTAGCTTCAATCATTTCTGGTATATGAATAACATGATGTTTTTCAATGGCAAAAATCAATGAATATTGTAAATGCACAAACAGTAATTTCTCCGCATTGCAAGGTGCAATTCTGAAATTTTTTGCTTTTTCCTGCTCCTCTAAGCATGATAAAGAAGATTCAAAGAGAGTGAGATGCCAGCTCCTTTCATTCAGTCAGTAGCTTCAATCATTTCTGGACGTTTTTCAATGGCAAAAATCAATGAATATTGTAAATGCACAAACAGTAATTTCTCCGCATTGCAAGGTGCAATTCTGAAATTTTTTGCTTTTTCCTGCTCCTCTTAGCATGATAAAGAAGATTCAAAGAGAGTGAGATGCCAGCTCCTTTCATTCAGTCAGTAGCTTCAAACATTTCTGGTATATGAATAACATGATGTTTTTCAATGGCAAAAATCAATGAATATTGTAAATGCACAAACAGTAATTTCTCCGCATTGCAAGGTGCAATTCTGAAATTTTTTGCTTTTTCCTGCTCCTCTAAGCATGATAAAGAAGATTCAAAGAGAGTGAGATGCCAGCTCCTTTCATTCAGTCAGTAGCTTCAATCATTTCTGGACGTTTTTCAATGGCAAAAATCAATGAATATTGTAAATGCACAAACAGTAATTTCTCCGCATTGCAAGGTGCAATTCTGAAATTTTTTGCTTTTTCCTGCTCCTCTTAGCATGATAAACAAGATTCAAAGAGAGTGAGATGCCAGCTCCTTTCATTCAGTCAGTAGCTTCAATCATTTCTGGATGTTTTTCAATGGCAAAAATCAATGAATATTGTAAATGCACAAACAGTAATTTCTCCGCATTGCAAGGTGCAATTCTGAAATTTTTTGTTTTTTCCTGCTCCTCTTAGCATGTTAAAGAAGATTCAAAGAGAGTGAGATGCCAGCTCCTTTCATTCAGTCAGTAGCTTCAAACATTTCTGGTATATGAATAACATGATGTTTTTCAATGGCAAAAATCAATGAATATTGTAAATGCACAAACAGTAATTTCTCCGCATTGCAAGGTGCAATTCTGAAATTTTTTGATTTTTCCTGCTCCTCTTAACATGATAAAGAAGATTCAAAGAGAGTGAGATGCCAGCTCCTTTCATTCAGTCAGTAGCTTCAAACATTTCTGGTATATGGATAACATGATGTTTTTCAATGGCAAAAATCAATGAATATTGTAAATGCACAAACAGTAATTTCTCCGCATTGCAAGGTGCAATTCTGAAATTTTTTGCTTTTTCCTGCTCCTCTTAGCATGATAAAGAAGATTCAAAGAGAGTGAGATGCCAGCTCCTTTCATTCAGTCAGTAGCTTCAAACATTTCTGGTATATGAATAACATGATGTTTTTCAATGGCAAAAATCAATGAATATTGTAAATGCACAAACAGTAATTTCTCCACATTGCAAGGTGCAATTCTGAAATTTTTTGCTTTTCCTGCTCCTCTTAGCATGATAAAGAAGATTCAAAGAGAGTGAGATGCCAGCTCCTTTCATTCAGTCAGTAGCTTCAATCATTTCTGGACGTTTTTCAATGGCAAAAATCAATGAATATTGTAAATGCACAAACAGTAATTTCTCCGCATTGCAAGGTGCAATTCTGAAATTTTTTGCTTTTTCCTGCTCCTCTTAGCATGATAAAGAAGATTCAAAGAGAGTGAGATGCCGGCTCCTTTCATTCAGTCAGTAGCTTCAAACATTTCTGGTATATGAATAACATGATGTTTTTCAATGGCAAAAATCAATGAATATTGTAAATGCACAAACAGTAATTTCTCCGCATTGCAAGGTGCAATTCTGAAATTTTTTGCTTTTTCCTGCTCCTCTAAGCATGATAAAGAAGATTCAAAGAGAGTGAGATGCCAGCTCCTTTCATTCAGTCAGTAGCTTCAATCATTTCTGGACGTTTTTCAATGGCAAAAATCAATGAATATTGTAAATGCACAAACAGTAATTTCTCCGCATTGCAAGGTGCAATTCTGAAATTTTTTGCTTTTTCCTGCTCCTCTAAGCATGATAAAGAAGATTCAAAGAGAGTGAGATGCCAGCTCCTTTCATTCAGTCAGTAGCTTCAATCATTTCTGGACGTTTTTCAATGGCAAAAATCAATGAATATTGTAAATGCACAAACAGTAATTTCTCCGCATTGCAAGATGCAATTCTGAAATTTTTTGCTTTTTCCTGCTCCTCTTAGCATGATAAAGAAGATTCAAGGAGAGTGAGATGCCAGCTCCTTTCATTCAGTCAGTAGCTTCAAACATTTCTGGTATATGAATAACATGATGTTTTTCAATGGCAAAAATCAATGAATATTGTAAATGCACAAACAGTAATTTCTCCGCATTGCAAGGTGCAATTCTGAAATTTTTTGCTTTTTCCTGCTCCTCTTAGCATGATAAAGAAGATTCAAAGAGAGTGAGATGCCAGCTCTTTTCATTCAGTCAGTAGCTTCAATCATTTCTGGACGTTTTTCAATGGCAAAAATCAATGAATATTGTAAATGCACAAACAGTAATTTCAACGCATTGCAAGAAGCAATTCTGAATTTTTTTGCTTTTTCCTGCTCCTCTTAGCATGATAAAGAAGATTCAAAGAGAGTGAGATGCCAGCTCCTTTCATTCAGTCAGTAGCTTCAAACATTTCTGGTATATGAATAACATGATGTTTTTCAATGGCAAAAATCAATGAATATTGTAAATGCACAAACAGTAATTTCTCCGCATTGCAAGGTGCAATTTTGAAATTTTTTGCTTTTTCCTGCTCCTCTTAGCATGGTAAAGAAGATTCAAAGAGAGTGAGATGCCAGCTCCTTTCATTCAGTCAGTAGCTTCAATCATTTCTGGACGTTTTTCAATGGCAAAAATCAATGAATATTGTAAATGCACAAACAGTAATTTCTCCGCATTGCAAGGTGCAATTCTGAAATTTTTTGCTTTTTCCTGCTCCTCTTAGCATGATAAACAAGATTAAAAGAGAGTGAGATGCCAGCTCCTTTCATTCAGTCAGTAGCTTCAATCATTTCTGGATGTTTTTCAATGGCAAAAATCAATGAATATTGTAAATGCACAAACAGTAATTTCTCCGCATTGCAAGGTGCAATTCTGAAATTTTTTGCTTTTTTCTGCTCCTCTTAGCATGATAAAGAAGATTCAAAGAGAGTGAGATGCCAGCTCCTTTCATTCAGTCAGTAGCTTCAAACATTTCTGGTATATGAATAACATGATGTTTTTCTGAGATGCCAGCTCCTTTCATTCAGTCAGTAGCTTCAATCATTTCTGGACGTTTTTCAATGGCAAAAATCAATGAATATTGTAAATGCACAAACAGTAATTTCTCCGCATTGCAAGGTGCAATTCTGAAATTTTTTGCTTTTTCCTGCTCCTCTTAGCATGATAAAGAAGATTCAAAGAGAGTGAGATGCCAGCTCCTTTCATTCAGTCAGTAGCTTCAATCATTTCTGGTATATGAATAACATGATGTTTTTCAATGGCAAAAATCAATGAATATTGTAAATGCACAAACAGTAATTTCTCCGCATTGCAAGGTGCAATTCTGAAATTTTTTGCTTTTTCCTGCTCCTCTAAGCATGATAAAGAAGATTCAAAGAGAGTGAGATGCCAGCTCCTTTCATTCAGTCAGTAGCTTCAATCATTTCTGGACGTTTTTCAATGGCAAAAATCAATGAATATTGTAAATGCACAAACAGTAATTTCTCCGCATTGCAAGGTGCAATTCTGAAATTTTTTGCTTTTTCCTGCTCCTCTTAGCATGATAAAGAAGATTCAAAGAGAGTGAGATGCCAGCTCCTTTCATTCAGTCAGTAGCTTCAAACATTTCTGGTATATAAATAACATGATGTTTTTCAATGGCAAAAATCAATGAATATTGTAAATGCACAAACAGTAATTTCTCCGCATTGCAAGGTGCAATTCTGAAATTTTTTGCTTTTTCCTGCTCCTCTAAGCATGATAAAGAAGATTCAAAGAGAGTGAGATGCCAGCTCCTTTCATTCAGTCAGTAGCTTCAATCATTTCTGGACGTTTTTCAATGGCAAAAATCAATGAATATTGTAAATGCACAAACAGTAATTTCTCCGCATTGCAAGGTGCAATTCTGAAATTTTTTGCTTTTTCCTGCTCCTCTTAGCATGATAAAGAAGATTCAAAGAGAGTGAGATGCCAGCTCCTTTCATTCAGTCAGTAGCTTCAAACATTTCTAGTATATGAATAACATGATGTTTTTCAATGGCAAAAATCAATGAATATTGTAAATGCACAAACAGTAATTTCTCCGCATTGCAAGGTGCAATTCTGAAATTTTTTGCTTTTTCCTGCTCCTCTTAGCATGATAAAGAAGATTCAAAGAGAGTGAGATGCCAGCTCCTTTCATTCAGTCAGTAGCTTCAATCATTTCTGGACGTTTTTCAATGGCAAAAATCAATGAATATTGTAAATGCACAAACAGTAATTTCTCCGCATTGCAAGGAGCAATTCTGAATTTTTTTGCTTTTTCCTGCTCCTCTTAGCATGATAAAGAAGATTCAAAGAGAGTGAGATGCCAGCTCCTTTCATACAGTCAGTAGCTTCAAACATTTCTGGTATATGAATAACATGATGTTTTTCAATGGCAAAAATCAATGAATATTGTAAATGCACAAACAGTAATTTCTCCGCATTGCAAGGTGCAATTTTGAAATTTTTTGCTTTTTCCTGCTCCTCTTAGCATGGTAAAGAAGATTCAAAGAGAGTGAGATGCCAGCTCCTTTCATTCAGTCAGTAGCTTCAATCATTTCTGGACGTTTTTCAATGGCAAAAATCAATGAATATTGTAAATGCACAAACAGTAATTTCTCCGCATTGCAAGGTGCAATTCTGAAATTTTTTGCTTTTTCCTGCTCCTCTTAGCATGATAAACAAGATTCAAAGAGAGTGAGATGCCAGCTCCTTTCATTCAGTCAGTAGCTTCAATCATTTCTGGATGTTTTTCAATGGCAAAAATCAATGAATATTGTAAATGCACAAACAGTAATTTCTCCGCATTGCAAGGTGCAATTCTGAAATTTTTTGTTTTTTCCTGCTCCTCTTAGCATGATAAAGAAGATTCAAAGAGAGTGAGATGCCAGCTCCTTTCATTCAGTCAGTAGCTTCAAACATTTCTGGTATATGAATAACATGATGTTTTTCAATGGCAAAAATCAATGAATATTGTAAATGCACAAACAGTAATTTCTCCGCATTGCAAGGTGCAATTCTGAAATTTTTTGCTTTTTCCTGCTCTTCTTAGCATGATAAAGAAGATTCAAAGAGAGTGAGATGCCAGCTTCTTTCATTCAGTCAGTAGCTTCAAACATTTCTGGTATATGAATAACATGATGTTTTTCAATGGCAAAAATCAATGAATATTGTAAATGCACAAACAGTAATTGCTCCACATTGCAAGGTGCAATTCTGAAATTTTTTGCTTTTCCTGCTCCTCTTAGCATGATAAAGAAGATTCAAAGAGAGTGAGATGCCAGCTCCTTTCATTCAGTCAGTAGCTTCAATCATTTCTGGACGTTTTTCAATAGCAAAAATCAATGAATATTGTAAATGCACAAACAGTAATTTCTCCGCATTGCAAGGTGCAATTCTGAAATTTTTTGCTTTTTCCTGCTCCTCTTAGCATGATAAAGAAGATTCAAAGAGAGTGAGATGCCAGCTCCTTTCATTCAGTCAGTAGCTTCAAACATTTCTGGTATATGAATAACATGATGTTTTTCAATGGCAAAAATCAATGAATATTGTAAATGCACAAACAGTAATTTCTCCGCATTGCAAGGTGCAATTCTGAAATTTTTTGCTTTTTCCTGCTCCTCTAAGCATGATAAAGAAGATTCAAAGAGAGTGAGATGCCAGCTCCTTTCATTCAGTCAGTAGCTTCAATCATTTCTGGACGTTTTTCAATGGCAAAAATCAATGAATATTGTAAATGCACAAACAGTAATTTCTCCGCATTGCAAGATGCAATTCTGAAATTTTTTGCTTTTTCCTGCTCCTCTTAGCATGATAAAGAAGATTCAAAGAGAGTGAGATGCCAGCTCCTTTCATTCAGTCAGTAGCTTCAAACATTTCTGGCATATGAATAACATGATGTTTTTCAATGGCAAAAATCAATGAATATTGTAAATGCACAAACAGTAATTTCTCCGCATTGCAAGGTGCAATTCTGAAATTTTTTGCTTTTTCCTGCTCCTCTTAGCATGATAAAGAAGATTCAAAGAGAGTGAGATGCCAGCTCCTTTCATTCAGTCAGTAGCTTCAATCATTTCTGGACGTTTTTCAATGGCAAAAATCAATGAATATTGTAAATGTACAAACAGTAATTTCTCCGCATTGCAAGGTGCAATTCTGAAATTTTTTGCTTTTTCCTGCTCCTCTTAGCATGATAAAGAAGATTCAAAGAGAGTGAGATGCCAGCTCCTTTCATTCAGTCAGTAGCTTCAAACATTTCTGGTATATGAATAACATGATGTTTTTCAATGGCAAAAATCAATGAATATTGTAAATGCACAAACAGTAATTTCTCCGCATTGCAAGGTGCAATTCTGAAATTTTTTGCTTTTTCCTGCTCCTCTAAGCATGATAAAGAAGATTCAAAGAGAGTGAGATGCCAGCTCCTTTCATTCAGTCAGTAGCTTCAATCATTTCTGGACGTTTTTCAATGGCAAAAATCAATGAATATTGTAAATGCACAAACAGTAATTTCTCCGCATTGCAAGATGCAATTCTGAAATTTTTTGCTTTTTCCTGCTCCTCTTAGCATGATAAAGAAGATTCAAAGAGAGTGAGATGCCAGCTCCTTTCATTCAGTCAGTAGCTTCAAACATTTCTGGTATATGAATAACATGATGTTTTTCAATGGCAAAAATCAATGAATATTGTAAATGCACAAACAGTAATTTCTCCGCATTGCAAGGTGCAATTCTGAAATTTTTTGCTTTTTCCTGCTCCTCTTAGCATGATAAAGAAGATTCAAAGAGAGTGAGATGCCAGCTCCTTTCATTCAGTCAGTAGCTTCAATCATTTCTGGACGTTTTTCAATGGCAAAAATCAATGAATATTGTAAATGCACAAACAGTAATTTCTCCGCATTGCAAGGTGCAATTCTGAAATTTTTTGCTTTTTCCTGCTCCTCTTAGCATGATAAAGAAGATTCAAAGAGAGTGAGATGCCAGCTCCTTTCATTCAGTCAGTAGCTTCAAACATTTCTGGTATATGAATAACATGATGTTTTTCAATGGCAAAAATCAATGAATATTGTAAATGCACAAACAGTAATTTCTCCGCATTGCAAGGTGCAATTCTGAAATTTTTTGCTTTTTCCTGCTCCTCTAAGCATGATAAAGAAGATTCAAAGAGAGTGAGATGCCAGCTCCTTTCATTCAGTCAGTAGCTTCAATCATTTCTGGACGTTTTTCAATGGCAAAAATCAATGAATATTGTAAATGCACAAACAGTAATTTCTCCGCATTGCAAGGTGCAATTCTGAAATTTTTTGCTTTTTCCTGCTCCTCTTAGCATGATAAAGAAGATTCAAAGAGAGTGAGATGCCAGCTCCTTTCATTCAGTCAGTAGCTTCAAACATTTCTAGTATATGAATAACATGATGTTTTTCAATGGCAAAAATCAATGAATATTGTAAATGCACAAACAGTAATTTCTCCGCATTGCAAGGTGCAATTCTGAAATTTTTTGCTTTTTCCTGCTCCTCTTAGCATGATAAAGAAGATTCAAAGAGAGTGAGATGCCAGCTCCTTTCATTCAGTCAGTAGCTTCAATCATTTCTGGACGTTTTTCAATGGCAAAAATCAATGAATATTGTAAATGCACAAACAGTAATTTCAACGCATTGCAAGGAGCAATTCTGAATTTTTTTGCTTTTTCCTGCTCCGCTTAGCATGATAAAGAAGATTCAAAGAGAGTGAGATGCCAGCTCCTTTCATTCAGTCAGTAGCTTCAAACATTTCTGGTATATGAATAACATGATGTTTTTCAATGGCAAAAATCAATGAATATTGTAAATGCACAAACAGTAATTTCTCCGCATTGCAAGGTGCAATTTTGAAATTTTTTGCTTTTTCCTGCTCCTCTTAGCATGGTAAAGAAGATTCAAAGAGAGTGAGATGCCAGCTCCTTTCATTCAGTCAGTAGCTTCAATCATTTCTGGACGTTTTTCAATGGCAAAAATCAATGAATATTGTAAATGCACAAACAGTAATTTCTCCGCATTGCAAGGTGCAATTCTGAAATTTTTTGCTTTTTCCTGCTCCTCTTACCATGATAAACAAGATTCAAAGAGAGTGAGATGCCAGCTCCTTTCATTCAGTCAGTAGCTTCAATCATTTCTGGATGTTTTTCAATGGCAAAAATCAATGAATATTGTAAATGCACAAACAGTAATTTCTCCGCATTGCAAGGTGCAATTCTGAAATTTTTTGCTTTTTTCTGCTCCTCTTAGCATGATAAAGAAGATTCAAAGAGAGTGAGATGCCAGCTCCTTTCATTCAGTCAGTAGCTTCAAACATTTCTGGTATATGAATAACATGATGTTTTTCTGAGATGCCAGCTCCTTTCATTCAGTCAGTAGCTTCAATCATTTCTGGACGTTTTTCAATGGCAAAAATCAATGAATATTGTAAATGCACAAACAGTAATTTCTCCGCATTGCAAGGTGCAATTCTGAAATTTTTTGCTTTTTCCTGCTCCTCTTAGCATGATAAAGAAGATTCAAAGAGAGTGAGATGCCAGCTCCTTTCATTCAGTCAGTATCTTCAAACATTTCTGGTATATGAATAACATGATGTTTTTCTGAGATGCCAGCTCCTTTCATTCAGTCAGTAGCTTCAATCATTTCTGGACGTTTTTCAATGGCAAAAATCAATGAATATTGTAAATGCACAAACAGTAATTTCTCCGCATTGAAAGGTGCAATTCTGAAATTTTTTGCTTTTTCCTGCTCCTCTTAGCATGATAAAGAAGATTCAAAGAGAGTGAGATGCCAGCTCCTTTCATTCAGTCAGTAGCTTCAATCATTTCTGGACGTTTTTCAATGGCAAAAATCAATGAATATTGTAAATGCACAAACAGTAATTTCTCCGCATTGCAAGGTGCAATTCTGAAATTTTTTGCTTTTTCCTGCTCCTCTTAGCATGATAAAGAAGATTCAAAGAGAGTGAGATGCCAGCTCCTTTCATTCAGTCAGTAGCTTCAATCATTTCTGGACGTTTTTCAATGGCAAAAATCAATGAATATTGTAAATGCACAAACAGTAATTTCTCCGCATTGCAAGGTGCAATTCTGAAATTTTTTGCTTTTTCCTGCTCCTCTTAGCAAGATAAACAAGATTCAAAGAGAGTGAGATGCCAGCTCCTTTCATTCAGTCAGTAGCTTCAATCATTTCTGGACGTTTTTCAATGGCAAAAATCAATGAATATTGTAAATACACAAACAGTAATTTCTCCGCATTGCAAGGTGCAATTCTGAAATTTTTTGCTTTTTCCTGCTCCTCTTAGCATGATAAAGAAGATTCAAAGAGAGTGAGATGCCAGCTCCTTTCATTCAGTCAGTAGCTTCAATCATTTCTGGACGTTTTTCAATGGCAAAAATCAATGAATATTGTAAATGCACAAACTAATTTCTCCGCATTGCAAGGTGCAATTCTGAAATTTTTTGCTTTTTGCTGCTCCTCTTAGCATGATAAAGAAGATTCAAAGAGAGTGAGATGCCAGCTCCTTTCATTCAGTCAGTAGCTTCAATCATTTCTGGACGTTTTTCAATGGCAAAAATCAATGAATATTGTAAATGCACAAACAGTAATTTCTCCGTATTGCAAGGTGCAATTCTGAAATTTTTCGCTTTTTCCTGCTCCTCTTAGCATGATAAAGAAGATTCAAAGAGAGTGAGATGCCAGCTCCTTTCATTCAGTCAGTAGCTTCAATCATTTCTGGACGTTTTTCAATGGCAAAAATCAATGAATATTGTAAATGCACAAACAGTAATTTCTCCGCATTGCAAGGTGCAATTCTGAAATTTTTTGCTTTTTCCTGCTCCTCTAAGCATGATAAAGAAGATTCAAAGAGAGTGAGATGCCAGCTCCTTTCATTCAGTCAGTAGCTTCAATCATTTCTGGACGTTTTTCAATGGCAAAAATCAATGAATACTGTAAATGCACAAAGAGTAATTTCTCCGCATTGCAAGGTGCAATTCTGAAATTTTTTGCTTTTTCCTGCTCCTCTTAGCATGATAAAGAAGATTCAAAGAGAGTGAGATGCCAGCTCCTTTCATTCAGTCAGTAGCTTCAAACATTTCTGGTATATGAATAACATGATGTTTTTCAATGGCAAAAATCAATGAATATTGTAAATGCACAAACAGTAATTTCTCCGCATTGCAAGGTGCAATTCTGAAATTTTTTGCTTTTTCCTGCTCTTCTTAGCATGATAAAGAAGATTCAAAGAGAGTGAGATGCCAGCTCCTTTCATTCAGTCAGTAGCTTCAATCATTTCTGGTATATGAATAACATGATGTTTTTCAATGGCAAAAATCAATGAATATTGTAAATGCACAAACAGTAATTTCTCCGCATTGCAAGGTGCAATTCTGAAATTTTTTGCTTTTTCCTGCTCCTCTAAGCATGATAAAGAAGATTCAAAGAGAGTGAGATGCCAGCTCCTTTCATTCAGTCAGTAGCTTCAATCATTTCTGGACGTTTTTCAATGGCAAAAATCAATGAATATTGTAAATGCACAAAGAGTAATTTCTCCGCATTGCAAGGTGCAATTCTGAAATTTTTTGCTTTTTCCTGCTCCTCTTAGCATGATAAAGAACATTCAAAGAGAGTGAGATGCCAGCTCCTTTCATTCAGTCAGTAGCTTCAAACATTTCTGGTATATGAATAACATGATGTTTTTCAATGGCAAAAATCAATGAATATTGTAAATGCACAAACAGTAATTTCTCCGCATTGCAAGGTGCAATTCTGAAATTTTTTGCTTTTTCCTGCTCTTCTTAGCATGATAAAGAAGATTCAAAGAGAGTGAGATGCCAGCTCCTTTCATTCAGTCAGTAGCTTCAATCATTTCTGGTATATGAATAACATGATGTTTTTCAATGGCAAAAATCAATGAATATTGTAAATGCACAAACAGTAATTTCTCCGCATTGCAAGGTGCAATTCTGAAATTTTTTGCTTTTTCCTGCTCCTCTTAGCATGATAAAGAAGATTCAAAGAGAGTGAGATGCCAGCTCCTTTCATTCAGTCAGTAGCTTCAATCATTTCTGGACGTTTTTCAATGGCAAAAATCAATGAATATTGTAAATGCACAAACTAATTTCTCCGCATTGCAAGGTGCAATTCTGAATTTTTTTGCTTTTTGCTGCTCCTCTTAGCATGATAAAGAAGATTCAAAGAGAGTGAGATGCCAGCTCCTTTCATTCAGTCAGTAGCTTCAATCATTTCTGGACGTTTTTCAATGGCAAAAATCAATGAATATTGTAAATGCACAAACAGTAATTTCTCCGTATTGCAAGGTGCAATTCTGAAATTTTTTGCTTTTTCCTGCTCCTCTTAGCATGATAAAGAAGATTCAAAGAGAGTGAGATGCCAGCTCCTTTCATTCAGTCAGTAGCTTCAATCATTTCTGGACGTTTTTCAATGGCAAAAATCAATGAATATTGTAAATGCACAAACAGTAATTTCTCCGCATTGCAAGGTGCAATTCTGAAATTTTTTGCTTTTTCCTGCTCCTCTAAGCATGATAAAGAAGATTCAAAGAGAGTGAGATGCCAGCTCCTTTCATTCAGTCAGTAGCTTCAATCATTTCTGGACGTTTTTCAATGGCAAAAATCAATGAATATTGTAAATGCACAAAGAGTAATTTCTCCGCATTGCAAGGTGCAATTCTGAAATTTTTTGCTTTTTCCTGCTCCTCTTAGCATGATAAAGAAGATTCAAAGAGAGTGAGATGCCAGCTCCTTTCATTCAGTCAGTAGCTTCAAACATTTCTGGTATATGAATAACATGATGTTTTTCAATGGCAAAAATCAATGAATATTGTAAATGCACAAACAGTAATTTCTCTGCATTGCAAGGTGCAATTCTGAAATTTTTTGCTTTTTCCTGCTCTTCTTAGCATGATAAAGAAGATTCAAAGAGAGTGAGATGCCAGCTCCTTTCATTCAGTCAGTAGCTTCAATCATTTCTGGTATATGAATAACATGATGTTTTTCAATGGCAAAAATCAATGAATATTGTAAATGCACAAACAGTAATTTCTCCGCATTGCAAGGTGCAATTCTGAAATTTTTTGCTTTTTCCTGCTCCTCTAAGCATGATAAAGAAGATTCAAAGAGAGTGAGATGCCAGCTCCTTTCATTCAGTCAGTAGCTTCAATCATTTCTGGACGTTTTTCAATGGCAAAAATCAATGAGTATTGTAAATGCACAAACAGTAATTTCTCCGCATTGCAAGGTGCAATTCTGAAATTTTTTGCTTTTTCCTGCTCCTCTTAGCATGATAAAGAAGATTCAAAGAGAGTGAGATGCCAGCTCCTTTCATTCAGTCAGTAGCTTCAATCATTTCTGGTATATGAATAACATGATGTTTTTCAATGGCAAAAATCAATGAATATTGTAAATGCACAAACAGTAATTTCTCCGCATTGCAAGGTGCAATTCTGAAATTTTTTGCTTTTTCCTGCTCCTCTAAGCATGATAAAGAAGATTCAAAGAGAGTGAGATGCCAGCTCCTTTCATTCAGTCAGTAGCTTCAATCATTTCTGGACGTTTTTCAATGGCAAAAATCAATGAATATTGTAAATGCACAAACAGTAATTTCTCCGCATTGCAAGGTGCAATTCTGAAATTTTTTGCTTTTTCCTGCTCCTCTTAGCATGATAAAGAAGATTCAAAGAGGGTGAGATGCCAGCTCCTTTCATTCAGTCAGTAGCTTCAAACATTTCTGGTATATGAATAACATGATGTTTTTCAATGGCAAAAATCAATGAATATTGTAAATGCACAAACAGTAATTTCTCCGCATTGCAAGGTGCAATTCTGAAATTTTTTGCTTTTTCCTGCTCCTCTAAGCATGATAAAGAAGATTCAAAGAGAGTGAGATGCCAGCTCCTTTCATTCAGTCAGTAGCTTCAATCATTTCTGGACGTTTTTCAATGGCAAAAATCAATGAATATTGTAAATGCACAAAGAGTAATTTCTCCGCATTGCAAGGTGCAATTCTGAAATTTTTTGCTTTTTCCTGCTCCTCTTAGCATGATAAAGAAGATTCAAAGAGAGTGAGATGCCAGCTCCTTTCATTCAGTCAGTAGCTTCAAACATTTCTGGTATATGAATAACATGATGTTTTTCAATGGCAAAAATCAATGAATATTGTAAATGCACACACAGTAATTTCTCCGCATTGCAAGGTGCAATTCTGAAATTTTTTGCTTTTTCCTGCTCTTCTTAGCATGATAAAGAAGATTCAAAGAGAGTGAGATGCCAGCTCCTTTCATTCAGTCAGTAGCTTCAATCATTTCTGGTATATGAATAACATGATGTTTTTCAATGGCAAAAATCAATGAATATTGTAAATGCACAAACAGTAATTTCTCCGCATTGCAAGGTGCAATTCTGAAATTTTTTGCTTTTTCCTGCTCCTCTTAGCATGATAAAGAAGATTCAAAGAGAGTGAGATGCCAGCTCCTTTCATTCAGTCAGTAGCTTCAATCATTTCTGGACGTTTTTCAATGGCAAAAATCAATGAATATTGTAAATGCACAAACAGTAATTTCTCCGCATTGCAAGGTGCAATTCTGAAATTTTTTGCTTTTTCCTGCTCCTCTTAGCATGATAAAGAAGATTGAAAGAGAGTGAGATGCCAGCTCCTTTCATTCAGTCAGTAGCTTCAATCATTTCTGGTATATGAATAACATGATGTTTTTCAATGGCAAAAATCAATGAATATTGTAAATGCACAAACAGTAATTTCTCCGCATTGCAAGGTGCAATTCTGAAATTTTTTGCTTTTTCCTGCTCCTCTAAGCATGATAAAGAAGATTCAAAGAGAGTGAGATGCCAGCTCCTTTCATTCAGTCAGTAGCTTCAATCATTTCTGGACGTTTTTCAATGGCAAAAATCAATGAATATTGTAAATGCACAAACAGTAATTTCTCCGCATTGCAAGGTGCAATTCTGAAATTTTTTGCTTTTTCCTGCTCCTCTTAGCATGATAAAGAAGATTCAAAGAGGGTGAGATGCCAGCTCCTTTCATTCAGTCAGTAGCTTCAAACATTTCTGGTATATGAATAACATGATGTTTTTCAATGGCAAAAATCAATGAATATTGTAAATGCACAAACAGTAATTTCTCCGCATTGAAAGGTGCAATTCTGAAATTTTTTGCTTTTTCCTGCTCCTCTTAGCATGATAAAGAAGATTCAAAGAGAGTGAGATGCCAGCTCCTTTCATTCAGTCAGTAGCTTCAATCATTTCTGGACGTTTTTCAATGGCAAAAATCAATGAATATTGTAAATGCACAAACAGTAATTTCTCCGCATTGCAAGGTGCAATTCTGAAATTTTTTGCTTTTTCCTGCTCCTCTTAGCATGATAAAGAAGATTCAAAGAGAGTGAGATGCCAGCTCCTTTCATTCAGTCAGTAGCTTCAATCATTTCTGGACGTTTTTCAATGGCAAAAATCAATGAATATTGTAAATGCACAAAGAGTAATTTCTCCGCATTGCAAGGTGCAATTCTGAAATTTTTTGCTTTTTCCTGCTCCTCTTAGCAAGATAAACAAGATTCAAAGAGAGTGAGATGCCAGCTCCTTTCATTCAGTCAGTAGCTTCAATCATTTCTGGACGTTTTTCAATGGCAAAAATCAATGAATATTGTAAATGCACAAACAGTAATTTCTCCGCATTGCAAGGTGCAATTCTGAAATTTTTTGCTTTTTCCTGCTCCTCTAAGCATGATAAAGAAGATTCAAAGAGAGTGAGATGCCAGCTCCTTTCATTCAGTCAGTAGCTTCAATCATTTCTGGACGTTTTTCAATGGCAAAAATCAATGAATATTGTAAATGCACAAAGAGTAATTTCTCCGCATTGCAAGGTGCAATTCTGAAATTTTTTGCTTTTTCCTGCTCCTCTTAGCATGATAAAGAAGATTCAAAGAGAGTGAGATGCCAGCTCCTTTCATTCAGTCAGTAGCTTCAAACATTTCTGGTATATGAATAACATGATGTTTTTCAATGGCAAAAATCAATGAATATTGTAAATGCACAAACAGTAATTTCTCCGCATTGCAAGGTGCAATTCTGAAATTTTTTGCTTTTTCCTGCTCTTCTTAGCATGATAAAGATTCAAAGAGAGTGAGATGCCAGCTCCTTTCATTCAGTCAGTAGCTTCAATCATTTCTGGTATATGAATAACATGATGTTTTTCAATGGCAAAAATCAATGAATATTGTAAATGCACAAACAGTAATTTCTCCGCATTGCAAGGTGCAATTCTGAAATTTTTTGCTTTTTCCTGCTCCTCTTAGCATGATAAAGAAGATTCAAAGAGAGTGAGATGCCAGCTCCTTTCATTCAGTCAGTAGCTTCAATCATTTCTGGACGTTTTTCAATGGCAAAAATCAATGAATATTGTAAATGCACAAACTAATTTCTCCGCATTGCAAGGTGCAATTCTGAAATTTTTTGCTTTTTGCTGCTCCTCTTAGCATGATAAAGAAGATTCAAAGAGAGTGAGATGCCAGCTCCTTTCATTCAGTCAGTAGCTTCAATCATTTCTGGACGTTTTTCAATGGCAAAAATCAATGAATATTGTAAATGCACAAACAGTAATTTCTCCGTATTGCAAGGTGCAATTCTGAAATTTTTTGCTTTTTCCTGCTCCTCTTAGCATGATAAAGAAGATTCAAAGAGAGTGAGATGCCAGCTCCTTTCATTCAGTCAGTAGCTTCAATCATTTCTGGACGTTTTTCAATGGCAAAAATCAATGAATATTGTAAATGCACAAACAGTAATTTCTCCGCATTGCAAGGTGCAATTCTGAAATTTTTTGCTTTTTCCTGCTCCTCTAAGCATGATAAAGAAGATTCAAAGAGAGTGAGATGCCAGCTCCTTTCATTCAGTCAGTAGCTTCAATCATTTCTGGACGTTTTTCAATGGCAAAAATCAATGAATATTGTAAATGCACAAAGAGTAATTTCTCCGCATTGCAAGGTGCAATTCTGAAATTTTTTGCTTTTTCCTGCTCCTCTTAGCATGATAAAGAAGATTCAAAGAGAGTGAGATGCCAGCTCCTTTCATTCAGTCAGTAGCTTCAAACATTTCTGGTATATGAATAACATGATGTTTTTCAATGGCAAAAATCAATGAATATTGTAAATGCACAAACAGTAATTTCTCCGCATTGCAAGGTGCAATTCTGAAATTTTTTGCTTTTTCCTGCTCTTCTTAGCATGATAAAGAAGATTCAAAGAGAGTGAGATGCCAGCTCCTTTCATTCAGTCAGTAGCTTCAATCATTTCTGGTATATGAATAACATGATGTTTTTCAATGGCAAAAATCAATGAATATTGTAAATGCACAAACAGTAATTTCTCCGCATTGCAAGGTGCAATTCTGAAATTTTTTGCTTTTTCCTGCTCCTCTAAGCATGATAAAGAAGATTCAAAGAGAGTGAGATGCCAGCTCCTTTCATTCAGTCAGTAGCTTCAATCATTTCTGGACGTTTTTCAATGGCAAAAATCAATGAATATTGTAAATGCACAAACAGTAATTTCTCCGCATTGCAAGGTGCAATTCTGAAATTTTTTGCTTTTTCCTGCTCCTCTTAGCATGATAAAGAAGATTCAAAGAGAGTGAGATGCCAGCTCCTTTCATTCAGTCAGTAGCTTCAATCATTTCTGGTATATGAATAACATGATGTTTTTCAATGGCAAAAATCAATGAATATTGTAAATGCACAAACAGTAATTTCTCCGCATTGCAAGGTGCAATTCTGAAATTTTTTGCTTTTTCCTGCTCCTCTAAGCATGATAAAGAAGATTCAAAGAGAGTGAGATGCCAGCTCCTTTCATTCAGTCAGTAGCTTCAATCATTTCTGGACGTTTTTCAATGGCAAAAATCAATGAATATTGTAAATGCACAAACAGTAATTTCTCCGCATTGCAAGGTGCAATTCTGAAATTTTTTGCTTTTTCCTGCTCCTCTTAGCATGATAAAGAAGATTCAAAGAGAGTGAGATGCCAGCTCCTTTCATTCAGTCAGTAGCTTCAAACATTTCTGGTATATGAATAACATGATGTTTTTCAATGGCAAAAATCAATGAATATTGTAAATGCACAAACAGTAATTTCTCCGCATTGAAAGGTGCAATTCTGAAATTTTTTGCTTTTTCCTGCTCCTCTTAGCATGATAAAGAAGATTCAAAGAGAGTGAGATGCCAGCTCCTTTCATTCAGTCAGTAGCTTCAATCATTTCTGGACGTTTTTCAATGGCAAAAATCAATGAATATTGTAAATGCACAAACAGTAATTTCTCCGCATTGCAAGGTGCAATTCTGAAATTTTTTGCTTTTTCCTGCTCCTCTTAGCATGATAAAGAAGATTCAAAGAGAGTGAGATGCCAGCTCCTTTCATTCAGTCAGTAGCTTCAATCATTTCTGGACGTTTTTCAATGGCAAAAATCAATGAATATTGTAAATGCACAAACAGTAATTTCTCCGCATTGCAAGGTGCAATTCTGAAATTTTTTGCTTTTTCCTGCTCCTCTTAGCAAGATAAACAAGATTCAAAGAGAGTGAGATGCCAGCTCCTTTCATTCAGTCAGTAGCTTCAATCATTTCTGGACGTTTTTCAATGGCAAAAATCAATGAATATTGTAAATGCACAAACAGTAATTTCTCCGCATTGCAAGGTGCAATTCTGAAATTTTTTGCTTTTTCCTGCTCCTCTTAGCATGATAAAGAAGATTCAAAGAGATTGAGATGCCAGCTCCTTTCATTCAGTCAGTAGCTTCAATCATTTCTGGACGTTTTTCAATGGCAAAAATCAATGAATATTGTAAATGCACAAACTAATTTCTCCGCATTGCAAGGTGCAATTCTGAAATTTTTTGCTTTTTGCTGCTCCTCTTAGCATGATAAAGAAGATTCAAAGAGAGTGAGATGCCAGCTCCTTTCATTCAGTCAGTAGCTTCAATCATTTCTGGACGTTTTTCAATGGCAAAAATCAATGAATATTGTAAATGCACAAACAGTAATTTCTCCGTATTGCAAGGTGCAATTCTGAAATTTTTTGCTTTTTCCTGCTCCTCTTAGCATGATAAAGAAGATTCAAAGAGAGTGAGATGCCAGCTCCTTTCATTCAGTCAGTAGCTTCAATCATTTCTGGACGTTTTTCAATGGCAAAAATCAATGAATATTGTAAATGCACAAACAGTAATTTCTCCGCATTGCAAGGTGCAATTCTGAAATTTTTTGCTTTTTCCTGCTCCTCTAAGCATGATAAAGAAGATTCAAAGAGAGTGAGATGCCAGCTCCTTTCATTCAGTCAGTAGCTTCAATCATTTCTGGACGTTTTTCAATGGCAAAAATCAATGAATATTGTAAATGCACAAAGAGTAATTTCTCCGCATTGCAAGGTGCAATTCTGAAATTTTTTGCTTTTTCCTGCTCCTCTTAGCATGATAAAGAAGATTCAAAGAGAGTGAGATGCCAGCTCCTTTCATTCAGTCAGTAGCTTCAAACATTTCTGGTATATGAATAACATGATGTTTTTCAATGGCAAAAATCAATGAATATTGTAAATGCACAAACAGTAATTTCTCCGCATTGCAAGGTGCAATTCTGAAATTTTTTGCTTTTTCCTGCTCTTCTTAGCATGATAAAGAAGATTCAAAGAGAGTGAGATGCCAGCTCCTTTCATTCAGTCAGTAGCTTCAATCATTTCTGGTATATGAATAACATGATGTTTTTCAATGGCAAAAATCAATGAATATTGTAAATGCACAAACAGTAATTTCTCCGCATTGCAAGGTGCAATTCTGAAATTTTTTGCTTTTTCCTGCTCCTCTAAGCATGATAAAGAAGATTCAAAGAGAGTGAGATGCCAGCTCCTTTCATTCAGTCAGTAGCTTCAATCATTTCTGGACGTTTTTCAATGTCAAAAATCAATGAATATTGTAAATGCACAAACAGTAATTTCTCCGCATTGCAAGGTGCAATTCTGAAATTTTTTGCTTTTTCCTGCTCCTCTAAGCATGATAAAGAAGATTCAAAGAGAGTGAGATGCCAGCTCCTTTCATTCAGTCAGTAGCTTCAATCATTTCTGGACGTTTTTCAATGGCAAAAATCAATGAATATTGTAAATGCACAAAGAGTAATTTCTCCGCATTGCAAGGTGCAATTCTGAAATTTTTTGCTTTTTCCTGCTCCTCTTAGCATGATAAAGAAGATTCAAAGAGAGTGAGATGCCAGCTCCTTTCATTCAGTCAGTAGCTTCAAACATTTCTGGTATATGAATAACATGATGTTTTTCAATGGCAAAAATCAATGAATATTGTAAATGCACAAACAGTAATTTCTCCGCATTGCAAGGTGCAATTCTGAAATTTTTTGCTTTTTCCTGCTCTTCTTAGCATGATAAAGAAGATTCAAAGAGAGTGAGATGCCAGCTCCTTTCATTCAGTCAGTAGCTTCAATCATTTCTGGTATATGAATAACATGATGTTTTTCAATGGCAAAAATCAATGAATATTGTAAATGCACAAACAGTAATTTCTCCGCATTGCAAGGTGCAATTCTGAATTTTTTTGCTTTTTCCTGCTCCTCTAAGCATGATAAAGAAGATTCAAAGAGAGTGAGATGCCAGCTCCTTTCATTCAGTCAGTAGCTTCAATCATTTCTGGACGTTTTTCAATGGCAAAAATCAATGAATATTGTAAATGCACAAACAGTAATTTCTCCGCATTGCAAGGTGCAATTCTGAAATTTTTTGCTTTTTCCTGCTCTTCTTAGCATGATAAAGAAGATTCAAAGAGAGTGAGATGCCAGCTCCTTTCATTCAGTCAGTAGCTTCAATCATTTCTGGTATATGAATAACATGATGTTTTTCAATGGCAAAAATCAATGAATATTGTAAATGCACAAACAGTAATTTCTCCGCATTGCAAGGTGCAATTCTGAAATTTTTTGCTTTTTCCTGCTCCTCTAAGCATGATAAAGAAGATTCAAAGAGAGTGAGATGCCAGCTCCTTTCATTCAGTCAGTAGCTTCAATCATTTCTGGACGTTTTTCAATGGCAAAAATCAATGAATATTGTAAATGCACAAACAGTAATTTCTCCGCATTGCAAGGTGCAATTCTGAAATTTTTTGCTTTTTCCTGCTCCTCTTAGCATGATAAAGAAGATTCAAAGAGAGTGAGATGCCAGCTCCTTTCATTCAGTCAGTAGCTTCAATCATTTCTGGTATATGAATAACATGATGTTTTTCAATGGCAAAAATCAATGAATATTGTAAATGCACAAACAGTAATTTCTCCGCATTGCAAGGTGCAATTCTGAAATTTTTTGCTTTTTCCTGCTCCTCTAAGCATGATAAAGAAGATTCAAAGAGAGTGAGATGCCAGCTCCTTTCATTCAGTCAGTAGCTTCAATCATTTCTGGACGTTTTTCAATGGCAAAAATCAATGAATATTGTAAATGCACAAACAGTAATTTCTCCGCATTGCAAGGTGCAATTCTGAAATTTTTTGCTTTTTCCTGCTCCTCTTAGCATGATAAAGAAGATTCAAAGAGAGTGAGATGCCAGCTCCTTTCATTCAGTCAGTAGCTTCAAACATTTCTGGTATATGAATAACATGATGGTTTTCAATGGCAAAAATCAATGAATATTGTAAATGCACAAACAGTAATTTCTCCGCATTGAAAGGTGCAATTCTGAAATTTTTTGCTTTTTCCTGCTCCTCTTAGCATGATAAAGAAGATTCAAAGAGAGTGAGATGCCAGCTCCTTTCATTCAGTCAGTAGCTTCAATCATTTCTGGACGTTTTTCAATGGCAAAAATCAATGAATATTGTAAATGCACAAACAGTAATTTCTCCGCATTGCAAGGTGCAATTCTGAAATTTTTTGCTTTTTCCTGCTCCTCTTAGCATGATAAAGAAGATTCAAAGAGAGTGAGATGCCAGCTCCTTTCATTCAGTCAGTAGCTTCAATCATTTCTGGACGTTTTTCAATGGCAAAAATCAATGAATATTGTAAATGCACAAACAGTAATTTCTCCGCATTGCAAGGTGCAATTCTGAAATTTTTTGCTTTTTCCTGCTCCTCTAAGCATGATAAAGAAGATTCAAAGAGAGTGAGATGCCAGCTCCTTTCATTCAGTCAGTAGCTTCAATCATTTCTGGACGTTTTTCAATGGCAAAAATCAATGAATATTGTAAATGCACAAAGAGTAATTTCTCCGCATTGCAAGGTGCAATTCTGAAATTTTTTGCTTTTTCCTGCTCCTCTTAGCATGATAAAGAAGATTCAAAGAGAGTGAGATGCCAGCTCCTTTCATTCAGTCAGTAGCTTCAAACATTTCTGGTATATGAATAACATGATGTTTTTCAATGGCAAAAATCAATGAATATTGTAAATGCACAAACAGTAATTTCTCCGCATTGCAAGGTGCAATTCTGAAATTTTTTGCTTTTTCCTGCTCTTCTTAGCATGATAAAGATTCAAAGAGAGTGAGATGCCAGCTCCTTTCATTCAGTCAGTAGCTTCAATCATTTCTGGTATATGAATAACATGATGTTTTTCAATTGCAAAAATCAATGAATATTGTAAATGCACAAACAGTAATTTCTCCGCATTGCAAGGTGCAATTCTGAAATTTTTTGCTTTTTCCTGCTCCTCTTAGCATGATAAAGAAGATTCAAAGAGAGTGAGATGCCAGCTCCTTTCATTCAGTCAGTAGCTTCAATCATTTCTGGACGTTTTTCAATGGCAAAAATCAATGAATATTGTAAATGCACAAACTAATTTCTCCGCATTGCAAGGTGCAATTCTGAAATTTTTTGCTTTTTGCTGCTCCTCTTAGCATGATAAAGAAGATTCAAAGAGAGTGAGATGCCAGCTCCTTTCATTCAGTCAGTAGCTTCAATCATTTCTGGACGTTTTTCAATGGCAAAAATCAATGAATATTGTAAATGCACAAACAGTAATTTCTCCGTATTGCAAGGTGCAATTCTGAAATTTTTTGCTTTTTCCTGCTCCTCTTAGCATGATAAAGAAGATTCAAAGAGAGTGAGATGCCAGCTCCTTTCATTCAGTCAGTAGCTTCAATCATTTCTGGACGTTTTTCAATGGCAAAAATCAATGAATATTGTAAATGCACAAACAGTAATTTCTCCGCATTGCAAGGTGCAATTCTGAAATTTTTTGCTTTTTCCTGCTCCTCTAAGCATGATAAAGAAGATTCAAAGAGAGTGAGATGCCAGCTCCTTTCATTCAGTCAGTAGCTTCAATCATTTCTGGACGTTTTTCAATGGCAAAAATCAATGAATATTGTAAATGCACAAAGAGTAATTTCTCCGCATTGCAAGGTGCAATTCTGAAATTTTTTGCTTTTTCCTGCTCCTCTTAGCATGATAAAGAAGATTCAAAGAGAGTGAGATGCCAGCTCCTTTCATTCAGTCAGTAGCTTCAATCATTTCTGGACGTTTTTCAATGGCAAAAATCAATGAATATTGTAAATGCACAAAGAGTAATTTCTCCGCATTGCAAGGTGCAATTCTGAAATTTTTTGCTTTTTCCTGCTCCTCTTAGCATGATAAAGAAGATTCAAAGAGAGTGAGATGCCAGCTCCTTTCATTCAGTCAGTAGCTTCAAACATTTCTGGTATATGAATAACATGATGTTTTTCAATGGCAAAAATCAATGAATATTGTAAATGCACAAACAGTAATTTCTCCGCATTGCAAGGTGCAATTCTGAAATTTTTTGCTTTTTCCTGCTCTTCTTAGCATGATAAAGAAGATTCAAAGAGAGTGAGATGCCAGCTCCTTTCATTCAGTCAGTAGCTTCAATCATTTCTGGTATATGAATAACATGATGTTTTTCAATGGCAAAAATCAATGAATATTGTAAATGCACAAACAGTAATTTCTCCGCATTGCAAGGTGCAATTCTGAATTTTTTTGCTTTTTCCTGCTCCTCTAAGCATGATAAAGAAGATTCAAAGAGAGTGAGATGCCAGCTCCTTTCATTCAGTCAGTAGCTTCAATCATTTCTGGACGTTTTTCAATGGCAAAAATCAATGAATATTGTAAATGCACAAACAGTAATTTCTCCGCATTGCAAGGTGCAATTCTGAAATTTTTTGCTTTTTCCTGCTCTTCTTAGCATGATAAATAAGATTCAAAGAGAGTGAGATGCCAGCTCCTTTCATTCAGTCAGTAGCTTCAATCATTTCTGGTATATGAATAACATGATGTTTTTCAATGGCAAAAATCAATGAATATTGTAAATGCACAAACAGTAATTTCTCCGCATTGCAAGGTGCAATTCTGAAATTTTTTGCTTTTTCCTGCTCCTCTAAGCATGATAAAGAAGATTCAAAGAGAGTGAGATGCCAGCTCCTTTCATTCAGTCAGTAGCTTCAATCATTTCTGGACGTTTTTCAATGGCAAAAATCAATGAATATTGTAAATGCACAAACAGTAATTTCTCCGCATTGCAAGGTGCAATTCTGAAATTTTTTGCTTT
The DNA here is from genome assembly GCF_046119375.1 of Phyllobates terribilis. Classification (NCBI taxonomy): domain Eukaryota; kingdom Metazoa; phylum Chordata; class Amphibia; order Anura; family Dendrobatidae; genus Phyllobates; species Phyllobates terribilis. The sequence continues at coordinate 876,765 of NW_027363368.1, forward strand.
TTCCTGCTCCTCTTAGCATGATAAAGAAGATTCAAAGAGAGTGAGATGCCAGCTCCTTTCATTCAGTCAGTAGCTTCAATCATTTCTGGTATATGAATAACATGATGTTTTTCAATGGCAAAAATCAATGAATATTGTAAATGCACAAACAGTAATTTCTCCGCATTGCAAGGTGCAATTCTGAAATTTTTTGCTTTTTCCTGCTCCTCTAAGCATGATAAAGAAGATTCAAAGAGAGTGAGATGCCAGCTCCTTTCATTCAGTCAGTAGCTTCAATCATTTCTGGACGTTTTTCAATGGCAAAAATCAATGAATATTGTAAATGCACAAACAGTAATTTCTCCGCATTGCAAGGTGCAATTCTGAAATTTTTTGCTTTTTCCTGCTCCTCTTAGCATGATAAAGAAGATTCAAAGAGAGTGAGATGCCAGCTCCTTTCATTCAGTCAGTAGCTTCAAACATTTCTGGTATATGAATAACATGATGGTTTTCAATGGCAAAAATCAATGAATATTGTAAATGCACAAACAGTAATTTCTCCGCATTGAAAGGTGCAATTCTGAAATTTTTTGCTTTTTCCTGCTCCTCTTAGCATGATAAAGAAGATTCAAAGAGAGTGAGATGCCAGCTCCTTTCATTCAGTCAGTAGCTTCAATCATTTCTGGACGTTTTTCAATGGCAAAAATCAATGAATATTGTAAATGCACAAACAGTAATTTCTCCGCATTGCAAGGTGCAATTCTGAAATTTTTTGCTTTTTCCTGCTCCTCTTAGCATGATAAAGAAGATTCAAAGAGAGTGAGATGCCAGCTCCTTTCATTCAGTCAGTAGCTTCAATCATTTCTGGACGTTTTTCAATGGCAAAAATCAATGAATATTGTAAATGCACAAACAGTAATTTCTCCGCATTGCAAGGTGCAATTCTGAAATTTTTTGCTTTTTCCTGCTCCTCTAAGCATGATAAAGAAGATTCAAAGAGAGTGAGATGCCAGCTCCTTTCATTCAGTCAGTAGCTTCAATCATTTCTGGACGTTTTTCAATGGCAAAAATCAATGAATATTGTAAATGCACAAAGAGTAATTTCTCCGCATTGCAAGGTGCAATTCTGAAATTTTTTGCTTTTTCCTGCTCCTCTTAGCATGATAAAGAAGATTCAAAGAGAGTGAGATGCCAGCTCCTTTCATTCAGTCAGTAGCTTCAAACATTTCTGGTATATGAATAACATGATGTTTTTCAATGGCAAAAATCAATGAATATTGTAAATGCACAAACAGTAATTTCTCCGCATTGCAAGGTGCAATTCTGAAATTTTTTGCTTTTTCCTGCTCTTCTTAGCATGATAAAGATTCAAAGAGAGTGAGATGCCAGCTCCTTTCATTCAGTCAGTAGCTTCAATCATTTCTGGTATATGAATAACATGATGTTTTTCAATTGCAAAAATCAATGAATATTGTAAATGCACAAACAGTAATTTCTCCGCATTGCAAGGTGCAATTCTGAAATTTTTTGCTTTTTCCTGCTCCTCTTAGCATGATAAAGAAGATTCAAAGAGAGTGAGATGCCAGCTCCTTTCATTCAGTCAGTAGCTTCAATCATTTCTGGACGTTTTTCAATGGCAAAAATCAATGAATATTGTAAATGCACAAACTAATTTCTCCGCATTGCAAGGTGCAATTCTGAAATTTTTTGCTTTTTGCTGCTCCTCTTAGCATGATAAAGAAGATTCAAAGAGAGTGAGATGCCAGCTCCTTTCATTCAGTCAGTAGCTTCAATCATTTCTGGACGTTTTTCAATGGCAAAAATCAATGAATATTGTAAATGCACAAACAGTAATTTCTCCGTATTGCAAGGTGCAATTCTGAAATTTTTTGCTTTTTCCTGCTCCTCTTAGCATGATAAAGAAGATTCAAAGAGAGTGAGATGCCAGCTCCTTTCATTCAGTCAGTAGCTTCAATCATTTCTGGACGTTTTTCAATGGCAAAAATCAATGAATATTGTAAATGCACAAACAGTAATTTCTCCGCATTGCAAGGTGCAATTCTGAAATTTTTTGCTTTTTCCTGCTCCTCTAAGCATGATAAAGAAGATTCAAAGAGAGTGAGATGCCAGCTCCTTTCATTCAGTCAGTAGCTTCAATCATTTCTGGACGTTTTTCAATGGCAAAAATCAATGAATATTGTAAATGCACAAAGAGTAATTTCTCCGCATTGCAAGGTGCAATTCTGAAATTTTTTGCTTTTTCCTGCTCCTCTTAGCATGATAAAGAAGATTCAAAGAGAGTGAGATGCCAGCTCCTTTCATTCAGTCAGTAGCTTCAAACATTTCTGGTATATGAATAACATGATGTTTTTCAATGGCAAAAATCAATGAATATTGTAAATGCACAAACAGTAATTTCTCCGCATTGCAAGGTGCAATTCTGAAATTTTTTGCTTTTTCCTGCTCTTCTTAGCATGATAAAGAAGATTCAAAGAGAGTGAGATGCCAGCTCCTTTCATTCAGTCAGTAGCTTCAATCATTTCTGGTATATGAATAACATGATGTTTTTCAATGGCAAAAATCAATGAATATTGTAAATGCACAAACAGTAATTTCTCCGCATTGCAAGGTGCAATTCTGAAATTTTTTGCTTTTTCCTGCTCCTCTAAGCATGATAAAGAAGATTCAAAGAGAGTGAGATGCCAGCTCCTTTCATTCAGTCAGTAGCTTCAATCATTTCTGGACGTTTTTCAATGGCAAAAATCAATGAATATTGTAAATGCACAAACAGTAATTTCTCCGCATTGCAAGGTGCAATTCTGAAATTTTTTGCTTTTTCCTGCTCCTCTTAGCATGATAAAGAAGATTCAAAGAGAGTGAGATGCCAGCTCCTTTCATTCAGTCAGTAGCTTCAATCATTTCTGGTATATGAATAACATGATGTTTTTCAATGGCAAAAATCAATGAATATTGTAAATGCACAAACAGTAATTTCTCCGCATTGCAAGGTGCAATTCTGAAATTTTTTGCTTTTTCCTGCTCCTCTAAGCATGATAAAGAAGATTCAAAGAGAGTGAGATGCCAGCTCCTTTCATTCAGTCAGTAGCTTCAATCATTTCTGGACGTTTTTCAATGGCAAAAATCAATGAATATTGTAAATGCACAAACAGTAATTTCTCCGCATTGCAAGGTGCAATTCTGAAATTTTTTGCTTTTTCCTGCTCCTCTTAGCATGATAAAGAAGATTCAAAGAGAGTGAGATGCCAGCTCCTTTCATTCAGTCAGTAGCTTCAAACATTTCTGGTATATGAATAACATGATGTTTTTCAATGGCAAAAATCAATGAATATTGTAAATGCACAAACAGTAATTTCTCCGCATTGAAAGGTGCAATTCTGAAATTTTTTGCTTTTTCCTGCTCCTCTTAGCATGATAAAGAAGATTCAAAGAGATTGAGATGCCAGCTCCTTTCATTCAGTCAGTAGCTTCAATCATTTCTGGACGTTTTTCAATGGCAAAAATCAATGAATATTGTAAATGCACAAACAGTAATTTCTCCGCATTGCAAGGTGCAATTCTGAATTTTTTTGCTTTTTCCTGCTCCTCTTAGCATGATAAAGAAGATTCAAAGAGAGTGAGATGCCAGCTCCTTTCATTCAGTCAGTAGCTTCAATCATTTCTGGACGTTTTTCAATGGCAAAAATCAATGAATATTGTAAATGCACAAACAGTAATTTCTCCGCATTGCAAGGTGCAATTCTGAAATTTTTTGCTTTTTCCTGCTCCTCTTAGCAAGATAAACAAGATTCAAAGAGAGTGAGATGCCAGCTCCTTTCATTCAGTCAGTAGCTTCAATCATTTCTGGACGTTTTTCAATGGCAAAAATCAATGAATATTGTAAATGCACAAACAGTAATTTCTCCGCATTGCAAGGTGCAATTCTGAAATTTTTTGCTTTTTCCTGCTCCTCTTAGCATGATAAAGAAGATTCAAAGAGAGTGAGATGCCAGCTCCTTTCATTCAGTCAGTAGCTTCAATCATTTCTGGACGTTTTTCAATGGCAAAAATCAATGAATATTGTAAATGCACAAACTAATTTCTCCGCATTGCAAGGTGCAATTCTGAAATTTTTTGCTTTTTGCTGCTCCTCTTAGCATGATAAAGAAGATTCAAAGAGAGTGAGATGCCAGCTCCTTTCATTCAGTCAGTAGCTTCAATCATTTCTGGACGTTTTTCAATGGCAAAAATCAATGAATATTGTAAATGCACAAACAGTAATTTCTCCGAATTGCAAGGTGCAATTCTGAAATTTTTTGCTTTTTCCTGCTCCTCTTAGCATGATAAAGAAGATTCAAAGAGAGTGAGATGCCAGCTCCTTTCATTCAGTCAGTAGCTTCAATCATTTCTGGACGTTTTTCAATGGCAAAAATCAATGAATATTGTAAATGCACAAACAGTAATTTCTCCGCATTGCAAGGTGCAATTCTGAAATTTTTTGCTTTTTCCTGCTCCTCTAAGCATGATAAAGAAGATTCAAAGAGAGTGAGATGCCAGCTCCTTTCATTCAGTCAGTAGCTTCAATCATTTCTGGACGTTTTTCAATGGCAAAAATCAATGAATATTGTAAATGCACAAAGAGTAATTTCTCCGCATTGCAAGGTGCAATTCTAAAATTTTTTGCTTTTTCCTGCTCCTCTTAGCATGATAAAGAAGATTCAAAGAGAGTGAGATGCCAGCTCCTTTCATTCAGTCAGTAGCTTCAAACATTTCTGGTATATGAATAACATGATGTTTTTCAATGGCAAAAATCAATGAATATTGTAAATGCACAAACAGTAATTTCTCCGCATTGCAAGGTGCAATTCTGAAATTTTTTGCTTTTTCCTGCTCTTCTTAGCATGATAAAGAAGATTCAAAGAGAGTGAGATGCCAGCTCCTTTCATTCAGTCAGTAGCTTCAATCATTTCTGGACGTTTTTCAATGTCAAAAATCAATGAATATTGTAAATGCACAAACAGTAATTTCTCCGCATTGCAAGGTGCAATTCTGAAATTTTTTGCTTTTTCCTGCTCCTCTAAGCATGATAAAGAAGATTCAAAGAGAGTGAGATGCCAGCTCCTTTCATTCAGTCAGTAGCTTCAATCATTTCTGGACGTTTTTCAATGGCAAAAATCAATGAATATTGTAAATGCACAAAGAGTAATTTCTCCGCATTGCAAGGTGCAATTCTGAAATTTTTTGCTTTTTCCTGCTCCTCTTAGCATGATAAAGAAGATTCAAAGAGAGTGAGATGCCAGCTCCTTTCATTCAGTCAGTAGCTTCAAACATTTCTGGTATATGAATAACATGATGTTTTTCAATGGCAAAAATCAATGAATATTGTAAATGCACAAACAGTAATTTCTCCGCATTGCAAGGTGCAATTCTGAAATTTTTTGCTTTTTCCTGCTCTTCTTAGCATGATAAAGAAGATTCAAAGAGAGTGAGATGCCAGCTCCTTTTATTCAGTCAGTAGCTTCAATCATTTCTGGTATATGAATAACATGATGTTTTTCAATGGCAAAAATCAATGAATATTGTAAATGCACAAACAGTAATTTCTCCGCATTGCAAGGTGCAATTCTGAATTTTTTTGCTTTTTCCTGCTCCTCTAAGCATGATAAAGAAGATTCAAAGAGAGTGAGATGCCAGCTCCTTTCATTCAGTCAGTAGCTTCAATCATTTCTGGACGTTTTTCAATGGCAAAAATCAATGAATATTGTAAATGCACAAACAGTAATTTCTCCGCATTGCAAGGTGCAATTCTGAAATTTTTTGCTTTTTCCTGCTCCTCTTAGCATGATAAAGAACATTCAAAGAGAGTGAGATGCCAGCTCCTTTCATTCAGTCAGTAGCTTCAAACATTTCTGGTATATGAATAACATGATGTTTTTCAATGGCAAAAATCAATGAATATTGTAAATGCACAAACAGTAATTTCTCCGCATTGAAAGGTGCAATTCTGAAATTTTTTGCTTTTTCCTGCTCCTCTTAGCATGATAAAGAAGATTCAAAGAGAGTGAGATGCCAGCTCCTTTCATTCAGTCAGTAGCTTCAATCATTTCTGGACGTTTTTCAATGGCAAAAATCAATGAATATTGTAAATGCACAAACAGTAATTTCTCCGCATTGCAAGGTGCAATTCTGAAATTTTTTGCTTTTTCCTGCTCCTCTTAGCATGATAAAGAAGATTCAAAGAGAGTGAGATGCCAGCTCCTTTCATTCAGTCAGTAGCTTCAATCATTTCTGGACATTTTTCAATGGCAAAAATCAATGAATATTGTAAATGCACAAACAGTAATTTCTCCGCATTGCAAGGTGCAATTCTGAAATTTTTTGCTTTTTTCTGCTCCTCTTAGCATGATAAAGAAGATTCAAAGAGAGTGAGATGCCAGCTCCTTTCATTCAGTCAGTAGCTTCAAACATTTCTGGTATATGAATAACATGATGTTTTTCAATGGCAAAAATCAATGAATATTGTAAATGCACAAACAGTAATTTCTCCGCATTGCAAGGTGCAATTCTGAAATTTTTTGCTTTTTCCTGCTCCTCTTAGCATGATAAAGAAGATTCAAAGAGAGTGAGATGCCAGCTCCTTTCATTCAGTCAGTAGCTTCAATCATTTCTGGACGTTTTTCAATGGCAAAAATCAATGAATATTGTAAATGCACAAACAGTAATTTCTCCGCATTGCAAGGTGCAATTCTGAAATTTTTTGCTTTTTCCTGCTCCTCTTAGCAAGATAAACAAGATTCAAAGAGAGTGAGATGCCAGCTCCTTTCATTCAGTCAGTAGCTTCAATCATTTCTGGACGTTTTTCAATGGCAAAAATCAATGAATATTGTAAATGCACAAACAGTAATTTCTCCGCATTGCAAGGTGCAATTCTGAAATTTTTTGCTTTTTCCTGCTCCTCTTAGCATGATAAAGAAGATTCAAAGAGAGTGAGATGCCAGCTCCTTTCATTCAGTCAGTAGCTTCAATCATTTCTGGACGTTTTTCAATGGCAAAAATCAATGAATATTGTAAATGCACAAACTAATTTCTCCGCATTGCAAGGTGCAATTCTGAAATTTTTTGCTTTTTGCTGCTCCTCTTAGCATGATAAAGAAGATTCAAAGAGAGTGAGATGCCAGCTCCTTTCATTCAGTCAGTAGCTTCAATCATTTCTGGACGTTTTTCAATGGCAAAAATCATTGAATATTGTAAATGCACAAACAGTAATTTCTCCGTATTGCAAGGTGCAATTCTGAAATTTTTTGCTTTTTCCTGCTCCTCTTAGCATGATAAAGAAGATTCAAAGAGAGTGAGATGCCAGCTCCTTTCATTCAGTCAGTAGCTTCAATCATTTCTGGACGTTTTTCAATGGCAAAAATCAATGAATATTGTAAATGCACAAACAGTAATTTCTCCGCATTGCAAGGTGCAATTCTGAAATTTTTTGCTTTTTCCTGCTCCTCTAAGCATGATAAAGAAGATTCAAAGAGAGTGAGATGCCAGCTCCTTTCATTCAGTCAGTAGCTTCAATCATTTCTGGACGTTTTTCAATGGCAAAAATCAATGAATATTGTAAATACACAAACAGTAATTTCTCCGCATTGCAAGATGCAATTCTGAAATTTTTTGCTTTTTCCTGCTCCTCTTAGCATGATAAAGAAGATTCAAAGAGAGTGAGATGCCAGCTCCTTTCATTCAGTCAGTAGCTTCAAACATTTCTGGTATATGAATAACATGATGTTTTTCAATGGCAAAAATCAATGAATATTGTAAATGCACAAACAGTAATTTCTCCGCATTGCAAGGTGCAATTCTGAAATTTTTTGCTTTTTCCTGCTCCTCTTAGCATGATAAAGAAGATTCAAAGAGAGTGAGATGCCAGCTCCTTTCATTCAGTCAGTAGCTTCAATCATTTCTGGACGTTTTTCAATGGCAAAAATCAATGAATATTGTAAATGCACAAACAGTAATTTCTCCGCATTGCAAGGTGCAATTCTGAAATTTTTTGCTTTTTCCTGCTCCTCTTAGCATGATAAAGAAGATTCAAAGAGAGTGAGATGCCAGCTCCTTTCATTCAGTCAGTAGCTTCAAACATTTCTGGTATATGAATAACATGATGTTTTTCAATGGCAAAAATCAATGAATATTGTAAATGCACAAACAGTAATTTCTCCGCATTGCAAGGTGCAATTCTGAAATTTTTTGCTTTTTCCTGCTCCTCTAAGCATGATAAGGAAGATTCAAAGAGAGTGAGATGCCAGCTCCTTTCATTCAGTCAGTAGCTTCAATCATTTCTGGACGTTTTTCAATGGCAAAAATCAATGAATATTGTAAATGCACAAACAGTAATTTCTCCGCATTGCAAGGTGCAATTCTGAAATTTTTTGCTTTTTCCTGCTCCTCTTAGCATGATAAAGAAGATTCAAAGAGAGTGAGATGCCAGCTCCTTTCATTCAGTCAGTAGCTTCAAACATTTCTAGTATATGAATAACATGATGTTTTTCAATGGCAAAAATCAATGAATATTGTAAATGCACAAACAGTAATTTCTCCGCATTGCAAGGTGCAATTCTGAAATTTTTTGCTTTTTCCTGCTCCTCTTAGCATGATAAAGAAGATTCAAAGAGAGTGAGATGCCAGCTCCTTTCATTCAGTCAGTAGCTTCAATCATTTCTGGACGTTTTTCAATGGCAAAAATCAATGAATATTGTAAATGCACAAACAGTAATTTCAACGCATTGCAAGGAGCAATTCTGAATTTTTTTGCTTTTTCCTGCTCCTCTTAGCATGATAAAGAAGATTCAAAGAGAGTGAGATGCCAGCTCCTTTCATTCAGTCAGTAGCTTCAAACATTTCTGGTATATGAATAACATGATGTTTTTCAATGGCAAAAATCAATGAATATTGTAAATGCACAAACAGTAATTTCTCCGCATTGCAAGGTGCAATTTTGAATTTTTTTGCTTTTTCCTGCTCCTCTTAGCATGGTAAAGAAGATTCAAAGAGAGTGAGATGCCAGCTCCTTTCATTCAGTCAGTAGCTTCAATCATTTCTGGACGTTTTTCAATGGCAAAAATCAATGAATATTGTAAATGCACAAACAGTAATTTCTCCGCATTGCAAGGTGCAATTCTGAAATTTTTTGCTTTTTCCTGCTCCTCTTAGCATGATAAACAAGATTCAAAGAGAGTGAGATGCCAGCTCCTTTCATTCAGTCAGTAGCTTCAATCATTTCTGGATGTTTTTCAATGGCAAAAATCAATGAATATTGTAAATGCACAAACAGTAATTTCTCCGCATTGCAAGGTGCAATTCTGAAATTTTTTGCTTTTTTCTGCTCCTCTTAGCATGATAAAGAAGATTCAAAGAGAGTGAGATGCCAGCTCCTTTCATTCAGTCAGTAGCTTCAAACATTTCTGGTATATGAATAACATGATGTTTTTCTGAGATGCCAGCTCCTTTCATTCAGTCAGTAGCTTCAATCATTTCTGGACGTTTTTCAATGGCAAAAATCAATGAATATTGTAAATGCACAAACAGTAATTTCTCCGCATTGCAAGGTGCAATTCTGAAATTTTTTGCTTTTTCCTGCTCCTCTTAGCATGATAAAGAAGATTCAAAGAGCGTGAGATGCCAGCTCCTTTCATTCAGTCAGTAGCTTCAATCATTTCTGGTATATGAATAACATGATGTTTTTCAATGGCAAAAATCAATGAATATTGTAAATGCACAAACAGTAATTTCTCCCCATTGCAAGGTGCAATTCTGAAATTTTTTGCTTTTTCCTGCTCCTCTAAGCATGATAAAGAAGATTCAAAGAGAGTGAGATGCCAGCTCCTTTCATTCAGTCAGTAGCTTCAATCATTTCTGGACGTTTTTCAATGGCAAAAATCAATGAATATTGTAAATGCACAAACAGTAATTTCTCCGCATTGCAAGGTGCAATTCTGAAATTTTTTGCTTTTTCCTGCTCCTCTTAGCATGATAAAGAAGATTCAAAGAGAGTGAGATGCCAGCTCCTTTCATTCAGTCAGTAGCTTCAAACATTTCTGGTATATGAATAACATGATGTTTTTCAATGGCAAAAATCAATGAATATTGTAAATGCACAAACAGTAATTCCTCCGCATTGAAAGGTGCAATTCTGAAATTTTTTGCTTTTTCCTGCTCCTCTTAGCATGATAAAGAAGATTCAAAGAGAGTGAGATGCCAGCTCCTTTCATTCAGTCAGTAGCTTCAATCATTTCTGGACGTTTTTCAATGGCAAAAATCAATGAATATTGTAAATGCACAAACAGTAATTTCTCCGCATTGCAAGGTGCAATTCTGAAATTTTTTGCTTTTTCCTGCTCCTCTTAGCATGATAAAGAAGATTCAAAGAGAGTGAGATGCCAGCTCCTTTCATTCAGTCAGTAGCTTCAATCATTTCTGGACGTTTTTCAATGGCAAAAATCAATGAATATTGTAAATGCACAAACAGTAATTTCTCCGCATTGCAAGGTGCAATTCTGAAATTTTTTGCTTTTTCCTGCTCCTCTTAGCAAGATAAACAAGATTCAAAGAGAGTGAGATGCCAGCTCCTTTCATTCAGTCAGTAGCTTCAATCATTTCTGGACGTTTTTCAATGGCAAAAATCAATGAATATTGTAAATACACAAACAGTAATTTCTCCGCATTGCAAGGTGCAATTCTGAAATTTTTTGCTTTTTCCTGCTCCTCTTAGCATGATAAAGAAGATTCAAAGAGAGTGAGATGCCAGCTCCTTTCATTCAGTCAGTAGCTTCAATCATTTCTGGACGTTTTTCAATGGCAAAAATCAATGAATATTGTAAATGCACAAACTAATTTCTCCGCATTGCAAGGTGCAATTCTGAAATTTTTTGCTTTTTGCTGCTCCTCTTAGCATGATAAAGAAGATTCAAAGAGAGTGAGATGCCAGCTCCTTTCATTCAGTCAGTAGCTTCAATCATTTCTGGACGTTTTTCAATGGCAAAAATCAATGAATATTGTAAATGCACAAACAGTAATTTCTCCGTATTGCAAGGTGCAATTCTGAAATTTTTTGCTTTTTCCTGCTCCTCTTAGCATGATAAAGAAGATTCAAAGAGAGTGAGATGCCAGCTCCTTTCATTCAGTCAGTAGCTTCAATCATTTCTGGACGTTTTTCAATGGCAAAAATCAATGAATATTGTAAATGCACAAACAGTAATTTCTCCGCATTGCAAGGTGCAATTCTGAAATTTTTTGCTTTTTCCTGCTCCTCTAAGCATGATAAAGAAGATTCAAAGAGAGTGAGATGCCAGCTCCTTTCATTCAGTCAGTAGCTTCAATCATTTCTGGATGTTTTTCAATGGCAAAAATCAATGAATATTGTAAATGCACAAAGAGTAATTTCTCCGCATTGCAAGGTGCAATTCTGAAATTTTTTGCTTTTTCCTGCTCCTCTTAGCATGATAAAGAAGATTCAAAGAGAGTGAGATGCCAGCTCCTTTCATTCAGTCAGTAGCTTCAAACATTTCTGGTATATGAATAACATGATGTTTTTCAATGGCAAAAATCAATGAATATTGTAAATGCACAAACAGTAATTTCTCCGCATTGCAAGGTGCAATTCTGAAATTTTTTGCTTTTTCCTGCTCTTCTTAGCATGATAAAGAAGATTCAAAGAGAGTGAGATGCCAGCTCCTTTCATTCAGTCAGTAGCTTCAATCATTTCTGGACGTTTTTCAATGGCAAAAATCAATGAATATTGTAAATGCACAAACAGTAATTTCTCCGCATTGCAAGGTGCAATTCTGAAATTTTTTGCTTTTTTCTGCTCCTCTTAGCATGATAAAGAAGATTCAAAGAGAGTGAGATGCCAGCTCCTTTCATTCAGTCAGTAGCTTCAAACATTTCTGGTATATGAATAACATGATGTTTTTCAATGGCAAAAATCAATGAATATTGTAAATGCACAAACAGTAATTTCTCCGCATTGCAAGGTGCAATTCTGAAATTTTTTGCTTTTTCCTGCTCCTCTTAGCATGATAAAGAAGATTCAAAGAGAGTGAGATGCCAGCTCCTTTCATTCAGTCAGTAGCTTCAATCATTTCTGGACGTTTTTCAATGGCAAAAATCAATGAATATTGTAAATGCACAAACAGTAATTTCTCCGCATTGCAAGGTGCAATTCTGAAATTTTTTGCTTTTTCCTGCTCCTCTTAGCAAGATAAACAAGATTCAAAGAGAGTGAGATGCCAGCTCCTTTCATTCAGTCAGTAGCTTCAATCATTTCTGGACGTTTTTCAATGGCAAAAATCAATGAATATTGTAAATGCACAAACAGTAATTTCTCCGTATTGCAAGGTGCAATTCTGAAATTTTTTGCTTTTTCCTGCTCCTCTTAGCATGATAAAGAAGATTCAAAGAGAGTGAGATGCCAGCTCCTTTCATTCAGTCAGTAGCTTCAATCATTTCTGGACGTTTTTCAATGGCAAAAATCAATGAATATTGTAAATGCACAAACAGTAATTTCTCCGCATTGCAAGGTGCAATTCTGAAATTTTTTGCTTTTTCCTGCTCCTCTAAGCATGATAAAGAAGATTCAAAGAGAGTGAGATGCCAGCTCCTTTCATTCAGTCAGTAGCTTCAATCATTTCTGGACGTTTTTCAATGGCAAAAATCAATGAATATTGTAAATGCACAAAGAGTAATTTCTCCGCATTGCAAGGTGCAATTCTGAAATTTTTTGCTTTTTCCTGCTCCTCTTAGCATGATAAAGAAGATTCAAAGAGAGTGAGATGCCAGCTCCTTTCATTCAGTCAGTAGCTTCAAACATTTCTGGTATATGAATAACATGATGTTTTTCAATGGCAAAAATCAATGAATATTGTAAATGCACAAACAGTAATTTCTCCGCATTGCAAGGTGCAATTCTGAAATTTTTTGCTTTTTCCTGCTCTTCTTAGCATGATAAAGAAGATTCAAAGAGAGTGAGATGCCAGCTCCTTTCATTCAGTTAGTAGCTTCAATCATTTCTGGTATATGAATAACATGATGTTTTTCAATGGCAAAAATCAATGAATATTGTAAATGCACAAACAGTAATTTCTCCGCATTGCAAGGTGCAATTCTGAAATTTTTTGCTTTTTCCTGCTCCTCTTAGCATGATAAAGAAGATTCAAAGAGAGTGAGATGCCAGCTCCTTTCATTCAGTCAGTAGCTTCAATCATTTCTGGACGTTTTTCAATGGCAAAAATCAATGAATATTGTAAATGCACAAACTAATTTCTCCGCATTGCAAGGTGCAATTCTGAAATTTTTTGCTTTTTGCTGCTCCTCTTAGCATGATAAAGAAGATTCAAAGAGAGTGAGATGCCAGCTCCTTTCATTCAGTCAGTAGCTTCAATCATTTCTGGACGTTTTTCAATGGCAAAAATCAATGAATATTGTAAATGCACAAACAGTAATTTCTCCGTATTGCAAGGTGCAATTCTGAAATTTTTTGCTTTTTCCTGCTCCTCTTAGCATGATAAAGAAGATTCAAAGAGAGTGAGATGCCAGCTCCTTTCATTCAGTCAGTAGCTTCAATCATTTCTGGACGTTTTTCAATGGCAAAAATCAATGAATATTGTAAATGCACAAACAGTAATTTCTCCGCATTGCAAGGTGCAATTCTGAAATTTTTTGCTTTTTCCTGCTCCTCTAAGCATGATAAAGAAGATTCAAAGAGAGTGAGATGCCAGCTCCTTTCATTCAGTCAGTAGCTTCAATCATTTCTGGACGTTTTTCAATGGCAAAAATCAATGAATATTGTAAATGCACAAAGAGTAATTTCTCCGCATTGCAAGGTGCAATTCTGAAATTTTTTGCTTTTTCCTGCTCCTCTTAGCATGATAAAGAAGATTCAAAGAGAGTGAGATGCCAGCTCCTTTCATTCAGTCAGTAGCTTCAAACATTTCTGGTATATGAATAACATGATGTTTTTCAATGGCAAAAATCAATGAATATTGTAAATGCACAAACAGTAATTTCTCCGCATTGCAAGGTGCAATTCTGAAATTTTTTGCTTTTTCCTGCTCTTCTTAGCATGATAAAGAAGATTCAAAGAGAGTGAGATGCCAGCTCCTTTCATTCAGTCAGTAGCTTCAATCATTTCTGGTATATGAGTAACATGATGTTTTTCAATGGCAAAAATCAATGAATATTGTAAATGCACAAACAGTAATTTCTCCGCATTGCAAGGTGCAATTCTGAAATTTTTTGCTTTTTCCTGCTCCTCTAAGCATGATAAAGAAGATTCAAAGAGAGTGAGATGCCAGCTCCTTTCATTCAGTCAGTAGCTTCAATCATTTCTGGACGTTTTTCAATGGCAAAAATCAATGAATATTGTAAATGCACAAACAGTAATTTCTCCGCATTGCAAGGTGCAATTCTGAAATTTTTTGCTTTTTCCTGCTCCTCTTAGCATGATAAAGAAGATTCAAAGAGAGTGAGATGCCAGCTCCTTTCATTCAGTCAGTAGCTTCAATCATTTCTGGTATATGAATAACATGATGTTTTTCAATGGCAAAAATCAATGAATATTGTAAATGCACAAACAGTAATTTCTCCGCATTGCAAGGTGCAATTCTGAAATTTTTTGCTTTTTCCTGCTCCTCTAAGCATGATAAAGAAGATTCAAAGAGAGTGAGATGCCAGCTCCTTTCATTCAGTCAGTAGCTTCAATCATTTCTGGACGTTTTTCAATGGCAAAAATCAATGAATATTGTAAATGCACAAACAGTAATTTCTCCGCATTGCAAGGTGCAATTCTGAAATTTTTTGCTTTTTCCTGCTCCTCTTAGCATGATAAAGAAGATTCAAAGAGAGTGAGATGCCAGCTCCTTTCATTCAGTCAGTAGCTTCAAACATTTCTGGTATATGAATAACATGATGTTTTTCAATGGCAAAAATCAATGAATATTGTAAATGCACAAACAGTAATTTCTCCACATTGAAAGGTGCAATTCTGAAATTTTTTGCTTTTTCCTGCTCCTCTTAGCATGATAAAGAAGATTCAAAGAGAGTGAGATGCCAGCTCTTTCATTCAGTCAGTAGCTTCAATCATTTCTGGACGTTTTTCAATGGCAAAAATCAATGAATATTGTAAATGCACAAACAGTAATTTCTCCGCATTGCAAGGTGCAATTCTGAAATTTTTTGCTTTTTCCTGCTCCTCTTAGCATGATAAAGAAGATTCAAAGAGAGTGAGATGCCAGCTCCTTTCATTCAGTCAGTAGCTTCAATCATTTCTGGACGTTTTTCAATGGCAAAAATCAATGAATATTGTAAATGCACAAACAGTAATTTCTCCGCATTGCAAGGTGCAATTCTGAAATTTTTTGCTTTTTCCTGCTCCTCTTAGCAAGATAAACAAGATTCAAAGAGAGTGAGATGCCAGCTCCTTTCATTCAGTCAGTAGCTTCAATCATTTCTGGACGTTTTTCAATGGCAAAAATCAATGAATATTGTAAATGCACAAACAGTAATTTCTCCGCATTGCAAGGTGCAATTCTGAAATTTTTTGCTTTTTCCTGCTCCTCTAAGCATCGTAAAGAAGATTCAAAGAGAGTGAGATGCCAGCTCCTTTCATTCAGTCAGTAGCTTCAATCATTTCTGGACGTTTTTCAATGGCAAAAATCAATGAATATTGTAAATGCACAAAGAGTAATTTCTCCGCATTGCAAGGTGCAATTCTGAAATTTTTTGCTTTTTCCTGCTCCTCTTAGCATGATAAAGAAGATTCAAAGAGAGTGAGATGCCAGCTCCTTTCATTCAGTCAGTAGCTTCAAACATTTCTGGTATATGAATAACATGATGTTTTTCAATGGCAAAAATCAATGAATATTGTAAATGCACAAACAGTAATTTCTCCGCATTGCAAGGTGCAATTCTGAAATTTTTTGCTTTTTCCTGCTCTTCTTAGCATGATAAAGATTCAAAGAGAGTGAGATGCCAGCTCCTTTCATTCAGTCAGTAGCTTCAATCATTTCTGGTATATGAATAACATGATGTTTTTCAATGGCAAAAATCAATGAATATTGTAAATGCACAAACAGTAATTTCTCCGCATTGCAAGGTGCAATTCTGAAATTTTTTGCTTTTTCCTGCTCCTCTTAGCATGATAAAGAAGATTCAAAGAGAGTGAGATGCCAGCTCCTTTCATTCAGTCAGTAGCTTCAATCATTTCTGGACGTTTTTCAATGGCAAAAATCAATGAATATTGTAAATGCACAAACTAATTTCTCCGCATTGCAAGGTGCAATTCTGAAATTTTTTGCTTTTTGCTGCTCCTCTTAGCATGATAAAGAAGATTCAAAGAGAGTGAGATGCCAGCTCCTTTCATTCAGTCAGTAGCTTCAATCATTTCTGGACGTTTTTCAATGGCAAAAATCAATGAATATTGTAAATGCACAAACAGTAATTTCTCCGTATTGCAAGGTGCAATTCTGAAATTTTTTGCTTTTTCCTGCTCCTCTTAGCATGATAAAGAAGATTCAAAGAGAGTGAGATGCCAGCTCCTTTCATTCAGTCAGTAGCTTCAATCATTTCTGGACGTTTTTCAATGGCAAAAATCAATGAATATTGTAAATGCACAAACAGTAATTTCTCCGCATTGCAAGGTGCAATTCTGAAATTTTTTGCTTTTTCCTGCTCCTCTAAGCATGATAAAGAAGATTCAAAGAGAGTGAGATGCCAGCTCCTTTCATTCAGTCAGTAGCTTCAATCATTTCTGGACGTTTTTCAATGGCAAAAATCAATGAATATTGTAAATGCACAAAGAGTAATTTCTCCGCATTGCAAGGTGCAATTCTGAAATTTTTTGCTTTTTCCTGCTCCTCTTAGCATGATAAAGAAGATTCAAAGAGAGTGAGATGCCAGCTCCTTTCATTCAGTCAGTAGCTTCAAACATTTCTGGTATATGAATAACATGATGTTTTTCAATGGCAAAAATCAATGAATATTGTAAATGCACAAACAGTAATTTCTCCGCATTGCAAGGTGCAATTCTGAAATTTTTTGCTTTTTCCTGCTCTTCTTAGCATGATAAAGAAGATTCAAAGAGAGTGAGATGCCAGCTCCTTTCATTCAGTCAGTAGCTTCAATCATTTCTGGTATATGAATAACATGATGTTTTTCAATGGCAAAAATCAATGAATATTGTAAATGCACAAACAGTAATTTCTCCGCATTGCAAGGTGCAATTCTGAAATTTTTTGCTTTTTCCTGCTCCTCTAAGCATGATAAAGAAGATTCAAAGAGAGTGAGATGCCAGCTCCTTTCATTCAGTCAGTAGCTTCAATCATTTCTGGACGTTTTTCAATGGCAAAAATCAATGAATATTGTAAATGCACAAACAGTAATTTCTCCGCATTGCAAGGTGCAATTCTGAAATTTTTTGCTTTTTCCTGCTCCTCTTAGCATGATAAAGAAGATTCAAAGAGAGTGAGATGCCAGCTCCTTTCATTCAGTCAGTAGCTTCAATCATTTCTGGTATATGAATAACATGATGTTTTTCAATGGCAAAAATCAATGAATATTGTAAATGCACAAACAGTAATTTCTCCGCATTGCAAGGTGCAATTCTGAAATTTTTTGCTTTTTCCTGCTCCTCTAAGCATGATAAAGAAGATTCAAAGAGAGTGAGATGCCAGCTCCTTTCATTCAGTCAGTAGCTTCAATCATTTCTGGACGTTTTTCAATGGCAAAAATCAATGAATATTGTAAATGCACAAACAGTAATTTCTCCGCATTGCAAGGTGCAATTCTGAAATTTTTTGCTTTTTCCTGCTCCTCTTAGCATGATAAAGAAGATTCAAAGAGAGTGAGATGCCAGCTCCTTTCATTCAGTCAGTAGCTTCAAACATTTCTGGTATATGAATAACATGATGTTTTTCAATGGCAAAAATCAATGAATATTGTAAATGCACAAACAGTAATTTCTCCGCATTGAAAGGTGCAATTCTGAAATTTTTTGCTTTTTCCTGCTCCTCTTAGCATGATAAAGAAGATTCAAAGAGAGTGAGATGCCAGCTCCTTTCATTCAGTCAGTAGCTTCAATCATTTCTGGACGTTTTTCAATGGCAAAAATCAATGAATATTGTAAATGCACAAACAGTAATTTCTCCGCATTGCAAGGTGCAATTCTGAAATTTTTTGCTTTTTCCTGCTCCTCTTAGCATGATAAAGAAGATTCAAAGAGAGTGAGATGCCAGCTCCTTTCATTCAGTCAGTAGCTTCAATCATTTCTGGACGTTTTTCAATGGCAAAAATCAATGAATATTGTAAATGCACAAACAGTAATTTCTCCGCATTGCAAGGTGCAATTCTGAAATTTTTTGCTTTTTCCTGCTCCTCTTAGCAAGATAAACAAGTTTCAAAGAGAGTGAGATGCCAGCTCCTTTCATTCAGTCAGTAGCTTCAATCATTTCTGGACGTTTTTCAATGGCAAAAATCAATGAATATTGTAAATGCACAAACAGTAATTTCTCCGCATTGCAAGGTGCAATTCTGAAATTTTTTGCTTTTTCCTGCTCCTCTTAGCATGATAAAGAAGATTCAAAGAGAGTGAGATGCCAGCTCCTTTCATTCAGTCAGTAGCTTCAATCATTTCTGGACGTTTTTCAATGGCAAAAATCAATGAATATTGTAAATGCACAAACTAATTTCTCCGCATTGCAAGGTGCAATTCTGAAATTTTTTGCTTTTTGCTGCTCCTCTTAGCATGATAAAGAAGATTCAAAGAGAGTGAGATGCCAGCTCCTTTCATTCAGTCAGTAGCTTCAATCATTTCTGGACGTTTTTCAATGGCAAAAATCAATGAATATTGTAAATGCACAAACAGTAATTTCTCCGTATTGCAAGGTGCAATTCTGAAATTTTTTGCTTTTTCCTGCTCCTCTTAGCATGATAAAGAAGATTCAAAGAGAGTGAGATGCCAGCTCCTTTCATTCAGTCAGTAGCTTCAATCATTTCTGGACGTTTTTCAATGTCAAAAATCAATGAATATTGTAAATGCACAAACAGTAATTTCTCCGCATTGCAAGGTGCAATTCTGAAATTTTTTGCTTTTTCCTGCTCCTCTAAGCATGATAAAGAAGATTCAAAGAGAGTGAGATGCCAGCTCCTTTCATTCAGTCAGTAGCTTCAATCATTTCTGGACGTTTTTCAATGGCAAAAATCAATGAATATTGTAAATGCACAAAGAGTAATTTCTCCGCATTGCAAGGTGCAATTCTGAAATTTTTTGCTTTTTCCTGCTCCTCTTAGCATGATAAAGAAGATTCAAAGAGAGTGAGATGCCAGCTCCTTTCATTCAGTCAGTAGCTTCAAACATTTCTGGTATATGAATAACATGATGTTTTTCAATGGCAAAAATCAATGAATATTGTAAATGCACAAACAGTAATTTCTCCGCATTGCAAGGTGCAATTCTGAAATTTTTTGCTTTTTCCTGCTCTTCTTAGCATGATAAAGAAGATTCAAAGAGAGTGAGATGCCAGCTCCTTTCATTCAGTCAGTAGCTTCAATCATTTCTGGTATATGAATAACATGATGTTTTTCAATGGCAAAAATCAATGAATATTGTAAATGCACAAACAGTAATTTCTCCGCATTGCAAGGTGCAATTCTGAAATTTTTTGCTTTTTCCTGCTCCTCTAAGCATGATAAAGAAGATTCAAAGAGAGTGAGATGCCAGCTCCTTTCATTCAGTCAGTAGCTTCAATCATTTCTGGACGTTTTTCAATGTCAAAAATCAATGAATATTGTAAATGCACAAACAGTAATTTCTCCGCATTGCAAGGTGCAATTCTGAAATTTTTTGCTTTTTCCTGCTCCTCTAAGCATGATAAAGAAGATTCAAAGAGAGTGAGATGCCAGCTCCTTTCATTCAGTCAGTAGCTTCAATCATTTCTGGACGTTTTTCAATGGCAAAAATCAATGAATATTGTAAATGCACAAAGAGTAATTTCTCCGCATTGCAAGGTGCAATTCTGAAATTTTTTGCTTTTTCCTGCTCCTCTTAGCATGATAAAGAAGATTCAAAGAGAGTGAGATGCCAGCTCCTTTCATTCAGTCAGTAGCTTCAAACATTTCTGGTATATGAATAACATGATGTTTTTCAATGGCAAAAATCAATGAATATTGTAAATGCACAAACAGTAATTTCTCCGCATTGCAAGGTGCAATTCTGAAATTTTTTGCTTTTTCCTGCTCTTCTTAGCATGATAAAGAAGATTCAAAGAGAGTGAGATGCCAGCTCCTTTCATTTAGTCAGTAGCTTCAATCATTTCTGGTATATGAATAACATGATGTTTTTCAATGGCAAAAATCAATGAATATTGTAAATGCACAAACAGTAATTTCTCCGCATTGCAAGGTGCAATTCTGAATTTTTTTGCTTTTTCCTGCTCCTCTAAGCATGATAAAGAAGATTCAAAGAGAGTGAGATGCCAGCTCCTTTCATTCAGTCAGTAGCTTCAATCATTTCTGGACGTTTTTCAATGGCAAAAATCAATGAATATTGTAAATGCACAAACAGTAATTTCTCCGCATTGCAAGGTGCAATTCTGAAATTTTTTGCTTTTTCCTGCTCCTCTTAGCATGATAAAGAAGATTCAAAGAGAGTGAGATGCCAGCTCCTTTCATTCAGTCAGTAGCTTCAAACATTTCTGGTATATGAATAACATGATGTTTTTCAATGGCAAAAATCAATGAATATTGTAAATGCACAAACAGTAATTTCTCCGCATTGAAAGGTGCAATTCTGAAATTTTTTGCTTTTTCCTGCTCCTCTTAGCATGATAAAGAAGATTCAAAGAGAGTGAGATGCCAGCTCCTTTCATTCAGTCAGTAGCTTCAATCATTTCTGGACGTTTTTTAATGGCAAAAATCAATGAATATTGTAAATGCACAAACAGTAATTTCTACGCATTGCAAGGTGCAATTCTGAAATTTTTGGCTTTTTCCTGCTCCTCTTAGCATGATAAAGAAGATTCAAAGAGAGTGAGATGCCAGCTCCTTTCATTCAGTCAGTAGCTTCAATCATTTCTGGTATATGAATAACATGATGTTTTTCAATGGCAAAAATCAATGAATATTGTAAATGCACAAACAGTAATTTCTCCGCATTGCAAGGTGCAATTCTGAAATTTTTTGCTTTTTCCTGCTCCTCTAAGCATGATAAAGAAGATTCAAAGAGAGTGAGATGCCAGCTCCTTTCATTCAGTCAGTAGCTTCAATCATTTCTGGACGTTTTTCAATGGCAAAAATCAATGAATATTGTAAATGCACAAACAGTAATTTCTCCGCATTGCAAGGTGCAATTCTGAAATTTTTTGCTTTTTCCTGCTCCTCTTAGCATGATAAAGAAGATTCAAAGAGAGTGAGATGCCAGCTCCTTTCATTCAGTCAGTAGCTTCAAACATTTCTGGTATATGAATAACATGATGTTTTTCAATGGCAAAAATCAATGAATATTGTAAATGCACAAACAGTAATTTCTCCGCATTGAAAGGTGCAATTCTGAAATTTTTTGCTTTTTCCTGCTCCTCTTAGCATGATAAAGAAGATTCAAAGAGAGTGAGATGCCAGCTCCTTTCATTCAGTCAGTAGCTTCAATCATTTCTGGACGTTTTTCAATGGCAAAAATCAATGAATATTGTAAATGCACAAACAGTAATTTCTCCGCATTGCAAGGTGCAATTCTGAAATTTTTTGCTTTTTCCTGCTCCTCTTAGCATGATAAAGAAGATTCAAAGAGAGTGAGATGCCAGCTCCTTTCATTCAGTCAGTAGCTTCAATCATTTCTGGACGTTTTTCAATGGCAAAAATCAATGAATATTGTAAATGCACAAACAGTAATTTCTCCGCATTGCAAGGTGCAATTCTGAAATTTTTTGCTTTTTCCTGCTCCTCTTAGCAAGATAAACAAGTTTCAAAGAGAGTGAGATGCCAGCTCCTTTCATTCAGTCAGTAGCTTCAATCATTTCTGGACGTTTTTCAATGGCAAAAATCAATGAATATTGTAAATGCACAAACAGTAATTTCTCCGCATTGCAAGGTGCAATTCTGAAATTTTTTGCTTTTTCCTGCTCCTCTTAGCATGATAAAGAAGATTCAAAGAGAGTGAGATGCCAGCTCCTTTCATTCAGTCAGTAGCTTCAATCATTTCTGGACGTTTTTCAATGGCAAAAATCAATGAATATTGTAAATGCACAAACTAATTTCTCCGCATTGCAAGGTGCAATTCTGAAATTTTTTGCTTTTTGCTGCTCCTCTTAGCATGATAAAGAAGATTCAAAGAGAGTGAGATGCCAGCTCCTTTCATTCAGTCAGTAGCTTCAATCATTTCTGGACGTTTTTCAATGGCAAAAATCAATGAATATTGTAAATGCACAAACAGTAATTTCTCCGTATTGCAAGGTGCAATTCTGAAATTTTTTGCTTTTTCCTGCTCCTCTTAGCATGATAAAGAAGATTCAAAGAGAGTGAGATGCCAGCTCCTTTCATTCAGTCAGTAGCTTCAATCATTTCTGGACGTTTTTCAATGGCAAAAATCAATGAATATTGTAAATGCACAAACAGTAATTTCTCCGCATTGCAAGGTGCAATTCTGAAATTTTTTGCTTTTTCCTGCTCCTCTAAGCATGATAAAGAAGATTCAAAGAGAGTGAGATGCCAGCTCCTTTCATTCAGTCAGTAGCTTCAATCATTTCTGGACGTTTTTCAATGGCAAAAATCAATGAATATTGTAAATGCACAAAGAGTAATTTCTCCGCATTGCAAGGTGCAATTCTGAAATTTTTTGCTTTTTCCTGCTCCTCTTAGCATGATAAAGAAGATTCAAAGAGAGTGAGATGCCAGCTCCTTTCATTCAGTCAGTAGCTTCAAACATTTCTGGTATATGAATAACATGATGTTTTTCAATGGCAAAAATCAATGAATATTGTAAATGCACAAACAGTAATTTCTCCGCATTGCAAGGTGCAATTCTGAAATTTTTTGCTTTTTCCTGCTCTTCTTAGCATGATAAAGAAGATTCAAAGAGAGTGAGATGCCAGCTCCTTTCATTCAGTCAGTAGCTTCAATCATTTCTGGTATATGAATAACATGATGTTTTTCAATGGCAAAAATCAATGAATATTGTAAATGCACAAACAGTAATTTCTCCGCATTGCAAGGTGCAATTCTGAAATTTTTTGCTTTTTCCTGCTCCTCTAAGCATGATAAAGAAGATTCAAAGAGAGTGAGATGCCAGCTCCTTTCATTCAGTCAGTAGCTTCAATCATTTCTGGACGTTTTTCAATGTCAAAAATCAATGAATATTGTAAATGCACAAACAGTAATTTCTCCGCATTGCAAGGTGCAATTCTGAAATTTTTTGCTTTTTCCTGCTCCTCTAAGCATGATAAAGAAGATTCAAAGAGAGTGAGATGCCAGCTCCTTTCATTCAGTCAGTAGCTTCAATCATTTCTGGACGTTTTTCAATGGCAAAAATCAATGAATATTGTAAATGCACAAAGAGTAATTTCTCCGCATTGCAAGGTGCAATTCTGAAATTTTTTGCTTTTTCCTGCTCCTCTTAGCATGATAAAGAAGATTCAAAGAGAGTGAGATGCCAGCTCCTTTCATTCAGTCAGTAGCTTCAAACATTTCTGGTATATGAATAACATGATGTTTTTCAATGGCAAAAATCAATGAATATTGTAAATGCACAAACAGTAATTTCTCCGCATTGCAAGGTGCAATTCTGAAATTTTTTGCTTTTTCCTGCTCTTCTTAGCATGATAAAGAAGATTCAAAGAGAGTGAGATGCCAGCTCCTTTCATTCAGTCAGTAGCTTCAATCATTTCTGGTATATGAATAACATGATGTTTTTCAATGGCAAAAATCAATGAATATTGTAAATGCACAAACAGTAATTTCTCCGCATTGCAAGGTGCAATTCTGAATTTTTTTGCTTTTTCCTGCTCCTTTAAGCATGATAAAGAAGATTCAAAGAGAGTGAGATGCCAGCTCCTTTCATTCAGTCAGTAGCTTCAATCATTTCTGGACGTTTTTCAATGGCAAAAATCAATGAATATTGTAAATGCACAAACAGTAATTTCTCCGCATTGCAAGGTGCAATTCTGAAATTTTTTGCTTTTTCCTGCTCCTCTTAGCATGATAAAGAACATTCAAAGAGAGTGAGATGCCAGCTCCTTTCATTCAGTCAGTAGCTTCAAACATTTCTGGTATATGAATAACATGATGTTTTTCAATGGCAAAAATCAATGAATATTGTAAATGCACAAACAGTAATTTCTCCGCATTGAAAGGTGCAATTCTGAAATTTTTTGCTTTTTCCTGCTCCTCTTAGCATGATAAAGAAGATTCAAAGAGAGTGAGATGCCAGCTCCTTTCATTCAGTCAGTAGCTTCAATCATTTCTGGACATTTTTCAATGGCAAAAATCAATGAATATTGTAAATGCACAAACAGTAATTTCTCCGCATTGCAAGGTGCAATTCTGAAATTTTTTGCTTTTTCCTGCTCCTCTTAGCATGATAAAGAAGATTCAAAGAGAGTGAGATGCCAGCTCCTTTCATTCAGTCAGTAGCTTCAATCATTTCTGGACGTTTTTCAATGGCAAAAATCAATGAATATTGTAAATGCACAAACAGTAATTTCTCCGCATTGCAAGGTGCAATTCTGAAATTTTTTGCTTTTTTCTGCTCCTCTTAGCATGATAAAGAAGATTCAAAGAGAGTGAGATGCCAGCTCCTTTCATTCAGTCAGTAGCTTCAAACATTTCTGGTATATGAATAACATTATGTTTTTCAATGGCAAAAATCAATGAATATTGTAAATGCACAAACAGTAATTTCTCCGCATTGCAAGGTGCAATTCTGAAATTTTTTGCTTTTTCCTGCTCCTCTTAGCATGATAAAGAAGATTCAAAGAGAGTGAGATGCCAGCTCCTTTCATTCAGTCAGTAGCTTCAATCATTTCTGGACGTTTTTCAATGGCAAAAATCAATGAATATTGTAAATGCACAAACAGTAATTTCTCCGCATTGCAAGGTGCAATTCTGAAATTTTTTGCTTTTTCCTGCTCCTCTTAGCAAGATAAACAAGATTCAAAGAGAGTGAGATGCCAGCTCCTTTCATTCAGTCAGTAGCTTCAATCATTTCTGGACGTTTTTCAATGGCAAAAATCAATGAATATTGTAAATGCACAAACAGTAATTTCTCCGCATTGCAAGGTGCAATTCTGAAATTTTTTGCTTTTTCCTGCTCCTCTTAGCATGATAAAGAAGATTCAAAGAGAGTGAGATGCCAGCTCCTTTCATTCAGTCAGTAGCTTCAATCATTTCTGGACGTTTTTCAATGGCAAAAATCAATGAATATTGTAAATGCACAATCTAATTTCTCCGCATTGCAAGGTGCAATTCTGAAATTTTTTGCTTTTTGCTGCTCCTCTTAGCATGATAAAGAAGATTCAAAGAGAGTGAGATGCCAGCTCCTTTCATTCAGTCAGTAGCTTCAATCATTTCTGGACGTTTTTCAATGGCAAAAATCATTGAATATTGTAAATGCACAAACAGTAATTTCTCCGTATTGCAAGGTGCAATTCTGAAATTTTTTGCTTTTTCCTGCTCCTCTTAGCATGATAAAGAAGATTCAAAGAGAGTGAGATGCCAGCTCCTTTCATTCAGTCAGTAGCTTCAATCATTTCTGGACGTTTTTCAATGGCAAAAATCAATGAATATTGTAAATGCACAAACAGTAATTTCTCCGCATTGCAAGGTGCAATTCTGAAATTTTTTGCTTTTTCCTGCTCCTCTAAGCATGATAAAGAAGATTCAAAGAGAGTGAGATGCCAGCTCCTTTCATTCAGTCAGTAGCTTCAATCATTTCTGGACGTTTTTCAATGGCAAAAATCAATGAATATTGTAAATGCACAAACAGTAATTTCTCCGCATTGCAAGATGCAATTCTGAAATTTTTTGCTTTTTCCTGCTCCTCTTAGCATGATAAAGAAGATTCAAAGAGAGTGAGATGCCAGCTCCTTTCATTCAGTCAGTAGCTTCAAACATTTCTGGTATATGAATAACATGATGTTTTTCAATGGCAAAAATCAATGAATATTGTAAATGCACAAACAGTAATTTCTCCGCATTGCAAGGTGCAATTCTGAAATTTTTTGCTTTTTCCTGCTCCTCTTAGCATGATAAAGAAGATTCAAAGAGAGTGAGATGCCAGCTCCTTTCATTCAGTCAGTAGCTTCAATCATTTCTGGACGTTTTTCAATGGCAAAAATCAATGAATATTGTAAATGCACAAACAGTAATTTCTCCGCATTGCAAGGTGCAATTCTGAAATTTTTTGCTTTTTCCTGCTCCTCTTAGCATGATAAAGAAGATTCAAAGAGAGTGAGATGCCAGCTCCTTTCATTCAGTCAGTAGCTTCAAACATTTCTGGTATATGAATAACATGATGTTTTTCAATGGCAAAAATCAATGAATATTGTAAATGCACAAACAGTAATTTCTCCGCATTGCAAGGTGCAATTCTGAAATTTTTTGCTTTTTCCTGCTCCTCTAAGCATGATAAAGAAGATTCAAAGAGAGTGAGATGCCAGCTCCTTTCATTCAGTCAGTAGCTTCAATCATTTCTGGACGTTTTTCAATGGCAAAAATCAATGAATATTGTAAATGCACAAACAGTAATTTCTCCGCATTGCAAGGTGCAATTCTGAAATTTTTTGCTTTTTCCTGCTCCTCTTAGCATGATAAAGAAGATTCAAAGAGAGTGAGATGCCAGCTCCTTTCATTCAGTCAGTAGCTTCAAACATTTCTAGTATATGAATAACATGATGTTTTTCAATGGCAAAAATCAATGAATATTGTAAATGCACAAACAGTAATTTCTCCGCATTGCAAGGTGCAATTCTGAAATTTTTTGCTTTTTCCTGCTCCTCTTAGCATGATAAAGAAGATTCAAAGAGAGTGAGATGCCAGCTCCTTTCATTCAGTCAGTAGCTTCAATCATTTCTGGACGTTTTTCAATGGCAAAAATCAATGAATATTGTAAATGCACAAACAGTAATTTCAACGCATTGCAAGGAGCAATTCTGAATTTTTTTGCTTTTTCCTGCTCCTCTTAGCATGATAAAGAAGATTCAAAGAGAGTGAGATGCCAGCTCCTTTCATTCAGTCAGTAGCTTCAAACATTTCTGGTATATGAATAACATGATGTTTTTCAATGGCAAAAATCAATGAATATTGTAAATGCACAAACAGTAATTTCTCCGCATTGCAAGGTGCAATTTTGAAATTTTTTGCTTTTTCCTGCTCCTCTTAGCATGGTAAAGAAGATTCAAAGAGAGTGAGATGCCAGCTCCTTTCATTCAGTCAGTAGCTTCAATCATTTCTGGACGTTTTTCAATGGCAAAAATCAATGAATATTGTAAATGCACAAACAGTAATTTCTCCGCATTGCAAGGTGCAATTCTGAAATTTTTTGCTTTTTCCTGCTCCTCTTAGCATGATAAACAAGATTCAAAGAGAGTGAGATGCCAGCTCCTTTCATTCAGTCAGTAGCTTCAATCATTTCTGGATGTTTTTCAATGGCAAAAATCAATGAATATTGTAAATGCACAAACAGTAATTTCTCCGCATTGCAAGGTGCAATTCTGAAATTTTTTGCTTTTTTCTGCTCCTCTTAGCATGATAAAGAAGATTCAAAGAGAGTGAGATGCCAGCTCCTTTCATTCAGTCAGTAGCTTCAAACATTTCTGGTATATGAATAACATGATGTTTTTCTGAGATGCCAGCTCCTTTCATTCAGTCAGTAGCTTCAATCATTTCTGGACGTTTTTCAATGGCAAAAATCAATGAATATTGTAAATGCACAAACAGTAATTTCTCCGCATTGCAAGGTGCAATTCTGAAATTTTTTGCTTTTTCCTGCTCCTCTTAGCATGATAAAGAAGATTCAAAGAGAGTGAGATGCCAGCTCCTTTCATTCAGTCAGTAGCTTCAATCATTTCTGGTATATGAATAACATGATGTTTTTCAATGGCAAAAATCAATGAATATTGTAAATGCACAAACAGTAATTTCTCCCCATTGCAAGGTGCAATTCTGAAATTTTTTGCTTTTTCCTGCTCCTCTAAGCATGATAAAGAAGATTCAAAGAGAGTGAGATGCCAGCTCCTTTCATTCAGTCAGTAGCTTCAATCATTTCTGGACGTTTTTCAATGGCAAAAATCAATGAATATTGTAAATGCACAAACAGTAATTTCTCCGCATTGCAAGGTGCAATTCTGAAATTTTTTGCTTTTTCCTGCTCCTCTTAGCATGATAAAGAAGATTCAAAGAGAGTGAGATGCCAGCTCCTTTCATTCAGTCAGTAGCTTCAAACATTTCTGGTATATGAATAACATGATGTTTTTCAATGGCAAAAATCAATGAATATTGTAAATGCACAAACAGTAATTTCTCCGCATTGAAAGGTGCAATTCTGAAATTTTTTGCTTTTTCCTGCTCCTCTTAGCATGATAAAGAAGATTCAAAGAGAGTGAGATGCCAGCTCCTTTCATTCAGTCAGTAGCTTCAATCATTTCTGGACGTTTTTCAATGGCAAAAATCAATGAATATTGTAAATGCACAAACAGTAATTTCTCCGCATTGCAAGGTGCAATTCTGAAATTTTTTGCTTTTTCCTGCTCCTCTTAGCATGATAAAGAAGATTCAAAGAGAGTGAGATGCCAGCTCCTTTCATTCAGTCAGTAGCTTCAATCATTTCTGGACGTTTTTCAATGGCAAAAATCAATGAATATTGTAAATGCACAAACAGTAATTTCTCCGCATTGCAAGGTGCAATTCTGAAATTTTTTGCTTTTTCCTGCTCCTCTTAGCAAGATAAACAAGATTCAAAGAGAGTGAGATGCCAGCTCCTTTCATTCAGTCAGTAGCTTCAATCATTTCTGGACGTTTTTCAATGGCAAAAATCAATGAATATTGTAAATACACAAACAGTAATTTCTCCGCATTGCAAGGTGCAATTCTGAAATTTTTTGCTTTTTCCTGCTCCTCAGCATGATAAAGAAGATTCAAAGAGAGTGAGATGCCAGCTCCTTTCATTCAGTCAGTAGCTTCAATCATTTCTGGACGTTTTTCAATGGCAAAAATCAATGAATATTGTAAATGCACAAACTAATTTCTCCGCATTGCAAGGTGCAATTCTGAAATTTTTTGCTTTTTGCTGCTCCTCTTAGCATGATAAAGAAGATTCAAAGAGAGTGAGATGCCAGCTCCTTTCATTCAGTCAGTAGCTTCAATCATTTCTGGACGTTTTTCAATGGCAAAAATCAATGAATATTGTAAATGCACAAACAGTAATTTCTCCGTATTGCAAGGTGCAATTCTGAAATTTTTTGCTTTTTCCTGCTCCTCCTAGCATGATAAAGAAGATTCAAAGAGAGTGAGATGCCAGCTCCTTTCATTCAGTCAGTAGCTTCAATCATTTCTGGACGTTTTTCAATGGCAAAAATCAATGAATATTGTAAATGCACAAACAGTAATTTCTCCGCATTGCAAGGTGCAATTCTGAAATTTTTTGCTTTTTCCTGCTCCTCTAAGCATGATAAAGAAGATTCAAAGAGAGTGAGATGCCAGCTCCTTTCATTCAGTCAGTAGCTTCAATCATTTCTGGACGTTTTTCAATGGCAAAAATCAATGAATATTGTAAATGCACAAAGAGTAATTTCTCCGCATTGCAAGGTGCAATTCTGAAATTTTTTGCTTTTTCCTGCTCCTCTTAGCATGATAAAGAAGATTCAAAGAGAGTGAGATGCCAGCTCCTTTCATTCAGTCAGTAGCTTCAAACATTTCTGGTATATGAATAACATGATGTTTTTCAATGGCAAAAATCAATGAATATTGTAAATGCACAAACAGTAATTTCTCCGCATTGCAAGGTGCAATTCTGAAATTTTTTGCTTTTTCCTGCTCTTCTTAGCATGATAAAGAAGATTCAAAGAGAGTGAGATGCCAGCTACTTTCATTCAGTCAGTAGCTTCAATCATTTCTGGTATATGAATAACATGATGTTTTTCAATGGCAAAAATCAATGAATATTGTAAATGCACAAACAGTAATTTCTCCGCATTGCAAGGTGCAATTCTGAAATTTTTTGCTTTTTCCTGCTCCTCTAAGCATGATAAAGAAGATTCAAAGAGAGTGAGATGCCAGCTCCTTTCATTCAGTCAGTAGCTTCAATCATTTCTGGACGTTTTTCAATGGCAAAAATCAATGAATATTGTAAATGCACAAACAGTAATTTCTCCGCATTGCAAGGTGCAATTCTGAAATTTTTTGCTTTTTCCTGCTCCTCTTAGCATGATAAAGAAGATTCAAAGAGAGTGAGATGCCAGCTCCTTTCATTCAGTCAGTAGCTTCAAACATTTCTGGTATATGAATAACATGATGTTTTTCAATGGCAAAAATCAATGAATATTGTAAATGCACAAACAGTAATTTCTCCGCATTGAAAGGTGCAATTCTGAAATTTTTTGCTTTTTCCTGCTCCTCTTAGCATGATAAAGAAGATTCAAAGAGAGTGAGATGCCAGCTCCTTTCATTCAGTCAGTAGCTTCAATCATTTCTGGACGTTTTTCAATGGCAAAAATCAATGAATATTGTAAATGCACAAACAGTAATTTCTCCGCATTGCAAGGAGTAATTCTGAAATTTTTTGCTTTTTCCTGCTCCTCTTAGCATGATAAAGAAGATTCAAAGAGAGTGAGATGCCAGCTCCTTTCATTCAGTCAGTAGCTTCAATCATTTCTGGACGTTTTTCAATGGCAAAAATCAATGAATATTGTAAATGCACAAACAGTAATTTCTCCGCATTGCAAGGTGCAATTCTGAAATTTTTTGCTTTTTTCTGCTCCTCTTAGCATGATAAAGAAGATTCAAAGAGAGTGAGATGCCAGCTCCTTTCATTCAGTCAGTAGCTTCAAACATTTCTGGTATATGAATAACATGATGTTTTTCAATGGCAAAAATCAATGAATATTGTAAATGCACAAACAGTAATTTCTCCGCATTGCAAGGTGCAATTCTGAAATTTTTTGCTTTTTCCTGCTCCTCTTAGCATGATAAAGAAGATTCAAAGAGAGTGAGATGCCAGCTCCTTTCATTCAGTCAGTAGCTTCAATCATTTCTGGACGTTTTTCAATGGCAAAAATCAATGAATATTGTAAATGCACAAACAGTAATTTCTCCGCATTGCAAGGTGCAATTCTGAAATTTTTTGCTTTTTCCTGCTCCTCTTAGCAAGATAAACAAGATTCAAAGAGAGTGAGATGCCAGCTCCTTTCATTCAGTCAGTAGCTTCAATCATTTCTGGACGTTTTTCAATGGCAAAAATCAATGAATATTGTAAATGCACAAACAGTAATTTCTCCGCATTGCAAGGTGCAATTCTGAAATTTTTTGCTTTTTCTTGCTCCTCTTAGCATGATAAAGAAGATTCAAAGAGAGTGAGATGCCAGCTCCTTTCATTCAGTCAGTAGCTTCAATCATTTCTGGACGTTTTTCAATGGCAAAAATCAATGAATATTGTAAATGCACAAACTAATTTCTCCGCATTGCAAGGTGCAATTCTGAAATTTTTTGCTTTTTGCTGCTCCTCTTAGCATGATAAAGAAGATTCAAAGAGAGTGAGATGCCAGCTCCTTTCATTCAGTCAGTAGCTTCAATCATTTCTGGACGTTTTTCAATGGCAAAAATCAATGAATATTGTAAATGCACAAACAGTAATTTCTCCGCATTGCAAGGTGCAATTCTGAAATTTTTTGCTTTTTCCTGCTCCTCTAAGCATGATAAAGAAGATTCAAAGAGAGTGAGATGCCAGCTCCTTTCATTCAGTCAGTAGCTTCAATCATTTCTGGACGTTTTTCAATGGCAAAAATCAATGAATATTGTAAATGCACAAAGAGTAATTTCTCCGCATTGCAAGGTGCAATTCTGAAATTTTTTGCTTTTTCCTGCTCCTCTTAGCATGATAAAGAAGATTCAAAGAGAGTGAGATGCCAGCTCCTTTCATTCAGTCAGTAGCTTCAAACATTTCTGGTATATGAATAACATGATGTTTTTCAATGGCAAAAATCAATGAATATTGTAAATGCACAAACAGTAATTTCTCCGCATTGAAAGGTGCAATTCTGAAATTTTTTGCTTTTTCCTGCTCCTCTTAGCATGATAAAGAAGATTCAAAGAGAGTGAGATGCCAGCTCCTTTCATTCAGTCAGTAGCTTCAATCATTTCTGGACGTTTTTCAATGGCAAAAATCAATGAATATTGTAAATGCACAAACAGTAATTTCTCCGCATTGCAAGATGCAATTCTGAAATTTTTTGCTTTTTCCTGCTCCTCTTAGCATGATAAAGAAGATTCAAAGAGAGTGAGATGCCAGCTCCTTTCATTCAGTCAGTAGCTTCAATCATTTCTGGACGTTTTTCAATGGCAAAAATCAATGAATATTGTAAATGCACAAACAGTAATTTCTCCGCATTGCAAGGTGCAATTCTGAAATTTTTTGCTTTTTTCTGCTCCTCTTAGCATGATAAAGAAGATTCAAAGAGAGTGAGATGCCAGCTCCTTTCATTCAGTCAGTGGCTTCAAACATTTCTGGTATATGAATAACATGATGTTTTTCAATGGCAAAAATCAATGAATATTGTAAATGCACAAACAGTAATTTCTCCGCATTGCAAGGTGCAATTCTGAAATTTTTTGCTTTTTCCTGCTCCTCTTAGCATGATAAAGAAGATTCAAAGAGAGTGAGATGCCAGCTCCTTTCATTCAGTCAGTAGCTTCAATCATTTCTGGACGTTTTTCAATGGCAAAAATCAATGAATATTGTAAATGCACAAACAGTAATTTCTCCGCATTGCAAGGTGCAATTCTGAAATTTTTTGCTTTTTCCTGCTCCTCTTAGCAAGATAAACAAGATTCAAAGAGAGTGAGATGCCAGCTCCTTTCATTCAGTCAGTAGCTTCAATCATTTCTGGACGTTTTTCAATGGCAAAAATCAATGAATATTGTAAATGCACAAACAGTAATTTCTCCGCATTGCAAGGTGCAATTCTGAAATTTTTTGCTTTTTCCTGCTCCTCTTAGCATGATAAAGAAGATTCAAAGAGAGTGAGATGCCAGCTCCTTTCATTCAGTCAGTAGCTTCAATCATTTCTGGACGTTTTTCAATGGCAAAAATCAATGAATATTGTAAATGCACAAACTAATTTCTCCGCATTGCAAGGTGCAATTCTGAAATTTTTTGCTTTTTGCTGCTCCTCTTAGCATGATAAAGAAGATTCAAAGAGAGTGAGATGCCAGCTCCTTTCATTCAGTCAGTAGCTTCAATCATTTCTGGACGTTTTTCAATGGCAAAAATCATTGAATATTGTAAATGCACAAACAGTAATTTCTCCGTATTGCAAGGTGCAATTCTGAAATTTTTTGCTTTTTCCTGCTCCTCTTAGCATGATAAAGAAGATTCAAAGAGAGTGAGATGCCAGCTCCTTTCATTCAGTCAGTAGCTTCAATCATTTCTGGACGTTTTTCAATGGCAAAAATCAATGAATATTGTAAATGCACAAACAGTAATTTCTCCGCATTGCAAGGTGCAATTCTGAAATTTTTTGCTTTTTCCTGCTCCTCTAAGCATGATAAAGAAGATTCAAAGAGAGTGAGATGCCAGCTCCTTTCATTCAGTCAGTAGCTTCAATCATTTCTGGACGTTTTTCAATGGCAAAAATCAATGAATATTGTAAATGCACAAACAGTAATTTCTCCGCATTGCAAGATGCAATTCTGAAATTTTTTGCTTTTTCCTGCTCCTCTTAGCATGATAAAGAAGATTCAAAGAGAGTGAGATGCCAGCTCCTTTCATTCAGTCAGTAGCTTCAAACATTTCTGGTATATGAATAACATGATGTTTTTCAATGGCAAAAATCAATGAATATTGTAAATGCACAAACAGTAATTTCTCCGCATTGCAAGGTGCAATTCTGAAATTTTTTGCTTTTTCCTGCTCCTCTTAGCATGATAAAGAAGATTCAAAGAGAGTGAGATGCCAGCTCCTTTCATTCAGTCAGTAGCTTCAATCATTTCTGGACGTTTTTCAATGGCAAAAATCAATGAATATTGTAAATGCACAAACAGTAATTTCTCCGCATTGCAAGGTGCAATTCTGAAATTTTTTGCTTTTTCCTGCTCCTCTTAGCATGATAAAGAAGATTCAAAGAGAGTGAGATGCCAGCTCCTTTCATTCAGTCAGTAGCTTCAAACATTTCTGGTATATGAATAACATGATGTTTTTCAATGGCAAAAATCAATGAATATTGTAAATGCACAAACAGTAATTTCTCCGCATTGCAAGGTGCAATTCTGAAATTTTATGCTTTTTCCTGCTCCTCTAAGCATGATAAAGAAGATTCAAAGAGAGTGAGATGCCAGCTCCTTTCATTCAGTCAGTAGCTTCAATCATTTCTGGACGTTTTTCAATGGCAAAAATCAATGAATATTGTAAATGCACAAACAGTAATTTCTCCGCATTGCAAGGTGCAATTCTGAAATTTTTTGCTTTTTCCTGCTCCTCTTAGCATGATAAAGAAGATTCAAAGAGAGTGAGATGCCAGCTCCTTTCATTCAGTCAGTAGCTTCAAACATTTCTAGTATATGAATAACATGATGTTTTTCAATGGCAAAAATCAATGAATATTGTAAATGCACAAACAGTAATTTCTCCGCATTGCAAGGTGCAGTTCTGAAATTTTTTGCTTTTTCCTGCTCCTCTTAGCATGATAAAGAAGATTCAAAGAGAGTGAGATGCCAGCTCCTTTCATTCAGTCAGTAGCTTCAATCATTTCTGGACGTTTTTCAATGGCAAAAATCAATGAATATTGTAAATGCACAAACAGTAATTTCAACGCATTGCAAGGAGCAATTCTGAATTTTTTTGCTTTTTCCTGCTCCTCTTAGCATGATAAAGAAGATTCAAAGAGAGTGAGATGCCAGCTCCTTTCATTCAGTCAGTAGCTTCAAACATTTCTGGTATATGAATAACATGATGTTTTTCAATGGCAAAAATCAATGAATATTGTAAATGCACAAACAGTAATTTCTCCGCATTGCAAGGTGCAATTTTGAAATTTTTTGCTTTTTCCTGCTCCTCTTAGCATGGTAAAGAAGATTCAAAGAGAGTGAGATGCCAGCTCCTTTCATTCAGTCAGTAGCTTCAATCATTTCTGGACGTTTTTCAATGGCAAAAATCAATGAATATTGTAAATGCACAAACAGTAATTTCTCCGCATTGCAAGGTGCAATTCTGAAATTTTTTGCTTTTTCCTGCTCCTCTTAGCATGATAAAGAAGATTCAAAGAGAGTGAGATGCCAGCTCCTTTCATTCAGTCAGTAGCTTCAATCATTTCTGGACGTTTTTCAATGGCAAAAATCAATGAATATTGTAAATGCACAAACAGTAATTTCTCCGCATTGCAAGGTGCAATTCTGAAATTTTTTGCTTTTTCCTGCTCCTCTTAGCATGATAAAGAAGATTCAAAGAGAGTGAGATGCCAGCTCCTTTCATTCAGTCAGTAGCTTCAAACATTTCTGGTATATGAATAACATGATGTTTTTCAATGGCAAAAATCAATGAATATTGTAAATGCACAAACAGTAATTTCTCCGCATTGCAAGGTGCAATTCTGAAATTTTTTGCTTTTTCCTGCTCCTCTAAGCATGATAAAGAAGATTCAAAGAGAGTGAGATGCCAGCTCCTTTGATTCAGTCAGTAGCTTCAATCATTTCTGGACGTTTTTCAATGGCAAAAATCAATGAATATTGTAAATGCACAAACAGTAATTTCTCCGCATTGCAAGGTGCAATTCTGAAATTTTTTGCTTTTTCCTGCTCCTCTTAGCATGATAAAGAAGATTCAAAGAGAGTGAGATGCCAGCTCCTTTCATTCAGTCAGTAGCTTCAAACATTTCTAGTATATGAATAACATGATGTTTTTCAATGGCAAAAATCAATGAATATTGTAAATGCACAAACAGTAATTTCTCCGCATTGCAAGGTGCAATTCTGAAATTTTTTGCTTTTTCCTGCTCCTCTTAGCATGATAAAGAAGATTCAAAGAGAGTGAGATGCCAGCTCCTTTCATTCAGTCAGTAGCTTCAATCATTTCTGGACGTTTTTCAATGGCAAAAATCAATGAATATTGTAAATGCACAAACAGTAATTTCAACGCATTGCAAGGAGCAATTCTGAATTTTTTTGCTTTTTCCTGCTCCTCTTAGCATGATAAAGAAGATTCAAAGAGAGTGAGATGGCAGCTCCTTTCATTCAGTCAGTAGCTTCAAACATTTCTGGTATATGAATAACATGATGTTTTTCAATGGCAAAAATCAATGAATATTGTAAATGCACAAACAGTAATTTCTCCGCATTGCAAGGTGCAATTTTGAAATTTTTTGCTTTTTCCTGCTCCTCTTAGCATGGTAAAGAAGATTCAAAGAGAGTGAGATGCCAGCTCCTTTCATTCAGTCAGTAGCTTCAATCATTTCTGGACGTTTTTCAATGGCAAAAATCAATGAATATTGTAAATGCACAAACAGTAATTTCTCCGCATTGCAAGGTGCAATTCTGAAATTTTTTGCTTTTTCCTGCTCCTCTTAGCATGATAAACAAGATTCAAAGAGAGTGAGATGCCAGCTCCTTTCATTCAGTCAGTAGCTTCAATCATTTCTGGATGTTTTTCAATGGCAAAAATCAATGAATATTGTAAATGCACAAACAGTAATTTCTCCGCATTGCAAGGTGCAATTCTGAAATTTTTTGCTTTTTTCTGCTCCTCTTAGCATGATAAAGAAGATTCAAAGAGAGTGAGATGCCAGCTCCTTTCATTCAGTCAGTAGCTTCAAACATTTCTGGTATATGAATAACATGATGTTTTTCTGAGATGCCAGCTCCTTTCATTCAGTCAGTAGCTTCAATCATTTCTGGACGTTTTTCAATGGCAAAAATCAATGAATATTGTAAATGCACAAACAGTAATTTCTCCGCATTGCAAGGTGCAATTCTGAAATTTTTTGCTTTTTCCTGCTCCTCTTAGCATGATAAAGAAGATTCAAAGAGAGTGAGATGCCAGCTCCTTTCATTCAGTCAGTAGCTTCAATCATTTCTGGTATATGAATAACATGATGTTTTTCAATGGCAAAAATCAATGAATATTTTAAATGCACAAACAGTAATTTCTCCGCATTGCAAGGTGCAATTCTGAAATTTTTTGCTTTTTCCTGCTCCTCTTAGCATGATAAAGAAGATTCAAAGAGAGTGAGATGCCAGCTCCTTTCATTCAGTCAGTAGCTTCAAACATTTCTAGTATATGAATAACATGATGTTTTTCAATGGCAAAAATCAATGAATATTGTAAATGCACAAACAGTAATTTCTCCGCATTGCAAGGTGCAATTCTGAAATTTTTTGCTTTTTCCTGCTCCTCTTAGCATGATAAAGAAGATTCAAAGAGAGTGAGATGCCAGCTCCTTTCATTCAGTCAGTAGCTTCAATCATTTCTGGACGTTTTTCAATGGCAAAAATCAATGAATATTGTAAATGCACAAACAGTAATTTCAACGCATTGCAAGGAGCAATTCTGAATTTTTTTGCTTTTTCCTGCTCCTCTTAGCATGATAAAGAAGATTCAAAGAGAGTGAGATGCCAGCTCCTTTCATTCAGTCAGTAGCTTCAAACATTTCTGGTATATGAATAACATGATGTTTTTCAATGGCAAAAATCAATGAATATTGTAAATGCACAAACAGTAATTTCTCCGCATTGCAAGGTGCAATTTTGAAATTTTTTGCTTTTTCCTGCTCCTCTTAGCATGGTAAAGAAGATTCAAAGAGAGTGAGATGCCAGCTCCTTTCATTCAGTCAGTAGCTTCAATCATTTCTGGACGTTTTTCAATGGCAAAAATCAATGAATATTGTAAATGCACAAACAGTAATTTCTCCGCATTGCAAGGTGCAATTCTGAAATTTTTTGCTTTTTCCTGCTCCTCTTAGCATGATAAACAAGATTCAAAGAGAGTGAGATGCCAGCTCCTTTCATTCAGTCAGTAGCTTCAATCATTTCTGGATGTTTTTCAATGGCAAAAATCAATGAATATTGTAAATGCACAAACAGTAATTTCTCCGCATTGCAAGGTGCAATTCTGAAATTTTTTGCTTTTTTCTGCTCCTCTTAGCATGATAAAGAAGATTCAAAGAGAGTGAGATGCCAGCTCCTTTCATTCAGTCAGTAGCTTCAAACATTTCTGGTATATGAATAACATGATGTTTTTCTGAGATGCCAGCTCCTTTCATTCAGTCAGTAGCTTCAATCATTTCTGGACGTTTTTCAATGGCAAAAATCAATGAATATTGTAAATGCACAAACAGTAATTTCTCCGCATTGCAAGGTGCAATTCTGAAATTTTTTGCTTTTTCCTGCTCCTCTTAGCATGATAAAGAAGATTCAAAGAGAGTGAGATGCCAGCTCCTTTCATTCAGTCAGTAGCTTCAATCATTTCTGGTATATGAATAACATGATGTTTTTCAATGGCAAAAATCAATGAATATTGTAAATGCACAAACAGTAATTTCTCCCCATTGCAAGGTGCAATTCTGAAATTTTTTGCTTTTTCCTGCTCCTCTAAGCATGATAAAGAAGATTCAAAGAGAGTGAGATGCCAGCTCCTTTCATTCAGTCAGTAGCTTCAATCATTTCTGGACGTTTTTCAATGGCAAAAATCAATGAATATTGTAAATGCACAAACAGTAATTTCTCCGCATTGCAAGGTGCAATTCTGAAATTTTTTGCTTTTTCCTGCTCCTCTTAGCATGATAAAGAAGATTCAAAGAGAGTGAGATGCCAGCTCCTTTCATTCAGTCAGTAGCTTCAAACATTTCTGGTATATGAATAACATGATGTTTTTCAATGGCAAAAATCAATGAATATTGTAAATGCACAAACAGTAATTTCTCCGCATTGAAAGGTGCAATTCTGAAATTTTTTGCTTTTTCCTGCTCCTCTTAGCATGATAAAGAAGATTCAAAGAGAGTGAGATGCCAGCTCCTTTCATTCAGTCAGTAGCTTCAATCATTTCTGGACGTTTTTCAATGGCAAAAATCAATGAATATTGTAAATGCACAAACAGTAATTTCTCCGCATTGCAAGGTGCAATTCTGAAATTTTTTGCTTTTTCCTGCTCCTCTTAGCATGATAAAGAAGATTCAAAGAGAGTGAGATGCCAGCTCCTTTCATTCAGTCAGTAGCTTCAATTATTTCTGGACGTTTTTCAATGGCAAAAATCAATGAATATTGTAAATGCACAAACAGTAATTTCTCCGCATTGCAAGGTGCAATTCTGAAATTTTTTGCTTTTTCCTGCTCCTCTTAGCAAGATAAACAAGATTCAAAGAGAGTGAGATGCCAGCTCCTTTCATTCAGTCAGTAGCTTCAATCATTTCTGGACGTTTTTCAATGGCAAAAATCAATGAATATTGTAAATACACAAACAGTAAATTCTCCGCATTGCAAGGTGCAATTCTGAAATTTTTTGCTTTTTCCTGCTCCTCTTAGCATGATAAAGTAGATTCAAAGAGAGTGAGATGCCAGCTCCTTTCATTCAGTCAGTAGCTTCAATCATTTCTGGACGTTTTTCAATGGCAAAAATCAATGAATATTGTAAATGCACAAACTAATTTCTCCGCATTGCAAGGTGCAATTCTGAAATTTTTTGCTTTTTGCTGCTCCTCTTAGCATGATAAAGAAGATTCAAAGAGAGTGAGATGCCAGCTCCTTTCATTCAGTCAGTAGCTTCAATCATTTCTGGACGTTTTTCAATGGCAAAAATCAATGAATATTGTAAATGCACAAACAGTAATTTCTCCGTATTGCAAGGTGCAATTCTGAAATTTTTTGCTTTTTCCTGCTCCTCTTAGCATGATAAAGAAGATTCAAAGAGAGTGAGATGCCAGCTCCTTTCATTCAGTCAGTAGCTTCAATCATTTCTGGACGTTTTTCAATGGCAAAAATCAATGAATATTGTAAATGCACAAACAGTAATTTCTCCGCATTGCAAGGTGCAATTCTGAAATTTTTTGCTTTTTCCTGCTCCTCTAAGCATGATAAAGAAGATTCAAAGAGAGTGAGATGCCAGCTCCTTTCATTCAGTCAGTAGCTTCAATCATTTCTGGACGTTTTTCAATGGCAAAAATCAATGAATATTGTAAATGCACAAAGAGTAATTTCTCCACATTGCAAGGTGCAATTCTGAAATTTTTTGCTTTTTCCTGCTCCTCTTAGCATGATAAAGAAGATTCAAAGAGAGTGAGATGCCAGCTCCTTTCATTCAGTCAGTAGCTTCAAACATTTCTGGTATATGAATAACATGATGTTTTTCAATGGCAAAAATCAATGAATATTGTAAATGCACAAACAGTAATTTCTCCGCATTGCAAGGTGCAATTCTGAAATTTTTTTGCTTTTTCCTGCTCTTCTTAGCATGATAAAGAAGATTCAAAGAGAGTGAGATGCCAGCTCCTTTCATTCAGTCAGTAGCTTCAATCATTTCTGGTATATGAATAACATGATGTTTTTCAATGGCAAAAATCAATGAATATTGTAAATGCACAAACAGTAATTTCTCCGCATTGCAAGGTGCAATTCTGAAATTTTTTGCTTTTTCCTGCTCCTCTAAGCATGATAAAGAAGATTCAAAGAGAGTGAGATGCCAGCTCCTTTCATTCAGTCAGTAGCTTCAATCATTTCTGGACGTTTTTCAATGGCAAAAATCAATGAATATTGTAAATGCACAAACAGTAATTTCTCCGCATTGCAAGGTGCAATTCTGAAATTTTTTGCTTTTTCCTGCTCCTCTTAGCATGATAAAGAAGATTCAAAGAGAGTGAGATGCCAGCTCCTTTCATTCAGTCAGTAGCTTCAAACATTTCTGGTATATGAATAACATGATGTTTTTCAATGGCAAAAATCAATGAATATTGTAAATGCACAAACAGTAATTTCTCCGCATTGAAAGGTGCAATTCTGAAATTTTTTACTTTTTCCTGCTCCTCTTAGCATGATAAAGAAGATTCAAAGAGAGTGAGATGCCAGCTCCTTTCATTCAGTCAGTAGCTTCAATCATTTCTGGACGTTTTTCAATGGCAAAAATCAATGAATATTGTAAATGCACAAACAGTAATTTCTCCGCATTGCAAGGTGCAATTCTGAAATTTTTTGCTTTTTCCTGCTCCTCTTAGCATGATAAAGAAGATTCAAAGAGAGTGAGATGCCAGCTCCTTTCATTCAGTCAGTAGCTTCAATCATTTCTGGACGTTTTTCAATGGCAAAAATCAATGAATATTGTAAATGCACAAACAGTAATTTCTCCGCATTGCAAGGTGCAATTCTGAAATTTTTTGCTTTTTTCTGCTCCTCTTAGCATGATAAAGAAGATTCAAAGAGAGTGAGATGCCAGCTCCTTTCATTCAGTCAGTAGCTTCAAACATTTCTGGTATATGAATAACATGATGTTTTTCAATGGCAAAAATCAATGAATATTGTAAATGCACAAACAGTAATTTCTCCGCATTGCAAGGTGCAATTCTGAAATTTTTTGCTTTTTCCTGCTCCTCTTAGCATGATAAAGAAGATTCAAAGAGAGTGAGATGCCAGCTCCTTTCATTCAGTCAGTAGCTTCAATCATTTCTGGACGTTTTTCAATGGCAAAAATCAATGAATATTGTAAATGCACAAACAGTAATTTCTCCGCATTGCAAGGTGCAATTCTGAAATTTTTTGCTTTTTCCTGCTCCTCTTAGCAAGATAAACAAGATTCAAAGAGAGTGAGATGCCAGCTCCTTTCATTCAGTCAGTAGCTTCAATCATTTCTGGACGTTTTTCAATGGCAAAAATCAATGAATATTGTAAATGCACAAACAGTAATTTCTCCGCATTGCAAGGTGCAATTCTGAAATTTTTTGCTTTTTCCTGCTCCTCTTAGCATGATAAAGAAGATTCAAAGAGAGTGAGATGCCAGCTCCTTTCATTCAGTCAGTAGCTTCAATCATTTCTGGACGTTTTTCAATGGCAAAAATCAATGAATATTGTAAATGCACAAACTAATTTCTCCGCATTGCAAGGTGCAATTCTGAAATTTTTTGCTTTTTGCTGCTCCTCTTAGCATGATAAAGAAGATTCAAAGAGAGTGAGATGCCAGCTCCTTTCATTCAGTCAGTAGCTTCAATCATTTCTGGACGTTTTTCAATGGCAAAAATCAATGAATATTGTAAATGCACAAACAGTAATTTCTCCGTATTGCAAGGTGCAATTCTGAAATTTTTTGCTTTTTCCTGCTCCTCTTAGCATGATAAAGAAGATTCAAAGAGAGTGAGATGCCAGCTCCTTTCATTCAGTCAGTAGCTTCAATCATTTCTGGACGTTTTTCAATGGCAAAAATCAATGAATATTGTAAATGCACAAACAGTAATTTCTCCGCATTGCAAGGTGCAATTCTGAAATTTTTTGCTTTTTCCTGCTCCTCTAAGCATGATAAAGAAGATTCAAAGAGAGTGAGATGCCAGCTCCTTTCATTCAGTCAGTAGCTTCAATCATTTCTGGACGTTTTTCAATGGCAAAAATCAATGAATATTGTAAATGCACAAAGAGTAATTTCTCCGCATTGCAAGGTGCAATTCTGAAATTTTTTGCTTTTTCCTGCTCCTCTTAGCATGATAAAGAAGATTCAAAGAGAGTGAGATGCCAGCTCCTTTCATTCAGTCAGTAGCTTCAAACATTTCTGGTATATGAATAACATGATGTTTTTCAATGGCAAAACTCAATGAATATTGTAAATGCACAAACAGTAATTTCTCCGCATTGCAAGGTGCAATTCTGAAATTTTTTGCTTTTTCCTGCTCTTCTTAGCATGATAAAGAAGATTCAAAGAGAGTGAGATGCCAGCTCCTTTCATTCAGTCAGTAGCTTCAATCATTTCTGGTATATGAATAACATGATGTTTTTCAATGGCAAAAATCAATGAATATTGTAAATGCACAAACAGTAATTTCTCCGCATTGCAAGGTGCAATTCTGAAATTTTTTGCTTTTTCCTGCTCCTCTAAGCAAGATAAACAAGATTCAAAGAGAGTGAGATGCCAGCTCCTTTCATTCAGTCAGTAGCTTCAATCATTTCTGGACGTTTTTCAATGGCAAAAATCAATGAATATTGTAAATGCACAAACAGTAATTTCTCCGCATTGCAAGGTGCAATTCTGAAATTTTTTGCTTTTTCCTGCTCCTCTTAGCATGATAAAGAAGATTCAAAGAGAGTGAGATGCCAGCTCCTTTCATTCAGTCAGTAGCTTCAATCATTTCTGGACGTTTTTCAATGGCAAAAATCAATGAATATTGTAAATGCACAAACTAATTTCTCCGCATTGCAAGGTGCAATTCTGAAATTTTTTGCTTTTTGCTGCTCCTCTTAGCATGATAAAGAAGATTCAAAGAGAGTGAGATGCCAGCTCCTTTCATTCAGTCAGTAGCTTCAATCATTTCTGGACGTTTTTCAATGGCAAAAATCAATGAATATTGTAAATGCACAAACAGTAATTTCTCCGTATTGCAAGGTGCAATTCTGAAATTTTTTGCTTTTTCCTGCTCCTCTTAGCATGATAAAGAAGATTCAAAGAGAGTGAGATGCCAGCTCCTTTCATTCAGTCAGTAGCTTCAATCATTTCTGGACGTTTTTCAATGGCAAAAATCAATGAATATTGTAAATGCACAAACAGTAATTTCTCCGCATTGCAAGGTGCAATTCTGAAATTTTTTGCTTTTTCCTGCTCCTCTAAGCATGATAAAGAAGATTCAAAGAGAGTGAGATGCCAGCTCCTTTCATTCAGTCAGTAGCTTCAATCATTTCTGGACGTTTTTCAATGGCAAAAATCAATGAATATTGTAAATGCACAAAGAGTAATTTCTCCGCATTGCAAGGTGCAATTCTGAAATTTTTTGCTTTTTCCTGCTCCTCTTAGCATGATAAAGAAGATTCAAAGAGAGTGAGATGCCAGCTCCTTTCATTCAGTCAGTAGCTTCAAACATTTCTGGTATATGAATAACATGATGTTTTTCAATGGCAAAACTCAATGAATATTGTAAATGCACAAACAGTAATTTCTCCGCATTGCAAGGTGCAATTCTGAAATTTTTTGCTTTTTCCTGCTCTTCTTAGCATGATAAAGAAGATTCAAAGAGAGTGAGATGCCAGCTCCTTTCAT
Source organism: Phyllobates terribilis (assembly GCF_046119375.1). Lineage (NCBI taxonomy): Eukaryota > Metazoa > Chordata > Amphibia > Anura > Dendrobatidae > Phyllobates > Phyllobates terribilis. The sequence goes on from NW_027363368.1 coordinate 921,184, forward strand.
TCAGTCAGTAGCTTCAATCATTTCTGGTATATGAATAACATGATGTTTTTCAATGGCAAAAATCAATGAATATTGTAAATGCACAAACAGTAATTTCTCCGCATTGCAAGGTGCAATTCTGAAATTTTTTGCTTTTTCCTGCTCCTCTAAGCATGATAAAGAAGATTCAAAGAGAGTGAGATGCCAGCTCCTTTCATTCAGTCAGTAGCTTCAATCATTTCTGGACGTTTTTCAATGGCAAAAATCAATGAATATTGTAAATGCACAAACAGTAATTTCTCCGCATTGCAAGGTGCAATTCTGAAATTTTTTGCTTTTTCCTGCTCCTCTTAGCATGATAAAGAAGATTCAAAGAGAGTGAGATGCCAGCTCCTTTCATTCAGTCAGTAGCTTCAATCATTTCTGGTATATGAATAACATGATGTTTTTCAATGGCAAAAATCAATGAATATTGTAAATGCACAAACAGTAATTTCTCCGCATTGCAAGGTGCAATTCTGAAATTTTTTGCTTTTTCCTGCTCCTCTAAGCATGATAAAGAAGATTCAAAGAGAGTGAGATGCCAGCTCCTTTCATTCAGTCAGTAGCTTCAATCATTTCTGGACGTTTTTCAATGGCAAAAATCAATGAATATTGTAAATGCACAAACAGTAATTTCTCCGCATTGCAAGGTGCAATTCTGAAATTTTTTGCTTTTTCCTGCTCCTCTTAGCATGATAAAGAAGATTCAAAGAGAGTGAGATGCCAGCTCCTTTCATTCAGTCAGTAGCTTCAATCATTTCTGGACGTTTTTCAATGGCAAAAATCAATGAATATTGTAAATGCACAAACAGTAATTTCTCTGCATTGCAAGGTGCAATTCTGAAATTTTTTACTTTTTCCTGCTCCTCTTAGCAAGATAAACAAGATTCAAAGAGAGTGAGATGCCAGCTCCTTTCATTCAGTCAGTAGCTTCAATCATTTCTGGACGTTTTTCAATGGCAAAAATCAATGAATATTGTAAATGCACAAACAGTAATTTCTCCGCATTGCAAGGTGCAATTCTGAAATTTTTTGCTTTTTCCTGCTCCTCTTAGCATGATAAAGAAGATTCAAAGAGAGTGAGATGCCAGCTCCTTTCATTCAGTCAGTAGCTTCAATCATTTCTGGACGTTTTTCAATGGCAAAAATCAATGAATATTGTAAATGCACAAACTAATTTCTCCGCATTGCAAGGTGCAATTCTGAAATTTTTTGCTTTTTGCTGCTCCTCTTAGCATGATAAAGAAGATTCAAAGAGAGTGAGATGCCAGCTCCTTTCATTCAGTCAGTAGCTTCAATCATTTCTGGACGTTTTTCAATGGCAAAAATCAATGAATATTGTAAATGCACAAACAGTAATTTCTCCGTATTGCAAGGTGCAATTCTGAAATTTTTTGCTTTTTCCTGCTCCTCTTAGCATGATAAAGAAGATTCAAAGAGAGTGAGATGCCAGCTCCTTTCATTCAGTCAGTAGCTTCAATCATTTCTGGACGTTTTTCAATGGCAAAAATCAATGAATATTGTAAATGCACAAACAGTAATTTCTCCGCATTGCAAGGTGCAATTCTGAAATTTTTTGCTTTTTCCTGCTCCTCTAAGCATGATAAAGAAGATTCAAAGAGAGTGAGATGCCAGCTCCTTTCATTCAGTCAGTAGCTTCAATCATTTCTGGACGTTTTTCAATGGCAAAAATCAATGAATATTGTAAATGCACAAAGAGTAATTTCTCCGCATTGCAAGGTGCAATTCTGAAATTTTTTGCTTTTTCCTGCTCCTCTTAGCATGATAAAGAAGATTCAAAGAGAGTGAGATGCCAGCTCCTTTCATTCAGTCAGTAGCTTCAAACATTTCTGGTATATGAATAACATGATGTTTTTCAATGGCAAAAATCAATGAATATTGTAAATGCACAAACAGTAATTTCTCCGCATTGCAAGGTGCAATTCTGAAATTTTTTGCTTTTTCCTGCTCTTCTTAGCATGATAAAGAAGATTCAAAGAGAGTGAGATGCCAGCTCCTTTCATTCAGTCAGTAGCTTCAATCATTTCTGGTATATGAATAACATGATGTTTTTCAATGGCAAAAATCAATGAATATTGTAAATGCACAAACAGTAATTTCTCCGCATTGCAAGGTGCAATTCTGAAATTTTTTGCTTTTTCCTGCTCCTCTAAGCATGATAAAGAAGATTCAAAGAGAGTGAGATGCCAGCTCCTTTCATTCAGTCAGTAGCTTCAATCATTTCTGGACGTTTTTCAATGTCAAAAATCAATGAATATTGTAAATGCACAAACAGTAATTTCTCCGCATTGCAAGGTGCAATTCTGAAATTTTTTGCTTTTTCCTGCTCCTCTTAGCATGATAAAGAAGATTCAAAGAGAGTGAGATGCCAGCTCCTTTCATTCAGTCAGTAGCTTCAATCATTTCTGGTATATGAATAACATGATGTTTTTCAATGGCAAAAATCAATGAATATTGTAAATGCACAAACAGTAATTTCTCCGCATTGCAAGGTGCAATTCTGAAATTTTTTGCTTTTTCCTGCTCCTCTAAACATGATAAAGAAGATTCAAAGAGAGTGAGATGCCAGCTCCTTTCATTCAGTCAGTAGCTTCAATCATTTCTGGACGTTTTTCAATGGCAAAAATCAATGAATATTGTAAATGCACAAACAGTAATTTCTCCGCATTGCAAGGTGCAATTCTGAAATTTTTTGCTTTTTCCTGCTCCTCTTAGCATGATAAAGAAGATTCAAAGAGAGTGAGATGCCAGCTCCTTTCATTCAGTCAGTAGCTTCAATCATTTCTGGACGTTTTTCAATGGCAAAAATCAATGAATATTGTAAATGCACAAACTAATTTCTCCGCATTGCAAGGTGCAATTCTGAAATTTTTTGCTTTTTGCTGCTCCTCTTAGCATGATAAAGAAGATTCAAAGAGAGTGAGATGCCAGCTCCTTTCATTCAGTCAGTAGCTTCAATCATTTCTGGACGTTTTTCAATGGCAAAAATCAATGAATATTGTAAATGCACAAACAGTAATTTCTCCGCATTGCAAGGTGCAATTCTGAAATTTTTTGCTTTTTCCTGCTCCTCTTAGCATGATAAAGAAGATTCAAAGAGAGTGAGATGCCAGCTCCTTTCATTCAGTCAGTAGCTTCAATCATTTCTGGACGTTTTTCAATGGCAAAAATCAATGAATATTGTAAATGCACAAACAGTAATTTCTCCGCATTGCAAGGTGCAATTCTGAAATTTTTTGCTTTTTTCTGCTCCTCTTAGCATGATAAAGAAGATTCAAAGAGAGTGAGATGCCAGCTCCTTTCATTCAGTCAGTAGCTTCAAACATTTCTGGTATATGAATAACATGATGTTTTTCAATGGCAAAAATCAATGAATATTGTAAATGCACAAACAGTAATTTCTCCGCATTGCAAGGTGCAATTCTGAAATTTTTTGCTTTTTCCTGCTCCTCTTAGCATGATAAAGAAGATTCAAAGAGAGTGAGATGCCAGCTCCTTTCATTCAGTCAGTAGCTTCAATCATTTCTGGACGTTTTTCAATGGCAAAAATCAATGAATATTGTAAATGCACAAACAGTAATTTCTCCGCATTGCAAGGTGCAATTCTGAAATTTTTTGCTTTTTCCTGCTCCTCTTAGCATGATAAAGAAGATTCAAAGAGAGTGAGATGCCAGCTCCTTTCATTCAGTCAGTAGCTTCAAACATTTCTGGTATATGAATAACATGATGTTTTTCAATGGCAAAAATCAATGAATATTGTAAATGCACAAACAGTAATTTCTCCGCATTGAAAGGTGCAATTCTGAAATTTTTTGCTTTTTCCTGCTCCTCTTAGCATGATAAAGAAGATTCAAAGAGAGTGAGATGCCAGCTCCTTTCATTCAGTCAGTAGCTTCAATCATTTCTGGACGTTTTTCAATGGCAAAAATCAATGAATATTGTAAATGCACAAACAGTAATTTCTCCGCATTGCAAGGTGCAATTCTGAAATTTTTTGCTTTTTCCTGCTCCTCTTAGCATGATAAAGAAGATTCAAAGAGAGTGAGATGCCAGCTCCTTTCATTCAGTCAGTAGCTTCAATCATTTCTGGACGTTTTTCAATGGCAAAAATCAATGAATATTGTAAATGCACAAACAGTAATTTCTCCGCATTGCAAGGTGCAATTCTGAAATTTTTTGCTTTTTCCTGCTCCTCTTAGCAAGATAAACAAGATTCAAAGAGAGTGAGATGCCAGCTCCTTTCATTCAGTCAGTAGCTTCAATCATTTCTGGACGTTTTTCAATGGCAAAAATCAATGAATATTGTAAATGCACAAACAGTAATTTCTCCGCATTGCAAGGTGCAATTCTGAAATTTTTTGCTTTTTCCTGCTCCTCTTAGCATGATAAAGAAGATTCAAAGAGAGTGAGATGCCAGCTCCTTTCATTCAGTCAGTAGCTTCAATCATTTCTGGACGTTTTTCAATGGCAAAAATCAATGAATATTGTAAATGCACAAACTAATTTCTCCGCATTGCAAGGTGCAATTCTGAAATTTTTTGCTTTTTGCTGCTCCTCTTAGCATGATAAAGAAGATTCAAAGAGAGTGAGATGCCAGCTCCTTTCATTCAGTCAGTAGCTTCAATCATTTCTGGACGTTTTTCAATGGCAAAAATCAATGAATATTGTAAATGCGCAAACAGTAATTTCTCCGTATTGCAAGGTGCAATTCTGAAATTTTTTGCTTTTTCCTGCTCCTCTTAGCATGATAAAGAAGATTCAAAGAGAGTGAGATGCCAGCTCCTTTCATTCAGTCAGTAGCTTCAATCATTTCTGGACGTTTTTCAATGGCAAAAATCAATGAATATTGTAAATGCACAAACAGTAATTTCTCCGCATTGCAAGGTGCAATTCTGAAATTTTTTGCTTTTTCCTGCTCCTCTAAGCATGATAAAGAAGATTCAAAGAGAGTGAGATGCCAGCTCCTTTCATTCAGTCAGTAGCTTCAATCATTTCTGGACGTTTTTCAATGGCAAAAATCAATGAATATTGTAAATGCACAAAGAGTAATTTCTCCGCATTGCAAGGTGCAATTCTGAAATTTTTTGCTTTTTCCTGCTCCTCTTAGCATGATAAAGAAGATTCAAAGAGAGTGAGATGCCAGCTCCTTTCATTCAGTCAGTAGCTTCAAACATTTCTGGTATATGAATAACATGATGTTTTTCAATGGCAAAAATCAATGAATATTGTAAATGCACAAACAGTAATTTCTCCGCATTGCAAGGTGCAATTCTGAAATTTTTTGCTTTTTCCTGCTCTTCTTAGCATGATAAAGAAGATTCAAAGAGAGTGAGATGCCAGCTCCTTTCATTCAGTCAGTAGCTTCAATCATTTCTGGTATATGAATAACATGATGTTTTTCAATGGCAAAAATCAATGAATATTGTAAATGCACAAACAGTAATTTCTCCGCATTGCAAGGTGCAATTCTGAAATTTTTTGCTTTTTCCTGCTCCTCTAAGCATGATAAAGAAGATTCAAAGAGAGTGAGATGCCAGCTCCTTTCATTCAGTCAGTAGCTTCAATCATTTCTGGACGTTTTTCAATGGCAAAAATCAATGAATATTGTAAATGCACAAACAGTAATTTCTCCGCATTGCAAGGTGCAATTCTGAAATTTTTTGCTTTTTCCTGCTCCTCTTAGCATGATAAAGAAGATTCAAAGAGAGTGAGATGCCAGCTCCTTTCATTCAGTCAGTAGCTTCAATCATTTCTGGTATATGAATAACATGATGTTTTTCAATGGCAAAAATCAATGAATATTGTAAATGCACAAACAGTAATTTCTCCGCATTGCAAGGTGCAATTCTGAAATTTTTTGCTTTTTCCTGCTCCTCTAAGCATGATAAAGAAGATTCAAAGAGAGTGAGATGCCAGCTCCTTTCATTCAGTCAGTAGCTTCAATCATTTCTGGACGTTTTTCAATGGCAAAAATCAATGAATATTGTAAATGCACAAACAGTAATTTCTCCGCATTGCAAGGTGCAATTCTGAAATTTTTTGCTTTTTCCTGCTCCTCTTAGCATGATAAAGAAGATTCAAAGAGAGTGAGATGCCAGCTCCTTTCATTCAGTCAGTAGCTTCAAACATTTCTGGTATATGAATAACATGATGTTTTTCAATGGCAAAAATCAATGAATATTGTAAATGCACAAACAGTAATTTCTCCGCATTGAAAGGTGCAATTCTGAAATTTTTTGCTTTTTCCTGCTCCTCTTAGCATGATAAAGAAGATTCAAAGAGAGTGAGATGCCAGCTCCTTTCATTCAGTCAGTAGCTTCAATCATTTCTGGACGTTTTTCAATGGCAAAAATCAATGAATATTGTAAATGCACAAACAGTAATTTCTCCGCATTGCAAGGTGCAATTCTGAAATTTTTTGCTTTTTCCTGCTCCTCTTAGCATGATAAAGAAGATTCAAAGAGAGTGAGATGCCAGCTCCTTTCATTCAGTCAGTAGCTTCAAACATTTCTGGTATATGAATAACATGATGTTTTTCAATGGCAAAAATCAATGAATATTGTAAATGCACAAACAGTAATTTCTCCGCATTGCAAGGTGCAATTCTGAAATTTTTTGCTTTTTCCTGCTCCTCTAAGCATGATAAAGAAGATTCAAAGAGAGTGAGATGCCAGCTCCTTTCATTCAGTCAGTAGCTTCAATCATTTCTGGACGTTTTTCAATGGCAAAAATCAATGAATATTGTAAATGCACAAACAGTAATTTCTCCGCATTGCAAGGTGCAATTCTGAAATTTTTTGCTTTTTCCTGCTCCTCTTAGCATGATAAAGAAGATTCAAAGAGAGTGAGATGCCAGCTCCTTTCATTCAGTCAGTAGCTTCAAACATTTCTGGTATATGAATAACATGATGTTTTTCAATGGCAAAAATCAATGAATATTGTAAATGCACAAACAGTAATTTCTCCGCATTGAAAGGTGCAATTCTGAAATTTTTTGCTTTTTCCTGCTCCTCTTAGCATGATAAAGAAGATTCAAAGAGAGTGAGATGCCAGCTCCTTTCATTCAGTCAGTAGCTTCAATCATTTCTGGACGTTTTTCAATGGCAAAAATCAATGAATATTGTAAATGCACAAACAGTAATTTCTCCGCATTGCAAGGTGCAATTCTGAAATTTTTTGCTTTTTCCTGCTCCTCTTAGCATGATAAAGAAGATTCAAAGAGAGTGAGATGCCAGCTCCTTTCATTCAGTCAGTAGCTTCAAACATTTCTGGTATATGAATAACATGATGTTTTTCAATGGCAAAAATCAATGAATATTGTAAATGCACAAACAGTAATTTCTCCGCATTGCAAGGTGCAATTCTGAAATTTTTTGCTTTTTCCTGCTCCTCTTAGCATGATAAAGAAGATTCAAAGAGAGTGAGATCCCATCTCCTTTCATTCAGTCAGTAGCTTCAATCATTTCTGGACGTTTTTCAATGGCAAAAATCAATGAATATTGTAAATGCACAAACAGTAATTTCTCCGCATTGCAAGGTGCAATTCTGAAATTTTTTGCTTTTTCCTGCTCCTCTTAGCAAGATAAACAAGATTCAAAGAGAGTGAGATGCCAGCTCCTTTCATTCAGTCAGTAGCTTCAATCATTTCTGGACGTTTTTCAATGGCAAAAATCAATGAATATTGTAAATGCACAAACAGTAATTTCTCCGCATTGCAAGGTGCAATTCTGAAATTTTTTGCTTTTTCCTGCTCCTCTTAGCATGATAAAGAAGATTCAAAGAGAGTGAGATGCCAGCTCCTTTCATTCAGTCAGTAGCTTCAATCATTTCTGGACGTTTTTCAATGGCAAAAATCAATGAATATTGTAAATGCACAAACTAATTTCTCCGCATTGCAAGGTGCAATTCTGAAATTTTTTGCTTTTTGCTGCTCCTCTTAGCATGATAAAGAAGATTCAAAGAGAGTGAGATGCCAGCTCCTTTCATTCAGTCAGTAGCTTCAATCATTTCTGGACGTTTTTCAATGGCAAAAATCAATGAATATTGTAAATGCACAAACAGTAATTTCTCCGTATTGCAAGGTGCAATTCTGAAATTTTTTGCTTTTTCCTGCTCCTCTTAGCATGATAAAGAAGATTCAAAGAGAGTGAGATGCCAGCTCCTTTCATTCAGTCAGTAGCTTCAATCATTTCTGGACGTTTTTCAATGGCAAAAATCAATGAATATTGTAAATGCACAAACAGTAATTTCTCCGCATTGCAAGGTGCAATTCTGAAATTTTTTGCTTTTTCCTGCTCCTCTTAGCATGATAAAGAAGATTCAAAGAGAGTGAGATGCCAGCTCCTTTCATTCAGTCAGTAGCTTCAATCATTTCTGGACGTTTTTCAATGGCAAAAATCAATGAATATTGTAAATGCACAAAGAGTAATTTCTCCGCATTGCAAGGTGCAATTCTGAAATTTTTTGCTTTTTCCTGCTCCTCTTAGCATGATAAAGAAGATTCAAAGAGAGTGAGATGCCAGCTCCTTTCATTCAGTCAGTAGCTTCAAACATTTCTGGTATATGAATAACATGATGTTTTTCAATGGCAAAAATCAATGAATATTGTAAATGCACAAACAGTAATTTCTCCGCATTGCAAGGTGCAATTCTGAAATTTTTTGCTTTTTCCTGCTCTTCTTAGCATGATAAAGAAGATTCAAAGAGAGTGAGATGCCAGCTCCTTTCATTCAGTCAGTAGCTTCAATCATTTCTGGTATATGAATAACATGATGTTTTTCAATGGCAAAAATCAATGAATATTGTAAATGCACAAACAGTAATTTCTCCGCATTGCAAGGTGCAATTCTGAAATATTTTGCTTTTTCCTGCTCCTCTAAGCATGATAAAGAAGATTCAAAGAGAGTGAGATGCCAGCTCCTTTCATTCAGTCAGTAGCTTCAATCATTTCTGGACGTTTTTCAATGGCAAAAATCAATGAATATTGTAAATGCACAAACAGTAATTTCTCCGCATTGCAAGGTGCAATTCTGAAATTTTTTGCTTTTTCCTGCTCCTCTTAGCATGATAAAGAAGATTCAAAGAGAGTGAGATGCCAGCTCCTTTCATTCAGTCAGTAGCTTCAATCATTTCTGGTATATGAATAACATGATGTTTTTCAATGGCAAAAATCAATGAATATTGTAAATGCACAAACAGTAATTTCTCCGCATTGCAAGGTGCAATTCTGAAATTTTTTGCTTTTTCCTGCTCCTCTAAGCATGATAAAGAAGATTCAAAGAGAGTGAGATGCCAGCTCCTTTCATTCAGTCAGTAGCTTCAATCATTTCTGGACGTTTTTCAATGGCAAAAATCAATGAATATTGTAAATGCACAAACAGTAATTTCTCCGCATTGCAAGGTGCAATTCTGAAATTTTTTGCTTTTTCCTGCTCCTCTTAGCATGATAAAGAAGATTCAAAGAGAGTGAGATGCCAGCTCCTTTCATTCAGTCAGTAGCTTCAAACATTTCTGGTATATGAATAACATGATGTTTTTCAATGGCAAAAATCAATGAATATTGTAAATGCACAAACAGTAATTTCTCCGCATTGAAAGGTGCAATTCTGAAATTTTTTGCTTTTTCCTGCTCCTCTTAGCATGATAAAGAAGATTCAAAGAGAGTGAGATGCCAGCTCCTTTCATTCAGTCAGTAGCTTCAATCATTTCTGGACGTTTTTCAATGGCAAAAATCAATGAATATTGTAAATGCACAAACAGTAATTTCTCCGCATTGCAAGGTGCAATTCTGAAATTTTTTGCTTTTTCCTGCTCCTCTTAGCATGATAAAGAAGATTCAAAGAGAGTGAGATGCCAGCTCCTTTCATTCAGTCAGTAGCTTCAATCATTTCTGGACGTTTTTCAATGGCAAAAATCAATGAATATTGTAAATGCACAAACAGTAATTTCTCCGCATTGCAAGGTGCAATTCTGAAATTTTTTGCTTTTTTCTGCTCCTCTTAGCATGATAAAGAAGATTCAAAGAGAGTGAGATGAAAGCTCCTTTCATTCAGTCAGTAGCTTCAAACATTTCTGGTATATGAATAACATGATGTTTTTCAATGGCAAAAATCAATGAATATTGTAAATGCACAAACAGTAATTTCTCCGCATTGCAAGGTGCAATTCTGAAATTTTTTGCTTTTTCCTGCTCCTCTTAGCATGATAAAGAAGATTCAAAGAGAGTGAGATGCCAGCTCCTTTCATTCAGTCAGTAGCTTCAATCATTTCTGGACGTTTTTCAATGGCAAAAATCAATGAATATTGTAAATGCACAAACAGTAATTTCTCCGCATTGCAAGGTGCAATTCTGAAATTTTTTGCTTTTTCCTGCTCCTCTTAGCAAGATAAACAAGATTCAAAGAGAGTGAGATGCCAGCTCCTTTCATTCAGTCAGTAGCTTCAATCATTTCTGGACGTTTTTCAATGGCAAAAATCAATGAATATTGTAAATGCACAAACAGTAATTTCTCCGCATTGCAAGGTGCAATTCTGAAATTTTTTGCTTTTTCCTGCTCCTCTTAGCATGATAAAGAAGATTCAAAGAGAGTGAGATGCCAGCTCCTTTCATTCAGTCAGTAGCTTCAATCATTTCTGGACGTTTTTCAATGGCAAAAATCAATGAATATTGTAAATGCACAAACTAATTTCTCCGCATTGCAAGGTGCAATTCTGAAATTTTTTGCTTTTTGCTGCTCCTCTTAGCATGATAAAGAAGATTCAAAGAGAGTGAGATGCCAGCTCCTTTCATTCAGTCAGTAGCTTCAATCATTTCTGGACGTTTTTCAATGGCAAAAATCAATGAATATTGTAAATGCACAAACAGTAATTTCTCCGTATTGCAAGGTGCAATTCTGAAATTTTTGCTTTTTCCTGCTCCTCTTAGCATGATAAAGAAGATTCAAAGAGAGTGAGATGCCAGCTCCTTTCATGCAGTCAGTAGCTTCAATCATTTCTGGACGTTTTTCAATGGCAAAAATCAATGAATATTGTAAATGCACAAACAGTAATTTCTCCGCATTGCAAGGTGCAATTCTGAAATTTTTTGCTTTTTCCTGCTCCTCTTAGCATGATAAAGAAGATTCAAAGAGAGTGAGATGCCAGCTCCTTTCATTCAGTCAGTAGCTTCAATCATTTCTGGACGTTTTTCAATGGCAAAAATCAATGAATATTGTAAATGCACAAACAGTAATTTCTCCGCATTGCAAGGTGCAATTCTGAAATTTTTTGCTTTTTTCTGCTCCTCTTAGCATGATAAAGAAGATTCAAAGAGAGTGAGATGCCAGCTCCTTTCATTCAGTCAGTAGCTTCAAACATTTCTGGTATATGAATAACATGATGTTTTTCAATGGCAAAAATCAATGAATATTGTAAATGCACAAACAGTAATTTCTCCGCATTGCAAGGTGCAATTCTGAAATTTTTTGCTTTTTCATGCTCTTCTTAGCATGATAAAGAAGATTCAAAGAGAGTGAGATGCCAGCTCCTTTCATTCAGTCAGTAGCTTCAATCATTTCTGGTATATGAATAACATGATGTTTTTCAATGGCAAAAATCAATGAATATTGTAAATGCACAAACAGTAATTTCTCCGCATTGCAAGGTGCAATTCTGAAATTTTTTGCTTTTTCCTGCTCCTCTAAGCATGATAAAGAAGATTCAAAGAGAGTGAGATGCCAGCTCCTTTCATTCAGTCAGTAGCTTCAATCATTTCTGGACGTTTTTCAATGGCAAAAATCAATGAATATTGTAAATGCACAAACAGTAATTTCTCCGCATTGCAAGGTGCAATTCTGAAATTTTTTGCTTTTTCCTGCTCCTCTTAGCATGATAAAGAAGATTCAAAGAGAGTGAGATGCCAGCTCCTTTCATTCAGTCAGTAGCTTCAATCATTTCTGGTATATGAATAACATGATGTTTTTCAATGGCAAAAATCAATGAATATTGTAAATGCACAAACAGTAATTTCTCCGCATTGCAAGGTGCAATTCTGAAATTTTTTGCTTTTTCCTGCTCCTCTAAGCATGATAAAGAAGATTCAAAGAGAGTGAGATGCCATCTCCTTTCATTCAGTCAGTAGCTTCAATCATTTCTGGACGTTTTTCAATGGCAAAAATCAATGAATATTGTAAATGCACAAACAGTAATTTCTCCGCATTGCAAGGTGCAATTCTGAAATTTTTTGCTTTTTCCTGCTCCTCTTAGCATGATAAAGAAGATTCAAAGAGAGTGAGATGCCAGCTCCTTTCATTCAGTCAGTAGCTTCAAACATTTCTGGTATATGAATAACATGATGTTTTTCAATGGCAAAAATCAATGAATATTGTAAATGCACAAACAGTAATTTCTCCGCATTGAAAGGTGCAATTCTGAAATTTTTTGCTTTTTCCTGCTCCTCTTAGCATGATAAAGAAGATTCAAAGAGAGTGAGATGCCAGCTCCTTTCATTCAGTCAGTAGCTTCAATCATTTCTGGACGTTTTTCAATGGCAAAAATCAATGAATATTGTAAATGCACAAACAGTAATTTCTCCGCATTGCAAGGTGCAATTCTGAAATTTTTTGCTTTTTCCTGCTCCTCTTAGCATGATAAAGAAGATTCAAAGAGAGTGAGATGCCAGCTCCTTTCATTCAGTCAGTAGCTTCAATCATTTCTGGACGTTTTTCAATGGCAAAAATCAATGAATATTGTAAATGCACAAACAGTAATTTCTCCGCATTGCAAGGTGCAATTCTGAAATTTTTTGCTTTTTTCTGCTCCTCTTAGCATGATAAAGAAGATTCAAAGAGAGTGAGATGAAAGCTCCTTTCATTCAGTCAGTAGCTTCAAACATTTCTGGTATATGAATAACATGATGTTTTTCAATGGCAAAAATCAATGAATATTGTAAATGCACAAACAGTAATTTCTCCGCATTGCAAGGTGCAATTCTGAAATTTTTTGCTTTTTCCTGCTCCTCTTAGCATGATAAAGAAGATTCAAAGAGAGTGAGATGCCAGCTCCTTTCATTCAGTCAGTAGCTTCAATCATTTCTGGACGTTTTTCAATGGCAAAAATCAATGAATATTGTAAATGCACAAACAGTAATTTCTCCGCATTGCAAGGTGCAATTCTGAAATTTTTTGCTTTTTCCTGCTCCTCTTAGCAAGATAAACAAGATTCAAAGAGAGTGAGATGCCAGCTCCTTTCATTCAGTCAGTAGCTTCAATCATTTCTGGACGTTTTTCAATGGCAAAAATCAATGAATATTGTAAATGCACAAACAGTAATTTCTCCGCATTGCAAGGTGCAATTCTGAAATTTTTTGCTTTTTCCTGCTCCTCTTAGCATGATAAAGAAGATTCAAAGAGAGTGAGATGCCAGCTCCTTTCATTCAGTCAGTAGCTTCAATCATTTCTGGACGTTTTTCAATGGCAAAAATCAATGAATATTGTAAATGCACAAACTAATTTCTCCGCATTGCAAGGTGCAATTCTGAAATTTTTTGCTTTTTGCTGCTCCTCTTAGCATGATAAAGAAGATTCAAAGAGAGTGAGATGCCAGCTCCTTTCATTCAGTCAGTAGCTTCAATCATTTCTGGACGTTTTTCAATGGCAAAAATCAATGAATATTGTAAATGCACAAACAGTAATTTCTCCGTATTGCAAGGTGCAATTCTGAAATTTTTTGCTTTTTCCTGCTCCTCTTAGCATGATAAAGAAGATTCAAAGAGAGTGAGATGCCAGCTCCTTTCATGCAGTCAGTAGCTTCAATCATTTCTGGACGTTTTTCAATGGCAAAAATCAATGAATATTGTAAATGCACAAACAGTAATTTCTCCGCATTGCAAGGTGCAATTCTGAAATTTTTTGCTTTTTCCTGCTCCTCTTAGCATGATAAAGAAGATTCAAAGAGAGTGAGATGCCAGCTCCTTTCATTCAGTCAGTAGCTTCAATCATTTCTGGACGTTTTTCAATGGCAAAAATCAATGAATATTGTAAATGCACAAAGAGTAATTTCTCCGCATTGCAAGGTGCAATTCTGAAATTTTTTGCTTTTTCCTGCTCCTCTTAGCATGATAAAGAAGATTCAAAGAGAGTGAGATGCCAGCTCCTTTCATTCAGTCAGTAGCTTCAAACATTTCTGGTATATGAATAACATGATGTTTTTCAATGGCAAAAATCAATGAATATTGTAAATGCACAAACAGTAATTTCTCCGCATTGCAAGGTGCAATTCTGAAATTTTTTGCTTTTTCCTGCTCTTCTTAGCATGATAAAGAAGATTCAAAGAGAGTGAGATGCCAGCTCCTTTAATTCAGTGAGTAGCTTCAATCATTTCTGGTATATGAATAACATGATGTTTTTCAATGGCAAAAATCAATGAATATTGTAAATGCACAAACAGTAATTTCTCCGCATTGCAAGGTGCAATTCTGAAATTTTTTGCTTTTTCCTGCTCCTCTAAGCATGATAAAGAAGATTCAAAGAGAGTGAGATGCCAGCTCCTTTCATTCAGTCAGTAGCTTCAATCATTTCTGGACGTTTTTCAATGGCAAAAATCAATGAATATTGTAAATGCACAAACAGTAATTTCTCCGCATTGCAAGGTGCAATTCTGAAATTTTTTGCTTTTTCCTGCTCCTCTTAGCATGATAAAGAAGATTCAAAGAGAGTGAGATGCCAGCTCCTTTCATTCAGTCAGTAGCTTCAATCATTTCTGGACGTTTTTCAATGGCAAAAATCAATGAATATTGTAAATGCACAAACAGTAATTTCTCCGCATTGCAAGGTGCAATTCTGAAATTTTTTGCTTTTTCCTGCTCTTCTTAGCATGATAAAGAAGATTCAAAGAGAGTGAGATGCCAGCTCCTTTCATTCAGTCAGTAGCTTCAATCATTTCTGGTATATGAATAACATGATGTTTTTCAATGGCAAAAATCAATGAATATTGTAAATGCACAAACAGTAATTTCTCCGCATTGCAAGGTGCAATTCTGAAATTTTTTGCTTTTTCCTGCTCCTCTAAGCATGATAAAGAAGATTCAAAGAGAGTGAGATGCCAGCTCCTTTCATTCAGTCAGTAGCTTCAATCATTTCTGGACGTTTTTCAATGGCAAAAATCAATGAATATTGTAAATGCACAAACAGTAATTTCTCCGCATTGCAAGGTGCAATTCTGAAATTTTTTGCTTTTTCCTGCTCCTCTTAGCATGATAAAGAAGATTCAAAGAGAGTGAGATGCCAGCTCCTTTCATTCAGTCAGTAGCTTCAATCATTTCTGGACGTTTTTCAATGGCAAAAATCAATGAATATTGTAAATGCACAAACTAATTTCTCCGCATTGCAAGGTGCAATTCTGAAATTTTTTGCTTTTTGCTGCTCCTCTTAGCATGATAAAGAAGATTCAAAGAGAGTGAGATGCCAGCTCCTTTCATTCAGTCAGTAGCTTCAATCATTTCTGGACGTTTTTCAATGGCAAAAATCAATGAATATTGTAAATGCACAAACAGTAATTTCTCCGTATTGCAAGGTGCAATTCTGAAATTTTTTGCTTTTTCCTGCTCCTCTTAGCATGATAAAGAAGATTCAAAGAGAGTGAGATGCCAGCTCCTTTCATTCAGTCAGTAGCTTCAATCATTTCTGGACGTTTTTCAATGGCAAAAATCAATGAATATTGTAAATGCACAAACAGTAATTTCTCCGCATTGCAAGGTGCAATTCTGAAATTTTTTGCTTTTTCCTGCTCCTCTTAGCATGATAAAGAAGATTCAAAGAGAGTGAGATGCCAGCTCCATTCATTCAGTCAGTAGCTTCAATCATTTCTGGACGTTTTTCAATGGCAAAAATCAATGAATATTGTAAATGCACAAAGAGTAATTTCTCCGCATTGCAAGGTGCAATTCTGAAATTTTTTGCTTTTTCCTGCTCCTCTTAGCATGATAAAGAAGATTCAAAGAGAGTGAGATGCCAGCTCCTTTCATTCAGTCAGTAGCTTCAAACATTTCTGGTATATGAATAACATGATGTTTTTCAATGGCAAAAATCAATGAATATTGTAAATGCACAAACAGTAATTTCTCCGCATTGCAAGGTGCAATTCTGAAATTTTTTGCTTTTTCCTGCTCTTCTTAGCATGATAAAGAAGATTCAAAGAGAGTGAGATGCCAGCTCCTTTCATTCAGTCAGTAGCTTCAATCATTTCTGGTATATGAATAACATGATGTTTTTCAATGGCAAAAATCAATGAATATTGTAAATGCACAAAGAGTAATTTCTCCGCATTGCAAGGTGCAATTCTGAAATTTTTTGCTTTTTCCTGCTCCTCTAAGCATGATAAAGAAGATTCAAAGAGAGTGAGATGCCAGCTCCTTTCATTCAGTCAGTAGCTTCAATCATTTCTGGACGTTTTTCAATGGCAAAAATCAATGAATATTGTAAATGCACAAACAGTAATTTCTCCGCATTGCAAGGTGCAATTCTGAAATTTTTTGCTTTTTCCTGCTCCTCTTAGCATGATAAAGAAGATTCAAAGAGAGTGAGATGCCAGCTCCTTTCATTCAGTCAGTAGCTTCAATCATTTCTGGACGTTTTTCAATGGCAAAAATCAATGAATATTGTAAATGCACAAACAGTAATTTCTCCGCATTGCAAGGTGCAATTCTGAATTTTTTTGCTTTTTCCTGCACCTCTTAGCATGATAAAGAAGATTCAAAGAGAGTGAGATGCCAGCTCCTTTCATTCAGTCAGTAGCTTCAATCATTTCTGGACGTTTTTCAATGGCAAAAATCAATGAATATTGTAAATGCACAAACAGTAATTTCTCCGCATTGCAAGGTGCAATTCTGAAATTTTTTGCTTTTTCCTGCTCCTCTAAGCATGATAAAGAAGATTCAAAGAGAGTGAGATGCCAGCTCCTTTCATTCAGTCAGTAGCTTCAATCATTTCTGGACGTTTTTCAATGGCAAAAATCAATGAATATTGTAAATGCACAAAGAGTAATTTCTCCGCATTGCAAGGTGCAATTCTGAAATTTTTTGCTTTTTCCTGCTCCTCTTAGCATGATAAAGAAGATTCAAAGAGAGTGAGATGCCAGCTCCTTTCATTCAGTCAGTAGCTTCAAACATTTCTGGTATATGAATAACATGATGTTTTTCAATGGCAAAAATCAATGAATATTGTAAATGCACAAACAGTAATTTCTCCGCATTGCAAGGTGCAATTCTGAAATTTTTTGCTTTTTCCTGCTCTTCTTAGCATGATAAAGAAGATTCAAAGAGAGTGAGATGCCAGCTCCTTTCATTCAGTCAGTAGCTTCAATCATTTCTGGTATATGAATAACATGTTTTTCAATGGCAAAAATCAATGAATATTGTAAATGCACAAACAGTAATTTCTCCGCATTGCAAGGTGCAATTCTGAAATTTTTTGCTTTTTCCTGCTCCTCTAAGCATGATAAAGAAGATTCAAAGAGAGTGAGATGCCAGCTCCTTTCATTCAGTCAGTAGCTTCAATCATTTCTGGACGTTTTTCAATGGCAAAAATCAATGAATATTGTAAATGCACAAACAGTAATTTCTCCGCATTGCAAGGTGCAATTCTGAAATTTTTTGCTTTTTCCTGCTCCTCTTAGCATGATAAAGAAGATTCAAAGAGAGTGAGATGCCAGCTCCTTTCATTCAGTCAGTAGCTTCAATCATTTCTGGACGTTTTTCAATGGCAAAAATCAATGAATATTGTAAATGCACAAACAGTAATTTCTCCGCATTGCAAGGTGCAATTCTGAATTTTTTTGCTTTTTCCTGCACCTCTTAGCATGATAAAGAAGATTCAAAGAGAGTGAGATGCCAGCTCCTTTCATTCAGTCAGTAGCTTCAATCATTTCTGGACGTTTTTCAATGGCAAAAATCAATGAATATTGTAAATGCACAAACAGTAATTTCTCCGCATTGCAAGGTGCAATTCTGAAATTTTTTGCTTTTTCCTGCTCCTCTAAGCATGATAAAGAAGATTCAAAGAGAGTGAGATGCCAGCTCCTTTCATTCAGTCAGTAGCTTCAATCATTTCTGGACGTTTTTCAATGGCAAAAATCAATGAATATTGTAAATGCACAAAGAGTAATTTCTCCGCATTGCAAGGTGCAATTCTGAAATTTTTTGCTTTTTCCTGCTCCTCTTAGCATGATAAAGAAGATTCAAAGAGAGTGAGATGCCAGCTCCTTTCATTCAGTCAGTAGCTTCAATCATTTCTGGACGTTTTTCAATGGCAAAAATCAATGAATATTGTAAATGCACAAACAGTAATTTCTCCGCATTGCAAGGTGCAATTCTGAAAT
The DNA here is from genome assembly GCF_046119375.1 of Phyllobates terribilis. Classification (NCBI taxonomy): domain Eukaryota; kingdom Metazoa; phylum Chordata; class Amphibia; order Anura; family Dendrobatidae; genus Phyllobates; species Phyllobates terribilis. Next base: position 939,577 of record NW_027363368.1, read on the forward strand.
TTTTTGCTTTTTCCTGCTCCTCTTAGCATGATAAAGAAGATTCAAAGAGAGTGAGATGCCAGCTCCTTTCATTCAGTCAGTAGCTTCAAACATTTCTGGTATATGAATAACATGATGTTTTTCAATGGCAAAAATCAATGAATATTGTAAATGCACAAACAGTAATTTCTCCGCATTGAAAGGTGCAATTCTGAAATTTTTTGCTTTTTCCTGCTCCTCTTAGCATGATAAAGAAGATTCAAAGAGAGTGAGATGCCAGCTCCTTTCATTCAGTCAGTAGCTTCAATCATTTCTGGACGTTTTTCAATGGCAAAAATCAATGAATATTGTAAATGCACAAACAGTAATTTCTCCGCATTGCAAGGTGCAATTCTGAAATTTTTTGCTTTTTCCTGCTCCTCTTAGCATGATAAAGAAGATTCAAAGAGAGTGAGATGCCAGCTCCTTTCATTCAGTCAGTAGCTTCAATCATTTCTGGACGTTTTTCAATGGCAAAAATCAATGAATATTGTAAATGCACAAACAGTAATTTCTCCGCATTGCAAGGTGCAATTCTGAAATTTTTTGCTTTTTTCTGCTCCTCTTAGCATGATAAAGAAGATTCAAAGAGAGTGAGATGAAAGCTCCTTTCATTCAGTCAGTAGCTTCAATCATTTCTGGTATATGAATAACATGATGTTTTTCAATGGCAAAAATCAATGAATATTGTAAATGCACAAACAGTAATTTCTCCGCATTGCAAGGTGCAATTCTGAAATTTTTTGCTTTTTCCTGCTCCTCTTAGCATGATAAAGAAGATTCAAAGAGAGTGAGATGCCAGCTCCTTTCATTCAGTCAGTAGCTTCAATCATTTCTGGACGTTTTTCAATGGCAAAAATCAATGAATATTGTAAATGCACAAACAGTAATTTCTCCGCATTGCAAGGTGCAATTCTGAAATTTTTTGCTTTTTCCTGCTCCTCTTAGCAAGATAAACAAGATTCAAAGAGAGTGAGATGCCAGCTCCTTTCATTCAGTCAGTAGCTTCAATCATTTCTGGACGTTTTTCAATGGCAAAAATCAATGAATATTGTAAATGCACAAACAGTAATTTCTCCGCATTGCAAGGTGCAATTCTGAAATTTTTTGCTTTTTCCTGCTCCTCTTAGCATGATAAAGAAGATTCAAAGAGAGTGAGATGCCAGCTCCTTTCATTCAGTCAGTAGCTTCAATCATTTCTGGACGTTTTTCAATGGCAAAAATCAATGAATATTGTAAATGCACAAACTAATTTCTCCGCATTGCAAGGTGCAATTCTGAAATTTTTTGCTTTTTGCTGCTCCTCTTAGCATGATAAAGAAGATTCAAAGAGAGTGAGATGCCAGCTCCTTTCATTCAGTCAGTAGCTTCAATCATTTCTGGACGTTTTTCAATGGCAAAAATCAATGAATATTGTAAATGCACAAACAGTAATTTCTCCGTATTGCAAGGTGCAATTCTGAAATTTTTTGCTTTTTCCTGCTCCTCTTAGCATGATAAAGAAGATTCAAAGAGAGTGAGATGCCAGCTCCTTTCATTCAGTCAGTAGCTTCAATCATTTCTGGACGTTTTTCAATGGCAAAAATCAATGAATATTGTAAATGCACAAACAGTAATTTCTCCGCATTGCAAGGTGCAATTCTGAAATTTTTTGCTTTTTCCTGCTCCTCTTAGCATGATAAAGAAGATTCAAAGAGAGTGAGATGCCAGCTCCTTTCATTCAGTCAGTAGCTTCAATCATTTCTGGACGTTTTTCAATGGCAAAAATCAATGAATATTGTAAATGCACAAAGAGTAATTTCTCCGCATTGCAAGGTGCAATTCTGAAATTTTTTGCTTTTTCCTGCTCCTCTTAGCATGATAAAGAAGATTCAAAGAGAGTGAGATGCCAGCTCCTTTCATTCAGTCAGTAGCTTCAAACATTTCTGGTATATGAATAACATGATGTTTTTCAATGGCAAAAATCAATGAATATTGTAAATGCACAAACAGTAATTTCTCCGCATTGCAAGGTGCAATTCTGAAATTTTTTGCTTTTTTCTGCTCCTCTTAGCATGATAAAGAAGATTCAAAGAGAGTGAGATGAAAGCTCCTTTCATTCAGTCAGTAGCTTCAATCATTTCTGGTATATGAATAACATGATGTTTTTCAATGGCAAAAATCAATGAATATTGTAAATGCACAAACAGTAATTTCTCCGCATTGCAAGGTGCAATTCTGAAATTTTTTGCTTTTTCCTGCTCCTCTTAGCATGATAAAGAAGATTCAAAGAGAGTGAGATGCCAGCTCCTTTCATTCAGTCAGTAGCTTCAATCATTTCTGGACGTTTTTCAATGGCAAAAATCAATGAATATTGTAAATGCACAAACAGTAATTTCTCCGCATTGCAAGGTGCAATTCTGAAATTTTTTGCTTTTTCCTGCTCCTCTTAGCAAGATAAACAAGATTCAAAGAGAGTGAGATGCCAGCTCCTTTCATTCAGTCAGTAGCTTCAATCATTTCTGGACGTTTTTCAATGGCAAAAATCAATGAATATTGTAAATGCACAAACAGTAATTTCTCCGCATTGCAAGGTGCAATTCTGAAATTTTTTGCTTTTTCCTGCTCCTCTTAGCATGATAAAGAAGATTCAAAGAGAGTGAGATGCCAGCTCCTTTCATTCAGTCAGTAGCTTCAATCATTTCTGGACGTTTTTCAATGGCAAAAATCAATGAATATTGTAAATGCACAAACTAATTTCTCCGCATTGCAAGGTGCAATTCTGAAATTTTTTGCTTTTTGCTGCTCCTCTTAGCATGATAAAGAAGATTCAAAGAGAGTGAGATGCCAGCTCCTTTCATTCAGTCAGTAGCTTCAATCATTTCTGGACGTTTTTCAATGGCAAAAATCAATGAATATTGTAAATGCACAAACAGTAATTTCTCCGTATTGCAAGGTGCAATTCTGAAATTTTTTGCTTTTTCCTGCTCCTCTTAGCATGATAAAGAAGATTCAAAGAGAGTGAGATGCCAGCTCCTTTCATTCAGTCAGTAGCTTCAATCATTTCTGGACGTTTTTCAATGGCAAAAATCAATGAATATTGTAAATGCACAAACAGTAATTTCTCCGCATTGCAAGGTGCAATTCTGAAATTTTTTGCTTTTTCCTGCTCCTCTTAGCATGATAAAGAAGATTCAAAGAGAGTGAGATGCCAGCTCCTTTCATTCAGTCAGTAGCTTCAATCATTTCTGGACGTTTTTCAATGGCAAAAATCAATGAATATTGTAAATGCACAAAGAGTAATTTCTCCGCATTGCAAGGTGCAATTCTGAAATTTTTTGCTTTTTCCTGCTCCTCTTAGCATGATAAAGAAGATTCAAAGAGAGTGAGATGCCAGCTCCTTTCATTCAGTCAGTAGCTTCAAACATTTCTGGTATATGAATAACATGATGTTTTTCAATGGCAAAAATCAATGAATATTGTAAATGCACAAACAGTAATTTCTCCGCATTGCAAGGTGCAATTCTGAAATTTTTTGCTTTTTCCTGCTCTTCTTAGCATGATAAAGAAGATTCAAAGAGAGTGAGATGCCAGCTCCTTTCATTCAGTCAGTAGCTTCAATCATTTCTGGTATATGAATAACATGATGTTTTTCAATGGCAAAAATCAATGAATATTGTAAATGCACAAACAGTAATTTCTCCGCATTGCAAGGTGCAATTCTGAAATTTTTTGCTTTTTCCTGCTCCTCTAAGCATGATAAAGAAGATTCAAAGAGAGTGAGATGCCAGCTCCTTTCATTCAGTCAGTAGCTTCAATCATTTCTGGACGTTTTTCAATGGCAAAAATCAATGAATATTGTAAATGCACAAACAGTAATTTCTCCGCATTGCAAGGTGCAATTCTGAAATTTTTTGCTTTTTCCTGCTCCTCTTAGCATGATAAAGAAGATTCAAAGAGAGTGAGATGCCAGCTCCTTTCATTCAGTCAGTAGCTTCAATCATTTCTGGACGTTTTTCAATGGCAAAAATCAATGAATATTGTAAATGCACAAACAGTAATTTCTCCGCATTGCAAGGTGCAATTCTGAAATTTTTTGCTTTTTTCTGCTCCTCTTAGCATGATAAAGAAGATTCAAAGAGAGTGAGATGAAAGCTCCTTTCATTCAGTCAGTAGCTTCAAACATTTCTGGTATATGAATAACATGATGTTTTTCAATGGCAAAAATCAATGAATATTGTAAATGCACAAACAGTAATTTCTCCGCATTGCAAGGTGCAATTCTGAAATTTTTTGCTTTTTCCTGCTCCTCTTAGCATGATAAAGAAGATTCAAAGAGAGTGAGATGCCAGCTCCTTTCATTCAGTCAGTAGCTTCAATCATTTCTGGACGTTTTTCAATGGCAAAAATCAATGAATATTGTAAATGCACAAACAGTAATTTCTCCGCATTGCAAGGTGCAATTCTGAAATTTTTTGCTTTTTCCTGCTCCTCTTAGCAAGATAAACAAGATTCAAAGAGAGTGAGATGCCAGCTCCTTTCATTCAGTCAGTAGCTTCAATCATTTCTGGACGTTTTTCAATGGCAAAAATCAATGAATATTGTAAATGCACAAACAGTAATTTCTCCGCATTGCAAGGTGCAATTCTGAAATTTTTTGCTTTTTCCTGCTCCTCTTAGCATGATAAAGAAGATTCAAAGAGAGTGAGATGCCAGCTCCTTTCATTCAGTCAGTAGCTTCAATCATTTCTGGACGTTTTTCAATGGCAAAAATCAATGAATATTGTAAATGCACAAACTAATTTCTCCGCATTGCAAGGTGCAATTCTGAAATTTTTTGCTTTTTGCTGCTCCTCTTAGCATGATAAAGAAGATTCAAAGAGAGTGAGATGCCAGCTCCTTTCATTCAGTCAGTAGCTTCAATCATTTCTGGACGTTTTTCAATGGCAAAAATCAATGAATATTGTAAATGCACAAACAGTAATTTCTCCGTATTGCAAGGTGCAATTCTGAAATTTTTTGCTTTTTCCTGCTCCTCTTAGCATGATAAAGAAGATTCAAAGAGAGTGAGATGCCAGCTCCTTTCATTCAGTCAGTAGCTTCAATCATTTCTGGACGTTTTTCAATGGCAAAAATCAATGAATATTGTAAATGCACAAACAGTAATTTCTCCGCATTGCAAGGTGAAATTCTGAAATTTTTTGCTTTTTCCTGCTCCTCTTAGCATGATAAAGAAGATTCAAAGAGAGTGAGATGCCAGCTCCTTTCATTCAGTCAGTAGCTTCAATCATTTCTGGACGTTTTTCAATGGCAAAAATCAATGAATATTGTAAATGCACAAAGAGTAATTTCTCCGCATTGCAAGGTGCAATTCTGAAATTTTTTGCTTTTTCCTGCTCCTCTTAGCATGATAAAGAAGATTCAAAGAGAGTGAGATGCCAGCTCCTTTCATTCAGTCAGTAGCTTCAAACATTTCTGGTATATGAATAACATGATGTTTTTCAATGGCAAAAATCAATGAATATTGTAAATGCACAAACAGTAATTTCTCCGCATTGCAAGGTGCAATTCTGAAATTTTTTGCTTTTTCCTGCTCTTCTTAGCATGATAAAGAAGATTCAAAGAGAGTGAGATGCCAGCTCCTTTCATTCAGTCAGTAGCTTCAATCATTTCTGGTATATGAATAACATGATGTTTTTCAATGGCAAAAATCAATGAATATTGTAAATGCACAAACAGTAATTTCTCCGCATTGCAAGGTGCAATTCTGAAATTTTTTGCTTTTTCCTGCTCCTCTAAGCATGATAAAGAAGATTCAAAGAGAGTGAGATGCCAGCTCCTTTCATTCAGTCAGTAGCTTCAATCATTTCTGGAAGTTTTTCAATGGCAAAAATCAATGAATATTGTAAATGCACAAACAGTAATTTCTCCGCATTGCAAGGTGCAATTCTGAAATTTTTTGCTTTTTCCTGCTCCTCTTAGCATGATAAAGAAGATTCAAAGAGAGTGAGATGCCAGCTCCTTTCATTCAGTCAGTAGCTTCAATCATTTCTGGACGTTTTTCAATGGCAAAAATCAATGAATATTGTAAATGCACAAACAGTAATTTCTCCGCATTGCAAGGTGCAATTCTGAATTTTTTTGCTTTTTCCTGCACCTCTTAGCATGATAAAGAAGATTCAAAGAGAGTGAGATGCCAGCTCCTTTCATTCAGTCAGTAGCTTCAATCATTTCTGGACGTTTTTCAATGGCAAAAATCAATGAATATTGTAAATGCACAAACAGTAATTTCTCCGCATTGCAAGGTGCAATTCTGAAATTTTTTGCTTTTTCCTGCTCCTCTAAGCATGATAAAGAAGATTCAAAGAGAGTGAGATGCCAGCTCCTTTCATTCAGTCAGTAGCTTCAATCATTTCTGGACGTTTTTCAATGGCAAAAATCAATGAATATTGTAAATGCACAAAGAGTAATTTCTCCGCATTGCAAGGTGCAATTCTGAAATTTTTTGCTTTTTCCTGCTCCTCTTAGCATGATAAAGAAGATTCAAAGAGAGTGAGATGCCAGCTCCTTTCATTCAGTCAGTAGCTTCAAACATTTCTGGTATATGAATAACATGATGTTTTTCAATGGCAAAAATCAATGAATATTGTAAATGCACAAACAGTAATTTCTCCGCATTGCAAGGTGCAATTCTGAAATTTTTTGCTTTTTCCTGCTCTTCTTAGCATGATAAAGAAGATTCAAAGAGAGTGAGATGCCAGCTCCTTTCATTCAGTCAGTAGCTTCAATCATTTCTGGTATATGAATAACATGATGTTTTTCAATGGCAAAAATCAATGAATATTGTAAATGCACAAACAGTAATTTCTCCGCATTGCAAGGTGCAATTCTGAAATTTTTTGCTTTTTCCTGCTCCTCTAAGCATGATAAAGAAGATTCAAAGAGAGTGAGATGCCAGCTCCTTTCATTCAGTCAGTAGCTTCAATCATTTCTGGACGTTTTTCAATGGCAAAAATCAATGAATATTGTAAATGCACAAACAGTAATTTCTCCGCATTGCAAGGTGCAATTCTGAAATTTTTTGCTTTTTCCTGCTCCTCTTAGCATGATAAAGAAGATTCAAAGAGAGTGAGATGCCAGCTCCTTTCATTCAGTCAGTAGCTTCAATCATTTCTGGTATATGAATAACATGATGTTTTTCAATGGCAAAAATCAATGAATATTGTAAATGCACAAACAGTAATTTCTCCGCATTGCAAGGTGCAATTCTGAAATTTTTTGCTTTTTCCTGCTCCTCTAAGCATGATAAAGAAGATTCAAAGAGAGTGAGATGCCAGCTCCTTTCATTCAGTCAGTAGCTTCAATCATTTCTGGACGTTTTTCAATGGCAAAAATCAATGAATATTGTAAATGCACAAACAGTAATTTCTCCGCATTGCAAGGTGCAATTCTGAAATTTTTTGCTTTTTCCTGCTCCTCTTAGCATGATAAAGAAGATTCAAAGAGAGTGAGATGCCAGCTCCTTTTATTCAGTCAGTAGCTTCAAACATTTCTGGTATATGAATAACATGATGTTTTTCAATGGCAAAAATCAATGAATATTGTAAATGCACAAACAGTAATTTCTCCGCATTGAAAGGTGCAATTCTGAAATTTTTTGCTTTTTCCTGCTCCTCTTAGCATGATAAAGAAGATTCAAAGAGAGTGAGATGCCAGCTCCTTTCATTCAGTCAGTAGCTTCAATCATTTCTGGACGTTTTTCAATGGCAAAAATCAATGAATATTGTAAATGCACAAACAGTAATTTCTCCGCATTGCAAGGTGCAATTCTGAAATTTTTTGCTTTTTTCTGCTCCTCTTAGCATGATAAAGAAGATTCAAAGAGAGTGAGATGCCAGCTCCTTTCATTCAGTCAGTAGCTTCAAACATTTCTGGTATATGAATAACATGATGTTTTTCAATGGCAAAAATCAATGAATATTGTAAATGCACAAACAGTAATTTCTCCGCATTGCAAGGTGCAATTCTGAAATTTTTTGCTTTTTCCTGCTCCTCTTAGCATGATAAAGAAGATTCAAAGAGAGTGAGATGCCAGCTCCTTTCATTCAGTCAGTAGCTTCAATCATTTCTGGACGTTTTTCAATGGCAAAAATCAATGAATATTGTAAATGCACAAACAGTAATTTCTCCGCATTGCAAGGTGCAATTCTGAAATTTTTTGCTTTTTCCTGCTCCTCTTAGCAAGATAAACAAGATTCAAAGAGAGTGAGATGCCAGCTCCTTTCATTCAGTCAGTAGCTTCAATCATTTCTGGACGTTTTTCAATGGCAAAAATCAATGAATATTGTAAATGCACAAACAGTAATTTCTCCGCATTGCAAGGTGCAATTCTGAAATTTTTTGCTTTTTGCTGCTCCTCTTAGCATGATAAAGAAGATTCAAAGAGAGTGAGATGCCAGCTCCTTTCATTCAGTCAGTAGCTTCAAACATTTCTGGTATATGAATAACATGATGTTTTTCAATGGCAAAAATCAATGAATATTGTAAATGCACAAACAGTAATTTCTCCGCATTGCAAGGTGCAATTCTGAAATTTTTTGCTTTTTCCTGCTCTTCTTAGCATGATAAAGAAGATTCAAAGAGAGTGAGATGCCAGCTCCTTTCATTCAGTCAGTAGCTTCAATCATTTCTGGTATATGAATAACATGATGTTTTTCAATGGCAAAAATCAATGAATATTGTAAATGCACAAACAGTAATTTCTCCGCATTGCAAGGTGCAATTCTGAAATTTTTTGCTTTTTCCTGCTCCTCTAAGCATGATAAAGAAGATTCAAAGAGAGTGAGATGCCAGCTCCTTTCATTCAGTCAGTAGCTTCAATCATTTCTGGACGTTTTTCAATGGCAAAAATCAATGAATATTGTAAATGCACAAACAGTAATTTCTCCGCATTGCAAGCTGCAATTCTGAAATTTTTTGCTTTTTCCTGCTCCTCTTAGCATGATAAAGAAGATTCAAAGAGAGTGAGATGCCAGCTCCTTTCATTCAGTCAGTAGCTTCAATCATTTCTGGACGTTTTTCAATGGCAAAAATCAATGAATATTGTAAATGCACAAACAGTAATTTCTCCGCATTGCAAGGTGCAATTCTGAAATTTTTTGCTTTTTCCTGCACCTCTTAGCATGATAAAGAAGATTCAAAGAGAGTGAGATGCCAGCTCCTTTCATTCAGTCAGTAGCTTCAAACATTTCTGGTATATGAATAACATGATGTTTTTCAATGGCAAAAATCAATGAATATTGTAAATGCACAAACAGTAATTTCTCCGCATTGAAAGGTGCAATTCTGAAATTTTTTACTTTTTCCTGCTCCTCTTAGCATGATAAAGAAGATTCAAAGAGAGTGAGATGCCAGCTCCTTTCATTCAGTCAGTAGCTTCAATCATTTCTGGACGTTTTTCAATGGCAAAAACCAATGAATATTGTAAATGCACAAACAGTAATTTCTCCGCATTGCAAGGTGCAATTCTGAAATTTTTTGCTTTTTCCTGCTCCTCTTAGCATGATAAAGAAGATTCAAAGAGAGTGAGATGCCAGCTCCTTTCATTCAGTCAGTAGCTTCAATCATTTCTGGACGTTTTTCAATGGCAAAAATCAATGAATATTGTAAATGCATAAACAGTAATTTCTCCGCATTGCAAGGTGCAATTCTGAAATTTTTTGCTTTTTTCTGCTCCTCTTAGCATGATAAAGAAGATTCAAAGAGAGTGAGATGCCAGCTCCTTTCATTCAGTCAGTAGCTTCAAACATTTCTGGTATATGAATAACATGATGTTTTTCAATGGCAAAAATCAATGAATATTGTAAATGCACAAACAGTAATTTCTCCGCATTGCAAGGTGCAATTCTGAAATTTTTTGCTTTTTCCTGCTCCTCTTAGCATGATAAAGAAGATTCAAAGAGAGTGAGATGCCAGCTCCTTTCATTCAGTCAGTAGCTTCAATCATTTCTGGACGTTTTTCAATGGCAAAAATCAATGAATATTGTAAATGCACAAACAGTAATTTCTCCGCATTGCAAGGTGCAATTCTGAAATTTTTTGCTTTTTCCTGCTCCTCTTAGCAAGATAAACAAGATTCAAAGAGAGTGAGATGCCAGCTCCTTTCATTCAGTCAGTAGCTTCAATCATTTCTGGACGTTTTTCAATGGCAAAAATCAATGAATATTGTAAATGCACAAACAGTAATTTCTCCGCATTGCAAGGTGCAATTCTGAAATTTTTTGCTTTTTCCTGCTCCTCTTAGCATGATAAAGAAGATTCAAAGAGAGTGAGATGCCAGCTCCTTTCATTCAGTCAGTAGCTTCAATCATTTCTGGACGTTTTTCAATGGCAAAAATCAATGAATATTGTAAATGCACAAACTAATTTCTCCGCATTGCAAGGTGCAATTCTGAAATTTTTTGCTTTTTGCTGCTCCTCTTAGCATGATAAAGAAGATTCAAAGAGAGTGAGATGCCAGCTCCTTTCATTCAGTCAGTAGCTTCAATCATTTCTGGACGTTTTTCAATGGCAAAAATCAATGAATATTGTAAATGCACAAACAGTAATTTCTCCGTATTGCAAGGTGCAATTCTGAAATTTTTTGCTTTTTCCTGCTCCTCTTAGCATGATAAAGAAGATTCAAAGAGAGTGAGATGCCAGCTCCTTTCATTCAGTCAGTAGCTTCAATCATTTCTGGACGTTTTTCAATGGCAAAAATCAATGAATATTGTAAATGCACAAACAGTAATTTCTCCGCATTGCAAGGTGCAATTCTGAAATTTTTTGCTTTTTCCTGCTCCTCTTAGCATGATAAAGAAGATTCAAAGAGAGTGAGATGCCAGCTCCTTTCATTCAGTCAGTAGCTTCAATCATTTCTGGACGTTTTTCAATGGCAAAAATCAATGAATATTGTAAATGCACAAAGAGTAATTTCTCCGCATTGCAAGGTGCAATTCTGAAATTTTTTGCTTTTTCCTGCTCCTCTTAGCATGATAAAGAAGATTCAAAGAGAGTGAGATGCCAGCTCCTTTCATTCAGTCAGTAGCTTCAAACATTTCTGGTATATGAATAACATGATGTTTTTCAATGGCAAAAATCAATGAATATTGTAAATGCACAAACAGTAATTTCTCCGCATTGCAAGGTGCAATTCTGAAATTTTTTGCTTTTTCCTGCTCTTAGCATGATAAAGAAGATTCAAAGAGAGTGAGATGCCAGCTCCTTTCATTCAGTCAGTAGCTTCAATCATTTCTGGTATATGAATAACATGATGTTTTTCAATGGCAAAAATCAATGAATATTGTAAATGCACAAACAGTAATTTCTCCGCATTGCAAGGTGCAATTCTGAAATTTTTTGCTTTTTCCTGCTCTTCTTAGCATGATAAAGAAGATTCAAAGAGAGTGAGATGCCAGCTCCTTTCATTCAGTCAGTAGCTTCAATCATTTCTGGTATATGAATAACATGATGTTTTTCAATGGCAAAAATCAATGAATATTGTAAATGCACAAACAGTAATTTCTCCGCATTGCAAGGTGCAATTCTGAAATTTTTTGCTTTTTCCTGCTCCTCTAAGCATGATAAAGAAGATTCAAAGAGAGTGAGATGCCAGCTCCTTTCATTCAGTCAGTAGCTTCAATCATTTCTGGACGTTTTTCAATGGCAAAAATCAATGAATATTGTAAATGCACAAACAGTAATTTCTCCGCATTGCAAGCTGCAATTCTGAAATTTTTTGCTTTTTCCTGCTCCTCTTAGCATGATAAAGAAGATTCAAAGAGAGTGAGATGCCAGCTCCTTTCATTCAGTCAGTAGCTTCAATCATTTCTGGACGTTTTTCAATGGCAAAAATCAATGAATATTGTAAATGCACAAACAGTAATTTCTCCGCATTGCAAGGTGCAATTCTGAAATTTTTTGCTTTTTCCTGCACCTCTTAGCATGATAAAGAAGATTCAAAGAGAGTGAGATGCCAGCTCCTTTCATTCAGTCAGTAGCTTCAAACATTTCTGGTATATGAATAACATGATGTTTTTCAATGGCAAAAATCAATGAATATTGTAAATGCACAAACAGTAATTTCTCCGCATTGAAAGGTGCAATTCTGAAATTTTTTACTTTTTCCTGCTCCTCTTAGCATGATAAAGAAGATTCAAAGAGAGTGAGATGCCAGCTCCTTTCATTCAGTCAGTAGCTTCAATCATTTCTGGACGTTTTTCAATGGCAAAAACCAATGAATATTGTAAATGCACAAACAGTAATTTCTCCGCATTGCAAGGTGCAATTCTGAAATTTTTTGCTTTTTCCTGCTCCTCTTAGCATGATAAAGAAGATTCAAAGAGAGTGAGATGCCAGCTCCTTTCATTCAGTCAGTAGCTTCAATCATTTCTGGACGTTTTTCAATGGCAAAAATCAATGAATATTGTGAATGCATAAACAGTAATTTCTCCGCATTGCAAGGTGCAATTCTGAAATTTTTTGCTTTTTTCTGCTCCTCTTAGCATGATAAAGAAGATTCAAAGAGAGTGAGATGCCAGCTCCTTTCATTCAGTCAGTAGCTTCAAACATTTCTGGTATATGAATAACATGATGTTTTTCAATGGCAAAAATCAATGAATATTGTAAATGCACAAACAGTAATTTCTCCGCATTGCAAGGTGCAATTCTGAAATTTTTTGCTTTTTCCTGCTCCTCTTAGCATGATAAAGAAGATTCAAAGAGAGTGAGATGCCAGCTCCTTTCATTCAGTCAGTAGCTTCAATCATTTCTGGACGTTTTTCAATGGCAAAAATCAATGAATATTGTAAATGCACAAACAGTAATTTCTCCGCATTGCAAGGTGCAATTCTGAAATTTTTTGCTTTTTCCTGCTCCTCTTAGCAAGATAAACAAGATTCAAAGAGAGTGAGATGCCAGCTCCTTTCATTCAGTCAGTAGCTTCAATCATTTCTGGACGTTTTTCAATGGCAAAAATCAATGAATATTGTAAATGCACAAACAGTAATTTCTCCGCATTGCAAGGTGCAATTCTGAAATTTTTTGCTTTTTCCTGCTCCTCTTAGCATGATAAAGAAGATTCAAAGAGAGTGAGATGCCAGCTCCTTTCATTCAGTCAGTAGCTTCAATCATTTCTGGACGTTTTTCAATGGCAAAAATCAATGAATATTGTAAATGCACAAACTAATTTCTCCGCATTGCAAGGTGCAATTCTGAAATTTTTTGCTTTTTGCTGCTCCTCTTAGCATGATAAAGAAGATTCAAAGAGAGTGAGATGCCAGCTCCTTTCATTCAGTCAGTAGCTTCAATCATTTCTGGACGTTTTTCAATGGCAAAAATCAATGAATATTGTAAATGCACAAACAGTAATTTCTCCGTATTGCAAGGTGCAATTCTGAAATTTTTTGCTTTTTCCTGCTCCTCTTAGCATGATAAAGAAGATTCAAAGAGAGTGAGATGCCAGCTCCTTTCATTCAGTCAGTAGCTTCAATCATTTCTGGACGTTTTTCAATGGCAAAAATCAATGAATATTGTAAATGCACAAACAGTAATTTCTCCGCATTGCAAGGTGCAATTCTGAAATTTTTTGCTTTTTCCTGCTCCTCTTAGCATGATAAAGAAGATTCAAAGAGAGTGAGATGCCAGCTCCTTTCATTCAGTCAGTAGCTTCAATCATTTCTGGACGTTTTTCAATGGCAAAAATCAATGAATATTGTAAATGCACAAAGAGTAATTTCTCCGCATTGCAAGGTGCAATTCTGAAATTTTTTGCTTTTTCCTGCTCCTCTTAGCATGATAAAGAAGATTCAAAGAGAGTGAGATGCCAGCTCCTTTCATTCAGTCAGTAGCTTCAAACATTTCTGGTATATGAATAACATGATGTTTTTCAATGGCAAAAATCAATGAATATTGTAAATGCACAAACAGTAATTTCTCCGCATTGCAAGGTGCAATTCTGAAATTTTTTGCTTTTTCCTGCTCTTAGCATGATAAAGAAGATTCAAAGAGAGTGAGATGCCAGCTCCTTTCATTCAGTCAGTAGCTTCAATCATTTCTGGTATATGAATAACATGATGTTTTTCAATGGCAAAAATCAATGAATATTGTAAATGCACAAACAGTAATTTCTCCGCATTGCAAGGTGCAATTCTGAAATTTTTTGCTTTTTCCTGCTCCTCTAAGCATGATAAAGAAGATTCAAAGAGAGTGAGATGCCAGCTCCTTTCATTCAGTCAGTAGCTTCAATCATTTCTGGACGTTTTTCAATGGCAAAAATCAATGAATATTGTAAATGCACAAACAGTAATTTCTCCGCATTGCAAGGTGCAATTCTGAAATTTTTTGCTTTTTCCTGCTCCTCTTAGCATGATAAAGAAGATTCAAAGAGAGTGAGATGCCAGCTCCTTTCATTCAGTCAGTAGCTTCAATCATTTCTGGACGTTTTTCAATGGCAAAAATCAATGAATATTGTAAATGCACAAACAGTAATTTCTCCGCATTGCAAGGTGCAATTCTGAAATTTTTTGCTTTTTCCTGCACCTCTTAGCATGATAAAGAAGATTCAAAGAGAGTGAGATGCCAGCTCCTTTCATTCAGTCAGTAGCTTCAAACATTTCTGGTATATGAATAACATGATGTTTTTCAATGGCAAAAATCAATGAATATTGTAAATGCACAAACAGTAATTTCTCCGCATTGCAAGGTGCAATTCTGAAATTTTTTGCTTTTTCCTGCTCCTCTAAGCATGATAAAGAAGATTCAAAGAGAGTGAGATGCCAGCTCCTTTCATTCAGTCAGTAGCTTCAATCATTTCTGGACGTTTTTCAATGGCAAAAATCAATGAATATTGTAAATGCACAAACAGTAATTTCTCCGCATTGCAAGGTGCAATTCTGAAATTTTTTGCTTTTTCCTGCTCCTCTTAGCATGATAAAGAAGATTCAAAGAGAGTGAGATGCCAGCTCCTTTTATTCAGTCAGTAGCTTCAAACATTTCTGGTATATGAATAACATGATGTTTTTCAATGGCAAAAATCAATGAATATTGTAAATGCACAAACAGTAATTTCTCCGCATTGAAAGGTGCAATTCTGAAATTTTTTGCTTTTTCCTGCTCCTCTTAGCATGATAAAGAAGATTCAAAGAGAGTGAGATGCCAGCTCCTTTCATTCAGTCAGTAGCTTCAATCATTTCTGGACGTTTTTCAATGGCAAAAATCAATGAATATTGTAAATGCACAAACAGTAATTTCTCCGCATTGCAAGGTGCAATTCTGAAATTTTTTGCTTTTTCCTGCTCCTCTTAGCATGATAAAGAAGATTCAAAGAGAGTGAGATGCCAGCTCCTTTCATTCAGTCAGTAGCTTCAATCATTTCTGGACGTTTTTCAATGGCAAAAATCAATGAATATTGTAAATGCACAAACAGTAATTTCTCCGCATTGCAAGGTGCAATTCTGAAATTTTTTGCTTTTTTCTGCTCCTCTTAGCATGATAAAGAAGATTCAAAGAGAGTGAGATGCCAGCTCCTTTCATTCAGTCAGTAGCTTCAAACATTTCTGGTATATGAATAACATGATGTTTTTCAATGGCAAAAATCAATGAATATTGTAAATGCACAAACAGTAATTTCTCCGCATTGCAAGGTGCAATTCTGAAATTTTTTGCTTTTTCCTGCTCCTCTTAGCATGATAAAGAAGATTCAAAGAGAGTGAGATGCCAGCTCCTTTCATTCAGTCAGTAGCTTCAATCATTTCTGGACGTTTTTCAATGGCAAAAATCAATGAATATTGTAAATGCACAAACAGTAATTTCTCCGCATTGCAAGGTGCAATTCTGAAATTTTTTGCTTTTTCCTGCTCCTCTTAGCAAGATAAACAAGATTCAAAGAGAGTGAGATGCCAGCTCCTTTCATTCAGTCAGTAGCTTCAATCATTTCTGGACGTTTTTCAATGGCAAAAATCAATGAATATTGTAAATGCACAAACAGTAATTTCTCCGCATTGCAAGGTGCAATTCTGAAATTTTTTGCTTTTTGCTGCTCCTCTTAGCATGATAAAGAAGATTCAAAGAGAGTGAGATGCCAGCTCCTTTCATTCAGTCAGTAGCTTCAAACATTTCTGGTATATGAATAACATGATGTTTTTCAATGGCAAAAATCAATGAATATTGTAAATGCACAAACAGTAATTTCTCCGCATTGCAAGGTGCAATTCTGAAATTTTTTGCTTTTTCCTGCTCTTCTTAGCATGATAAAGAAGATTCAAAGAGAGTGAGATGCCAGCTCCTTTCATTCAGTCAGTAGCTTCAATCATTTCTGGTATATGAATAACATGATGTTTTTCAATGGCAAAAATCAATGAATATTGTAAATGCACAAACAGTAATTTCTCCGCATTGCAAGGTGCAATTCTGAAATTTTTTGCTTTTTCCTGCTCCTCTAAGCATGATAAAGAAGATTCAAAGAGAGTGAGATGCCAGCTCCTTTCATTCAGTCAGTAGCTTCAATCATTTCTGGACGTTTTTCAATGGCAAAAATCAATGAATATTGTAAATGCACAAACAGTAATTTCTCCGCATTGCAAGCTGCAATTCTGAAATTTTTTGCTTTTTCCTGCTCCTCTTAGCATGATAAAGAAGATTCAAAGAGAGTGAGATGCCAGCTCCTTTCATTCAGTCAGTAGCTTCAATCATTTCTGGACGTTTTTCAATGGCAAAAATCAATGAATATTGTAAATGCACAAACAGTAATTTCTCCGCATTGCAAGGTGCAATTCTGAAATTTTTTGCTTTTTCCTGCACCTCTTAGCATGATAAAGAAGATTCAAAGAGAGTGAGATGCCAGCTCCTTTCATTCAGTCAGTAGCTTCAAACATTTCTGGTATATGAATAACATGATGTTTTTCAATGGCAAAAATCAATGAATATTGTAAATGCACAAACAGTAATTTCTCCGCATTGAAAGGTGCAATTCTGAAATTTTTTACTTTTTCCTGCTCCTCTTAGCATGATAAAGAAGATTCAAAGAGAGTGAGATGCCAGCTCCTTTCATTCAGTCAGTAGCTTCAATCATTTCTGGACGTTTTTCAATGGCAAAAACCAATGAATATTGTAAATGCACAAACAGTAATTTCTCCGCATTGCAAGGTGCAATTCTGAAATTTTTTGCTTTTTCCTGCTCCTCTTAGCATGATAAAGAAGATTCAAAGAGAGTGAGATGCCAGCTCCTTTCATTCAGTCAGTAGCTTCAATCATTTCTGGACGTTTTTCAATGGCAAAAATCAATGAATATTGTAAATGCATAAACAGTAA
This sequence comes from Phyllobates terribilis, assembly GCF_046119375.1. Taxonomy (NCBI): domain Eukaryota; kingdom Metazoa; phylum Chordata; class Amphibia; order Anura; family Dendrobatidae; genus Phyllobates; species Phyllobates terribilis. The sequence continues at coordinate 956,920 of NW_027363368.1, forward strand.
TTTCTCCGCATTGCAAGGTGCAATTCTGAAATTTTTTGCTTTTTTCTGCTCCTCTTAGCATGATAAAGAAGATTCAAAGAGAGTGAGATGCCAGCTCCTTTCATTCAGTCAGTAGCTTCAAACATTTCTGGTATATGAATAACATGATGTTTTTCAATGGCAAAAATCAATGAATATTGTAAATGCACAAACAGTAATTTCTCCGCATTGCAAGGTGCAATTCTGAAATTTTTTGCTTTTTCCTGCTCCTCTTAGCATGATAAAGAAGATTCAAAGAGAGTGAGATGCCAGCTCCTTTCATTCAGTCAGTAGCTTCAATCATTTCTGGACGTTTTTCAATGGCAAAAATCAATGAATATTGTAAATGCACAAACAGTAATTTCTCCGCATTGCAAGGTGCAATTCTGAAATTTTTTGCTTTTTCCTGCTCCTCTTAGCAAGATAAACAAGATTCAAAGAGAGTGAGATGCCAGCTCCTTTCATTCAGTCAGTAGCTTCAATCATTTCTGGACGTTTTTCAATGGCAAAAATCAATGAATATTGTAAATGCACAAACAGTAATTTCTCAACATTGCAAGGTGCAATTCTGAAATTTTTTGCTTTTTCCTGCTCCTCTTAGCATGATAAAGAAGATTCAAAGAGAGTGAGATGCCAGCTCCTTTCATTCAGTCAGTAGCTTCAATCATTTCTGGACGTTTTTCAATGGCAAAAATCAATGAATATTGTAAATGCACAAACTAATTTCTCCGCATTGCAAGGTGCAATTCTGAAATTTTTTGCTTTTTGCTGCTCCTCTTAGCATGATAAAGAAGATTCAAAGAGAGTGAGATGCCAGCTCCTTTCATTCAGTCAGTAGCTTCAATCATTTCTGGACGTTTTTCAATGGCAAAAATCAATGAATATTGTAAATGCACAAACAGTAATTTCTCCGTATTGCAAGGTGCAATTCTGAAATTTTTTGCTTTTTCCTGCTCCTCTTAGCATGATAAAGAAGATTCAAAGAGAGTGAGATGCCAGCTCCTTTCATTCAGTCAGTAGCTTCAATCATTTCTGGACGTTTTTCAATGGCAAAAATCAATGAATATTGTAAATGCACAAACAGTAATTTCTCCGCATTGCAAGGTGCAATTCTGAAATTTTTTGCTTTTTCCTGCTCCTCTTAGAATGATAAAGAAGATTCAAAGAGAGTGAGATGCCAGCTCCTTTCATTCAGTCAGTAGCTTCAATCATTTCTGGACGTTTTTCAATGGCAAAAATCAATGAATATTGTAAATGCACAAAGAGTAATTTCTCCGCATTGCAAGGTGCAATTCTGAAATTTTTTGCTTTTTCCTGCTCCTCTTAGCATGATAAAGAAGATTCAAAGAGAGTGAGATGCCAGCTCCTTTCATTCAGTCAGTAGCTTCAAACATTTCTGGTATATGAATAACATGATGTTTTTCAATGGCAAAAATCAATGAATATTGTAAATGCACAAACAGTAATTTCTCCGCATTGCAAGGTGCAATTCTGAAATTTTTTGCTTTTTCCTGCTCTTAGCATGATAAAGAAGATTCAAAGAGAGTGAGATGCCAGCTCCTTTCATTCAGTCAGTAGCTTCAATCATTTCTGGTATATGAATAACATGATGTTTTTCAATGGCAAAAATCAATGAATATTGTAAATGCACAAACAGTAATTTCTCCGCATTGCAAGGTGCAATTCTGAAATTTTTTGCTTTTTCCTGCTCCTCTAAGCATGATAAAGAAGATTCAAAGAGAGTGAGATGCCAGCTCCTTTCATTCAGTCAGTAGCTTCAATCATTTCTGGACGTTTTTCAATGGCAAAAATCAATGAATATTGTAAATGCACAAACAGTAATTTCTCCGCATTGCAAGGTGCAATTCTGAAATTTTTTGCTTTTTCCTGCTCCTCTTAGCATGATAAAGAAGATTCAAAGAGAGTGAGATGCCAGCTCCTTTCATTCAGTCAGTAGCTTCAATCATTTCTGGACGTTTTTCAATGGCAAAAATCAATGAATATTGTAAATGCACAAACAGTAATTTCTCCGCATTGCAAGGTGCAATTCTGAAATTTTTTGCTTTTTCCTGCACCTCTTAGCATGATAAAGAAGATTCAAAGAGAGTGAGATGCCAGCTCCTTTCATTCAGTCAGTAGCTTCAAACATTTCTGGTATATGAATAACATGATGTTTTTCAATGGCAAAAATCAATGAATATTGTAAATGCACAAACAGTAATTTCTCCGCATTGAAAGGTGCAATTCTGAAATTTTTTGCTTTTTCCTGCTCCTCTTAGCATGATAAAGAAGATTCAAAGAGAGTGAGATGCCAGCTCCTTTCATTCAGTCAGTAGCTTCAATCATTTCTGGACGTTTTTCAATGGCAAAAACCAATGAATATTGTAAATGCACAAACAGTAATTTCTCCGCATTGCAAGGTGCAATTCTGAAATTTTTTGCTTTTTCCTGCTCCTCTTAGCATGATAAAGAAGATTCAAAGAGAGTGAGATGCCAGCTCCTTTCATTCAGTCAGTAGCTTCAATCATTTCTGGACGTTTTTCAATGGCAAAAATCAATGAATATTGTAAATGCACAAACAGTAATTTCTCCGCATTGCAAGGTGCAATTCTGAAATTTTTTGCTTTTTTCTGCTCCTCTTAGCATGATAAAGAAGATTCAAAGAGAGTGAGATGCCAGCTCCTTTCATTCAGTCAGTAGCTTCAAACATTTCTGGTATATGAATAACATGATGTTTTTCAATGGCAAAAATCAATGAATATTGTAAATGCACAAACAGTAATTTCTCCGCATTGCAAGGTGCAATTCTGAAATTTTTTGCTTTTTCCTGCTCCTCTTAGCATGATAAAGAAGATTCAAAGAGAGTGAGATGCCAGCTCCTTTCATTCAGTCAGTAGCTTCAATCATTTCTGGACGTTTTTCAATGGCAAAAATCTATGAATATTGTAAATGCACAAACAGTAATTTCTCCGCATTGCAAGGTGCAATTCTGAAATTTTTTGCTTTTTCCTGCTCCTCTTAGCAAGATAAACAAGATTCAAAGAGAGTGAGATGCCAGCTCCTTTCATTCAGTCAGTAGCTTCAATCATTTCTGGACGTTTTTCAATGGCAAAAATCAATGAATATTGTAAATGCACAAACAGTAATTTCTCCGCATTGCAAGGTGCAATTCTGAAATTTTTTGCTTTTTCCTGCTCCTCTTAGCATGATAAAGAAGATTCAAAGAGAGTGAGATGCCAGCTCCTTTCATTCAGTCAGTAGCTTCAATCATTTCTGGACGTTTTTCAATGGCAAAAATCAATGAATATTGTAAATGCACAAACTAATTTCTCCGCATTGCAAGGTGCAATTCTGAAATTTTTTGCTTTTTGCTGCTCCTCTTAGCATGATAAAGAAGATTCAAAGAGAGTGAGATGCCAGCTCCTTTCATTCAGTCAGTAGCTTCAAACATTTCTGGTATATGAATAACATGATGTTTTTCAATGGCAAAAATCAATGAATATTGTAAATGCACAAAGAGTAATTTCTCCGCATTGCAAGGTGCAATTCTGAAATTTTTTGCTTTTTCCTGCTCCTCTTAGCATGATAAAGAAGATTCAAAGAGAGTGAGATGCCAGCTCCTTTCATTCAGTCAGTAGCTTCAAACATTTCTGGTATATGAATAACATGATGTTTTTCAATGGCAAAAATCAATGAATATTGTAAATGCACAAACAGTAATTTCTCCGCATTGCAAGGTGCAATTCTGAAATTTTTTGCTTTTTCCTGCTCTTCTTAGCATGATAAAGAAGATTCTAAGAGAGTGAGATGCCAGCTCCTTTCATTCAGTCAGTAGCTTCAATCATTTCTGGTATATGAATAACATGATGTTTTTCAATGGCAAAAATCAATGAATATTGTAAATGCACAAACAGTAATTTCTCCGCATTGCAAGGTGCAATTCTGAAATTTTTTGCTTTTTCCTGCTCCTCTAAGCATGATAAAGAAGATTCAAAGAGAGTGAGATGCCAGCTCCTTTCATTCAGTCAGTAGCTTCAATCATTTCTGGACGTTTTTCAATGGCAAAAATCAATGAATATTGTAAATGCACAAACAGTAATTTCTCCGCATTGTAAGGTGCAATTCTGAAATTTTTTGCTTTTTCCTGCTCCTCTTAGCATGATAAAGAAGATTCAAAGAGAGTGAGATGCCAGCTCCTTTCATTCAGTCAGTAGCTTCAATCATTTCTGGTATATGAATAACATGATGTTTTTCAATGGCAAAAATCAATGAATATTGTAAATGCACAAACAGTAATTTCTCCGCATTGCAAGGTGCAATTCTGAAATTTTTTGCTTTTTCCTGCTCCTCTAAGCATGATAAAGAAGATTCAAAGAGAGTGAGATGCCAGCTCCTTTCATTCAGTCAGTAGCTTCAATCATTTCTGGACGTTTTTCAATGGCAAAAATCAATCAATATTGTAAATGCACAAACAGTAATTTCTCCGCATTGCAAGGTGCAATTCTGAAATTTTTTGCTTTTTCCTGCTCCTCTTAGCATGATAAAGAAGATTCAAAGAGAGTGAGATGCCAGCTCCTTTCATTCAGTCAGTAGCTTCAAACATTTCTGGTATATGAATAACATGATGTTTTTCAATGGCAAAAATCAATGAATATTGTAAATGCACAAACAGTAATTTCTCCGCATTGAAAGGTGCAATTCTTAAATTTTTTGCTTTTTCCTGCTCCTCTTAGCATGATAAAGAAGATTCAAAGAGAGTGAGATGCCAGCTCCTTTCATTCAGTCAGTAGCTTCAATCATTTCTGGACGTTTTTCAATGGCAAAAATCAATGAATATTGTAAATGCACAAACAGTAATTTCTCCGCATTGCAAGGTGCAATTCTGAAATTTTTTGCTTTTTCCTGCTCCTCTTAGCATGATAAAGAAGATTCAAAGAGAGTGAGATGCCAGCTCCTTTCATTCAGTCAGTAGCTTCAATCATTTCTGGACGTTTTTCAATGGCAAAAATCAATGAATATTGTAAATGCACAAACAGTAATTTCTCCGCATTGCAAGGTGCAATTCTGAAATTTTTTGCTTTTTTCTGCTCCTCTTAGCATGATAAAGAAGATTCAAAGAGAGTGAGATGCCAGCTCCTTTCATTCAGTCAGTAGCTTCAAACATTTCTGGTATATGAATAACATGATGTTTTTCAATGGCAAAAATCAATGAATATTGTAAATGCACAAACAGTAATTTCTCCGCATTGCAAGGTGCAATTCTGAAATTTTTTGCTTTTTCCTGCTCCTCTTAGCATGATAAAGAAGATTCAAAGAGAGTGAGATGCCAGCTCCTTTCATTCAGTCAGTAGCTTCAATCATTTCTGGACGTTTTTCAATGGCAAAAATCAATGAATATTGTAAATGCACAAACAGTAATTTCTCCGCATTGCAAGGTGCAATTCTGAAATTTTTTGCTTTTTCCTGCTCCTCTTAGCAAGATAAACAAGATTCAAAGAGAGTGAGATGCCAGCTCCTTTCATTCAGTCAGTAGCTTCAATCATTTCTGGACGTTTTTCAAAGGCAAAAATCAATGAATATTGTAAATGCACAAACAGTAATTTCTCCGCATTGCAAGGTGCAATTCTGAAATTTTTTGCTTTTTCCTGCTCCTCTTAGCATGATAAAGAAGATTCAAAGAGAGTGAGATGCCAGCTCCTTTCATTCAGTCAGTAGCTTCAATCATTTCTGGACGTTTTTCAATGGCAAAAATCAATGAATATTGTAAATGCACAAACTAATTTCTCCGCATTGCAAGGTGCAATTCTGAAATTTTTTGCTTTTTGCTGCTCCTCTTAGCATGATAAAGAAGATTCAAAGAGAGTGAGATGCCAGCTCCTTTCATTCAGTCAGTAGCTTCAATCATTTCTGGACGTTTTTCAATGGCAAAAATCAATGAATATTGTAAATGCACAAACAGTAATTTCTCCGCATTGCAAGGTGCAATTCTGAAATTTTTTGCTTTTTCCTGCTCCTCTTAGCAAGATAAACAAGATTCAAAGAGAGTGAGATGCCAGCTCCTTTCATTCAGTCAGTAGCTTCAATCATTTCTGGACGTTTTTCAATGGCAAAAATCAATGAATATTGTAAATGCACAAACAGTAATCTCTCCGCATTGCAAGGTGCAATTCTGAAATTTTTTGCTTTTTCCTGCTCCTCTTAGCATGATAAAGAAGATTCAAAGAGAGTGAGATGCCAGCTCCTTTCATTCAGTCAGTAGCTTCAATCATTTCTGGACGTTTTTCAATGGCAAAAATCAATGAATATTGTAAATGCACAAACTAATTTCTCCGCATTGCAAGGTGCAATTCTGAATTTTTTTGCTTTTTGCTGCTCCTCTTAGCATGATAAAGAAGATTCAAAGAGAGTGAGATGCCAGCTCCTTTCATTCAGTCAGTAGCTTCAATCATTTCTGGACGTTTTTCAATGGCAAAAATCAATGAATATTGTAAATGCACAAACAGTAATTTCTCCGTATTGCAAGGTGCAATTCTGAAATTTTTTGCTTTTTCCTGCTCCTCTTAGCATGATAAAGAAGATTCAAAGAGAGTGAGATGCCAGCTCCTTTCATTCAGTCAGTAGCTTCAATCATTTCTGGACGTTTTTCAATGGCAAAAATCAATGAATATTGTAAATGCACAAACAGTAATTTCTCCGCATTGCAAGGTGCAATTCTGAAATTTTTTGCTTTTTCCTGCACCTCTTAGCATGATAAAGAAGATTCAAAGAGAGTGAGATGCCAGCTCCTTTCATTCAGTCAGTAGCTTCAATCATTTCTGGACGTTTTTCAATGGCAAAAATCAATGAATATTGTAAATGCACAAAGAGTAATTTCTCCGCATTGCAAGGTGCAATTCTGAAATTTTTTGCTTTTTCCTGCTCCTCTTAGCATGATAAAGAAGATTCAAAGAGAGTGAGATGCCAGCTCCTTTCATTCAGTCAGTAGCTTCAAACATTTCTGGTATATGAATAACATGATGTTTTTCAAAGGCAAAAATCAATGAATATTGTAAATGCACAAACAGTAATTTCTCCGCATTGCAAGGTGCAATTCTGAAATTTTTTGCTTTTTCCTGCTCCTCTTAGCATGATAAAGAAGATTCAAAGAGAGTGAGATGCCAGCTCCTTTCATTCAGTCAGTAGCTTCAATCATTTCTGGACGTTTTTCAATGGCAAAAATCAATGAATATTGTAAATGCACAAACTAATTTCTCCGCATTGCAAGGTGCAATTCTGAAATTTTTTGCTTTTTGCTGCTCCTCTTAGCATGATAAAGAAGATTCAAAGAGAGTGAGATGCCAGCTCCTTTCATTCAGTCAGTAGCTTCAATCATTTCTGGACGTTTTTCAATGGCAAAAATCAATGAATATTGTAAATGCACAAACAGTAATTTCTCCGTATTGCAAGGTGCAATTCTGAAATTTTTTGCTTTTTCCTGCTCCTCTTAGCATGATAAAGAAGATTCAAAGAGAGTGAGATGCCAGCTCCTTTCATTCAGTCAGTAGCTTCAATCATTTCTGGACGTTTTTCAATGGCAAAAATCAATGAATATTGTAAATGCACAAACAGTAATTTCTCCGCATTGCAAGGTGCAATTCTGAAATTTTTTGCTTTTTCCTGCACCTCTTAGCATGATAAAGAAGATTCAAAGAGAGTGAGATGCCAGCTCCTTTCATTCAGTCAGTAGCTTCAATCATTTCTGGACGTTTTTCAATGGCAAAAATCAATGAATATTGTAAATGCACAAAGAGTAATTTCTCCGCATTGCAAGGTGCAATTCTGAAATTTTTTGCTTTTTCCTGCTCCTCTTAGCATGATAAAGAAGATTCAAAGAGAGTGAGATGCCAGCTCCTTTCATTCAGTCAGTAGCTTCAAACATTTCTGGTATATGAATAACATGATGTTTTTCAATGGCAAAAATCAATGAATATTGTAAATGCACAAACAGTAATTTCTCCGCATTGCAAGGTGCAATTCTGAAATTTTTTGCTTTTTCCTGCTCTTCTTAGCATGATAAAGAAGATTCAAAGAGAGTGAGATGCCAGCTCCTTTCATTCAGTCAGTAGCTTCAATCATTTCTGGTATATGAATAACATGATGTTTTTCAATGGCAAAAATCAATGAATATTGTAAATGCACAAACAGTAATTTCTCCGCATTGCAAGGTGCAATTCTGAAATTTTTTGCTTTTTCCTGCTCCTCTAAGCATGATAAAGAAGATTCAAAGAGAGTGAGATGCCAGCTCCTTTCATTCAGTCAGTAGCTTCAATCATTTCTGGACGTTTTTCAATGGCAAAAATCAATGAATATTGTAAATGCACAAACAGTAATTTCTCCGCATTGCAAGGTGCAATTCTGAAATTTTTTGCTTTTTCCTGCTCCTCTTAGCATGATAAAGAAGATTCAAAGAGAGTGAGATGCCAGCTCCTTTCATTCAGTCAGTAGCTTCAAACATTTCTGGTATATGAATAACATGATGTTTTTCAATGGCAAAAATCAATGAATATTGTAAATGCACAAACAGTAATTTCTCCGCATTGCAAGGTGCAATTCTGAAATTTTTTGCTTTTTCCTGCTCCTCTTAGCATGATAAAGAAGATTCAAAGAGAGTGAGATGCCAGCTCCTTTCATTCAGTCAGTAGCTTCAATCATTTCTGGACGTTTTTCAATGGCAAAAATCAATGAATATTGTAAATGCACAAACAGTAATTTCTCCGCATTGCAAGGTGCAATTCTGAAATTTTTTGCTTTTTCCTGCTCCTCTTAGCAAGATAAACAAGATTCAAAGAGAGTGAGATGCCAGCTCCTTTCATTCAGTCAGTAGCTTCAATCATTTCTGGACGTTTTTCAATGGCAAAAATCAATGAATATTGTAAATGCACAAACAGTAATTTCTCCGCATTGCAAGGTGCAATTCTGAAATTTTTTGCTTTTTCCTGCTCCTCTTAGCATGATAAAGAAGATTCAAAGAGAGTGAGATGCCAGCTCCTTTCATTCAGTCAGTAGCTTTAATCATTTCTGGACGTTTTTCAATGGCAAAAATCAATGAATATTGTAAATGCACAAACTAATTTCTCCGCATTGCAAGGTGCAATTCTGAAATTTTTTGCTTTTTGCTGCTCCTCTTAGCATGATAAAGAAGATTCAAAGAGAGTGAGATGCCAGCTCCTTTCATTCAGTCAGTAGCTTCAATCATTTCTGGACGTTTTTCAATGGCAAAAATCAATGAATATTGTAAATGCACAAACAGTAATTTCTCCGTATTGCAAGGTGCAATTCTGAAATTTTTTGCTTTTTCCTGCTCCTCTTAGCATGATAAAGAAGATTCAAAGAGAGTGAGATGCCAGCTCCTTTCATTCAGTCAGTAGCTTCAATCATTTCTGGACGTTTTTCAATGGCAAAAATCAATGAATATTGTAAATGCACAAACAGTAATTTCTCCGCATTGCAAGGTGCAATTCTGAAATTTTTTGCTTTTTCCTGCTCCTCTTAGCATGATAAAGAAGATTCAAAGAGAGTGAGATGCCAGCTCCTTTCATTCAGTCAGTAGCTTCAATCATTTCTGGACGTTTTTCAATGGCAAAAATCAATGAATATTGTAAATGCACAAAGAGTAATTTCTCCGCATTGCAAGGTGCAATTCTGAAATTTTTTGCTTTTTCCTGCTCCTCTTAGCATGATAAAGAAGATTCAAAGAGAGTGAGATGCCAGCTCCTTTCATTCAGTCAGTAGCTTCAAACATTTCTGGTATATGAATAACATGATGTTTTTCAATGGCAAAAATCAATGAATATTGTAAATGCACAAACAGTAATTTCTCCGCATTGCAAGGTGCAATTCTGAAATTTTTTGCTTTTTCCTGCTCTTAGCATGATAAAGAAGATTCAAAGAGAGTGAGATGCCAGCTCCTTTCATTCAGTCAGTAGCTTCAATCATTTCTGGTATATGAATAACATGATGTTTTTCAATGGCAAAAATCAATGAATATTGTAAATGCACAAACAGTAATTTCTCCGCATTGCAAGGTGCAATTCTGAAATTTTTTGCTTTTTCCTGCTCCTCTAAGCATGATAAAGAAGATTCAAAGAGAGTGAGATGCCAGCTCCTTTCATTCAGTCAGTAGCTTCAATCATTTCTGGACGTTTTTCAATGGCAAAAATCAATGAATATTGTAAATGCACAAACAGTAATTTCTCCGCATTGCAAGGTGCAATTCTGAAATTTTTTGCTTTTTCCTGCTCCTCTTAGCATGATAAAGAAGATTCAAAGAGAGTGAGATGCCAGCTCCTTTCATTCAGTCAGTAGCTTCAATCATTTCTGGACGTTTTTCAATGGCAAAAATCAATGAATATTGTAAATGCACAAACAGTAATTTCTCCGCATTGCAAGGTGCAATTCTGAAATTTTTTGCTTTTTCCTGCACCTCTTAGCATGATAAAGAAGATTCAAAGAGAGTGAGATGCCAGCTCCTTTCATTCAGTCAGTAGCTTCAAACATTTCTGGTATATGAATAACATGATGTTTTTCAATGGCAAAAATCAATGAATATTGTAAATGCACAAACAGTAATTTCTCCGCATTGAAAGGTGCAATTCTGAAATTTTTTGCTTTTTCCTGCTCCTCTTAGCATGATAAAGAAGATTCAAAGAGAGTGAGATGCCAGCTCCTTTCATTCAGTCAGTAGCTTCAATCATTTCTGGACGTTTTTCAATGGCAAAAACCAATGAATATTGTAAATGCACAAACAGTAATTTCTCCGCATTGCAAGGTGCAATTCTGAAATTTTTTGCTTTTTCCTGCTCCTCTAAGCATGATAAAGAAGATTCAAAGAGAGTGAGATGCCAGCTCCTTTCATTCAGTCAGTAGCTTCAATCATTTCTGGACGTTTTTCAATGGCAAAAATCAATGAATATTGTAAATGCACAAACAGTAATTTCTCCGCATTGCAAGGTGCAATTCTGAAATTTTTTGCTTTTTCCTGCTCCTCTTAGCATGATAAAGAAGATTCAAAGAGAGTGAGATGCCAGCTCCTTTCATTCAGTCAGTAGCTTCAAACATTTCTGGTATATGAATAACATGATGTTTTTCAATGGCAAAAATCAATGAATATTGTAAATGCACAAACAGTAATTTCTCCGCATTGCAAGGTGCAATTCTGAAATTTTTTGCTTTTTCCTGCTCCTCTTAGCATGATAAAGAAGATTCAAAGAGAGTGAGATGCCAGCTCCTTTCATTCAGTCAGTAGCTTCAATCATTTCTGGACGTTTTTCAATGGCAAAAATCAATGAATATTGTAAATGCACAAACAGTAATTTCTCCGCATTGCAAGGTGCAATTCTGAAATTTTTTGCTTTTTCCTGCTCCTCTTAGCAAGATAAACAAGATTCAAAGAGAGTGAGATGCCAGCTCCTTTCATTCAGTCAGTAGCTTCAATCATTTCTGGACGTTTTTCAATGGCAAAAATCAATGAATATTGTAAATGCACAAACAGTAATTTCTCCGCATTGCAAGGTGCAATTCTGAAATTTTTTGCTTTTTCCTGCTCCTCTTAGCATGATAAAGAAGATTCAAAGAGAGTGAGATGCCAGCTCCTTTCATTCAGTCAGTAGCTTTAATCATTTCTGGACGTTTTTCAATGGCAAAAATCAATGAATATTGTAAATGCACAAACTAATTTCTCCGCATTGCAAGGTGCAATTCTGAAATTTTTTGCTTTTTGCTGCTCCTCTTAGCATGATAAAGAAGATTCAAAGAGAGTGAGATGCCAGCTCCTTTCATTCAGTCAGTAGCTTCAATCATTTCTGGACGTTTTTCAATGGCAAAAATCAATGAATATTGTAAATGCACAAACAGTAATTTCTCCGTATTGCAAGGTGCAATTCTGAAATTTTTTGCTTTTTCCTGCTCCTCTTAGCATGATAAAGAAGATTCAAAGAGAGTGAGATGCCAGCTCCTTTCATTCAGTCAGTAGCTTCAATCATTTCTGGACGTTTTTCAATGGCAAAAATCAATGAATATTGTAAATGCACAAACAGTAATTTCTCCGCATTGCAAGGTGCAATTCTGAAATTTTTTGCTTTTTCCTGCTCCTCTTAGCATGATAAAGAAGATTCAAAGAGAGTGAGATGCCAGCTCCTTTCATTCAGTCAGTAGCTTCAATCATTTCTGGACGTTTTTCAATGGCAAAAATCAATGAATATTGTAAATGCACAAAGAGTAATTTCTCCGCATTGCAAGGTGCAATTCTGAAATTTTTTGCTTTTTCCTGCTCCTCTTAGCATGATAAAGAAGATTCAAAGAGAGTGAGATGCCAGCTCCTTTCATTCAGTCAGTAGCTTCAAACATTTCTGGTATATGAATAACATGATGTTTTTCAATGGCAAAAATCAATGAATATTGTAAATGCACAAACAGTAATTTCTCCGCATTGCAAGGTGCAATTCTGAAATTTTTTGCTTTTTCCTGCTCTTAGCATGATAAAGAAGATTCAAAGAGAGTGAGATGCCAGCTCCTTTCATTCAGTCAGTAGCTTCAATCATTTCTGGTATATGAATAACATGATGTTTTTCAATGGCAAAAATCAATGAATATTGTAAATGCACAAACAGTAATTTCTCCGCATTGCAAGGTGCAATTCTGAAATTTTTTGCTTTTTCCTGCTCCTCTAAGCATGATAAAGAAGATTCAAAGAGAGTGAGATGCCAGCTCCTTTCATTCAGTCAGTAGCTTCAATCATTTCTGGACGTTTTTCAATGGCAAAAATCAATGAATATTGTAAATGCACAAACAGTAATTTCTCCGCATTGCAAGGTGCAATTCTGAAATTTTTTGCTTTTTCCTGCTCCTCTTAGCATGATAAAGAAGATTCAAAGAGAGTGAGATGCCAGCTCCTTTCATTCAGTCAGTAGCTTCAATCATTTCTGGACGTTTTTCAATGGCAAAAATCAATGAATATTGTAAATGCACAAACAGTAATTTCTCCGCATTGCAAGGTGCAATTCTGAAATTTTTTGCTTTTTCCTGCACCTCTTAGCATGATAAAGAAGATTCAAAGAGAGTGAGATGCCAGCTCCTTTCATTCAGTCAGTAGCTTCAAACATTTCTGGTATATGAATAACATGATGTTTTTCAATGGCAAAAATCAATGAATATTGTAAATGCACAAACAGTAATTTCTCCGCATTGAAAGGTGCAATTCTGAAATTTTTTGCTTTTTCCTGCTCCTCTTAGCATGATAAAGAAGATTCAAAGAGAGTGAGATGCCAGCTCCTTTCATTCAGTCAGTAGCTTCAATCATTTCTGGACGTTTTTCAATGGCAAAAACCAATGAATATTGTAAATGCACAAACAGTAATTTCTCCGCATTGCAAGGTGCAATTCTGAAATTTTTTGCTTTTTCCTGCTCCTCTTAGCATGATAAAGAAGATTCAAAGAGAGTGAGATGCCAGCTCCTTTCATTCAGTCAGTAGCTTCAATCATTTCTGGACGTTTTTCAATGGCAAAAATCAATGAATATTGTAAATGCACAAACAGTAATTTCTCCGCATTGCAAGGTGCAATTCTGAAATTTTTTGCTTTTTTCTGCTCCTCTTAGCATGATAAAGAAGATTCAAAGAGAGTGAGATGCCAGCTCCTTTCATTCAGTCAGTAGCTTCAAACATTTCTGGTATATGAATAACATGATGTTTTTCAATGGCAAAAATCAATGAATATTGTAAATGCACAAACAGTAATTTCTCCGCATTGCAAGGTGCAATTCTTAAATTTTTTGCTTTTTCCTGCTCCTCTTAGCATGATAAAGAAGATTCAAAGAGAGTGAGATGCCAGCTCCTTTCATTCAGTCAGTAGCTTCAATCATTTCTGGACGTTTTTCAATGGCAAAAATCTATGAATATTGTAAATGCACAAACAGTAATTTCTCCGCATTGCAAGGTGCAATTCTGAAATTTTTTGCTTTTTCCTGCTCCTCTTAGCAAGATAAACAAGATTCAAAGAGAGTGAGATGCCAGCTCCTTTCATTCAGTCAGTAGCTTCAATCATTTCTGGACGTTTTTCAATGGCAAAAATCAATGAATATTGTAAATGCACAAACAGTAATTTCTCCGCATTGCAAGGTGCAATTCTGAAATTTTTTGCTTTTTCCTGCTCCTCTTAGCATGATAAAGAAGATTCAAAGAGAGTGAGATGCCAGCTCCTTTCATTCAGTCAGTAGCTTCAATCATTTCTGGACGTTTTTCAATGGCAAAAATCATTGAATATTGTAAATGCACAAACTAATTTCTCCGCATTGCAAGGTGCAATTCTGAAATTTTTTGCTTTTTGCTGCTCCTCTTAGCATGATAAAGAAGATTCAAAGAGAGTGAGATGCCAGCTCCTTTCATTCAGTCAGTAGCTTCAAACATTTCTGGTATATGAATAACATGATGTTTTTCAATGGCAAAAATCAATGAATATTGTAAATGCACAAACAGTAATTTCTCCGCATTGCAAGGTGCAATTCTGAAATTTTTTGCTTTTTCCTGCTCCTCTTAGCATGATAAAGAAGATTCAAAGAGAGTGAGATGCCAGCTCCTTTCATTCAGTCAGTAGCTTCAAACATTTCTGGTATATGAATAACATGATGTTTTTCAATGGCAAAAATCAATGAATATTGTAAATGCACAAACAGTAATTTCTCCGCATTGCAAGGTGCAATTCTGAAATTTTTTGCTTTTTCCTGCTCTTCTAAGCATGATAAAGAAGATTCAAAGAGAGTGAGATGCCAGCTCCTTTCATTCAGTCAGTAGCTTCAATCATTTCTGGTATATGAATAACATGATGTTTTTCAATGGCAAAAATCAATGAATATTGTAAATGCACAAACAGTAATTTCTCCGCATTGCAAGGTGCAATTCTGAAATTTTTTGCTTTTTCCTGCTCCTCTAAGCATGATAAAGAAGATTCAAAGAGAGTGAGATGCCAGCTCCTTTCATTCAGTCAGTAGCTTCAATCATTTCTGGACGTTTTTCAATGGCAAAAATCAATGAATATTGTAAATGCACAAACAGTAATTTCTCCGCATTGCAAGGTGCAATTCTGAAATTTTTTGCTTTTTCCTGCTCCTCTAAGCATGATAAAGAAGATTCAAAGAGAGTGAGATGCCAGCTCCTTTCATTCAGTCAGTAGCTTCAATCATTTCTGGACGTTTTTCAATGGCAAAAATCAATGAATATTGTAAATGCACAAACAGTAATTTCTCCGCATTGCAAGGTGCAATTCTGAAATTTTTTGCTTTTTCCTGCTCCTCTTAGCATGATAAAGAAGATTCAAAGAGAGTGAGATGCCAGCTCCTTTCATTCAGTCAGTAGCTTCAATCATTTCTGGACGTTTTTCAATGGCAAAAATCATTGAATATTGTAAATGCACAAACTAATTTCTCCGCATTGCAAGGTGCAATTCTGAAATTTTTTGCTTTTTGCTGCTCCTCTTAGCATGATAAAGAAGATTCAAAGAGAGTGAGATGCCAGCTCCTTTCATTCAGTCAGTAGCTTCAAACATTTCTGGTATATGAATAACATGATGTTTTTCAATGGCAAAAATCAATGAATATTGTAAATGCACAAACAGTAATTTCTCCGCATTGCAAGGTGCAATTCTGAAATTTTTTGCTTTTTCCTGCTCCTCTTAGCATGATAAAGAAGATTCAAAGAGAGTGAGATGCCAGCTCCTTTCATTCAGTCAGTAGCTTCAAACATTTCTGGTATATGAATAACATGATGTTTTTCAATGGCAAAAATCAATGAATATTGTAAATGCACAAACAGTAATTTCTCCGCATTGCAAGGTGCAATTCTGAAATTTTTTGCTTTTTCCTGCTCTTCTAAGCATGATAAAGAAGATTCAAAGAGAGTGAGATGCCAGCTCCTTTCATTCAGTCAGTAGCTTCAATCATTTCTGGTATATGAATAACATGATGTTTTTCAATGGCAAAAATCAATGAATATTGTAAATGCACAAACAGTAATTTCTCCGCATTGCAAGGTGCAATTCTGAAATTTTTTGCTTTTTCCTGCTCCTCTAAGCA
This sequence comes from Phyllobates terribilis, assembly GCF_046119375.1. Classification (NCBI taxonomy): domain Eukaryota; kingdom Metazoa; phylum Chordata; class Amphibia; order Anura; family Dendrobatidae; genus Phyllobates; species Phyllobates terribilis. The sequence goes on from NW_027363368.1 coordinate 973,040, forward strand.
TGATAAAGAAGATTCAAAGAGAGTGAGATGCCAGCTCCTTTCATTCAGTCAGTAGCTTCAATCATTTCTGGACGTTTTTCAATGGCAAAAATCAATGAATATTGTAAATGCACAAACAGTAATTTCTCCGCATTGCAAGGTGCAATTCTGAAATTTTTTGCTTTTTCCTGCTCCTCTTAGCATGATAAAGAAGATTCAAAGAGAGTGAGATGCCAGCTCCTTTCATTCAGTCAGTAGCTTCAAACATTTCTGGTATATGAATAACATGATGTTTTTCAATGGCAAAAATCAATGAATATTGTAAATGCACAAACAGTAATTTCTCCGCATTGAAAGGTGCAATTCTGAAATTTTTTGCTTTTTCCTGCTCCTCTTAGCATGATAAAGAAGATTCAAAGAGAGTGAGATGCCAGCTCCTTTCATTCAGTCAGTAGCTTCAATCATTTCTGGACGTTTTTCAATGGCAAAAATCAATGAATATTGTAAATGCACAAACAGTAATTTCTCCGCATTGCAAGGTGCAATTCTGAAATTTTTTGCTTTTTCCTGCTCCTCTTAGCATGATAAAGAAGATTCAAAGAGAGTGAGATGCCAGCTCCTTTCATTCAGTCAGTAGCTTCAATCATTTCTGGACGTTTTTCAATGGCAAAAATCAATGAATATTGTAAATGCACAAACAGTAATTTCTCCGCATTGCAAGGTGCAATTCTGAAATTTTTTGCTTTTTCCTGCTCCTCTTAGCATGATAAAGAAGATTCAAAGAGAGTGAGATGCCAGCTCCTTTCATTCAGTCAGTAGCTTCAAACATTTCTGGTATATGAATAACATGATGTTTTTCAATGGCAAAAATCAATGAATATTGTAAATGCACAAACAGTAATTTCTCCGCATTGCAAGGTGCAATTCTGAAATTTTTTGCTTTTTCCTGCTCCTCTTAGCATGATAAAGAAGATTCAAAGAGAGTGAGATGCCAGCTCCTTTCATTCAGTCAGTAGCTTCAATCATTTCTGGTATATGAATAACATGATGTTTTTCAATGGCAAAAATCAATGAATATTGTAAATGCACAAACAGTAATTTCTCCGCATTGCAAGGTGCAATTCTGAAATTTTTTGCTTTTTCCTGCTCCTCTAAGCATGATAAAGAAGATTCAAAGAGAGTGAGATGCCAGCTCCTTTCATTCAGTCAGTAGCTTCAATCATTTCTGGACGTTTTTCAATGGCAAAAATCAATGAATATTGTAAATGCACAAACAGTAATTTCTCCGCATTGCAAGGTGCAATTCTGAAATTTTTTGCTTTTTCCTGCTCCTCTTAGCATGATAAAGAAGATTCAAAGAGAGTGAGATGCCAGCTCCTTTCATTCAGTCAGTAGCTTCAATCATTTCTGGACGTTTTTCAATGGCAAAAATCAATGAATATTGTAAATGCACAAACAGTAATTTCTCCGCATTGCAAGGTGCAATTCTGAAATTTTTTGCTTTTTCCTGCACCTCTTAGCATGATAAAGAAGATTCAAAGAGAGTGAGATGCCAGCTCCTTTCATTCAGTCAGTAGCTTCAAACATTTCTGGTATATGAATAACATGATGTTTTTCAATGGCAAAAATCAATGAATATTGTAAATGCACAAACAGTAATTTCTCCGCATTGAAAGGTGCAATTCTGAAATTTTTTGCTTTTTCCTGCTCCTCTTAGCATGATAAAGAAGATTCAAAGAGAGTGAGATGCCAGCTCCTTTCATTCAGTCAGTAGCTTCAATCATTTCTGGACGTTTTTCAATGGCAAAAACCAATGAATATTGTAAATGCACAAACAGTAATTTCTCCGCATTGCAAGGTGCAATTCTGAAATTTTTTGCTTTTTCCTGCTCCGCTTAGCATGATAAAGAAGATTCAAAGAGAGTGAGATGCCAGCTCCTTTCATTCAGTCAGTAGCTTCAATCATTTCTGGACGTTTTTCAATGGCAAAAATCAATGAATATTGTAAATGCACAAACAGTAATTTCTCCGCATTGCAAGGTGCAATTCTGAAATTTTTTGCTTTTTTCTGCTCCTCTTAGCATGATAAAGAAGATTCAAAGAGAGTGAGATGCCAGCTCCTTTCATTCAGTCAGTAGCTTCAAACATTTCTGGTATATGAATAACATGATGTTTTTCAATGGCAAAAATCAATGAATATTGTAAATGCACAAACAGTAATTTCTCCGCATTGCAAGGTGCAATTCTGAAATTTTTTGCTTTTTCCTGCTCCTCTTAGCATGATAAAGAAGATTCAAAGAGAGTGAGATGCCAGCTCCTTTCATTCAGTCAGTAGCTTCAATCATTTCTGGACGTTTTTCAATGGCAAAAATCTATGAATATTGTAAATGCACAAACAGTAATTTCTCCGCATTGCAAGGTGCAATTCTGAAATTTTTTGCTTTTTCCTGCTCCTCTTAGCAAGATAAACAAGATTCAAAGAGAGTGAGATGCCAGCTCCTTTCATTCAGTCAGTAGCTTCAATCATTTCTGGACGTTTTTCAATGGCAAAAATCAATGAATATTGTAAATGCACAAACAGTAATTTCTCCGCATTGCAAGGTGCAATTCTGAAATTTTTTGCTTTTTCCTGCTCCTCTTAGCATGATAAAGAAGATTCAAAGAGAGTGAGATGCCAGCTCCTTTCATTCAGTCAGTAGCTTCAATCATTTCTGGACGTTTTTCAATGGCAAAAATCAATGAATATTGTAAATGCACAAACTAATTTCTCCGCATTGCAAGGTGCAATTCTGAAATTTTTTGCTTTTTGCTGCTCCTCTTAGCATGATAAAGAAGATTCAAAGAGAGTGAGATGCCAGCTCCTTTCATTCAGTCAGTAGCTTCAAACATTTCTGGTATATGAATAACATGATGTTTTTCAATGGCAAAAATCAATGAATATTGTAAATGCACAAACAGTAATTTCTCCGCATTGCAAGGTGCAATTCTGAAATTTTTTGCTTCTTCCTGCTCCTCTTAGCATGATAAAGAAGATTCAAAGAGAGTGAGATGCCAGCTCCTTTCATTCAGTCAGTAGCTTCAAACATTTCTGGTATATGAATAACATGATGTTTTTCAATGGCAAAAATCAATGAATATTGTACATGCACAAACAGTAATTTCTCCGCATTGCAAGGTGCAATTCTGAAATTTTTTGCTTTTTCCTGCTCTTCTTAGCATGATAAAGAAGATTCAAAGAGAGTGAGATGCCAGCTCCTTTCATTCAGTCAGTAGCTTCAATCATTTCTGGTATATGAATAACATGATGTTTTTCAATGGCAAAAATCAATGAATATTGTAAATGCACAAACAGTAATTTCTCCGCATTGCAAGGTGCAATTCTGAAATTTTTGCTTTTTCCTGCTCCTCTTAGCATGATAAAGAAGATTCAAAGAGAGTGAGATGCCAGCTCCTTTCATTCAGTCAGTAGCTTCAATCATTTCTGGTATATGAATAACATGATGTTTTTCAATGGCAAAAATCAATGAATATTGTAAATGCACAAACAGTAATTTCTCCGCATTGCAAGGTGCAATTCTGAAATTTTTTGCTTTTTCCTGCTCCTCTAAGCATGATAAAGAAGATTCAAAGAGAGTGAGATGCCAGCTCCTTTCATTCAGTCAGTAGCTTCAATCATTTCTGGACGTTTTTCAATGGCAAAAATCAATGAATATTGTAAATGCACAAACAGTAATTTCTCCGCATTGCAAGGTGCAATTCTGAAATTTTTTGCTTTTTCCTGCTCCTCTTAGCATGATAAAGAAGATTCAAAGAGAGTGAGATGCCAGCTTCTTTCATTCAGTCAGTAGCTTCAAACATTTCTGGTATATGAATAACATGATGTTTTTCAATGGCAAAAATCAATGAATATTGTAAATGCACAAACAGTAATTTCTCCGCATTGAAAGGTGCAATTCTGAAATTTTTTGCTTTTTCCTGCTCCTCTTAGCATGATAAAGAAGATTCAAAGAGAGTGAGATGCCAGCTCCTTTCATTCAGTCAGTAGCTTCAATCATTTCTGGACGTTTTTCAATGGCAAAAATCAATGAATATTGTAAATGCACAAACTAATTTCTCCGCATTGCAAGGTGCAATTCTGAAATTTTTTGCTTTTTGCTGCTCCTCTTAGCATGATAAAGAAGATTCAAAGAGAGTGAGATGCCAGCTCCTTTCATTCAGTCAGTAGCTTCAATCATTTCTGGACGTTTTTCAATGGCAAAAATCAATGAATATTGTAAATGCACAAACAGTAATTTCTCCGTATTGCAAGGTGCAATTCTGAAATTTTTTGCTTTTTCCTGCTCCTCTTAGCATGATAAAGAAGATTCAAAGAGAGTGAGATGCCAGCTCCTTTCATTCAGTCAGTAGCTTCAATCATTTCTGGACGTTTTTCAATGGCAAAAATCAATGAATATTGTAAATGCACAAACAGTAATTTCTCCGCATTGCAAGGTGC